>NC_086445.1:999181502-999529002 GCF_028390025.1 Pseudophryne corroboree
ACGTTGTCTGCCTGAAAAACACTCCATATCTGTGCTCAGTGTGCTGCATATATCTGTGCTCACACTGCTTAATTGTGGGGACTGGGGAGCAGCTGTATTATATAGGAGGAGTATAGTGCAGAGTTTTGCTGACCAGTGACCACTGGTATACGTTGTCTGCCTGAAAAACACTCCATATCTGTGCTCAGTGTGCTGCATATATCTGTGCTCACACTGCTTAATTGTGGGGACTGGGGAGCAGCTGTATTATATAGGAGGAGTACAGTGCAGAGTTTTGCTGACCTGTGACCACCAGTATACGTTGTCTGCCTGAAAAACACTCCATATCTGTGCTCAGTATGCTGCATATATCTGTGCTCACACTGCTTAATTGTGGGGACTGGAGAGCAGCTGTATTATATAGGAGGAGTACAGTGCAGAGTTTTGCTGACCAGTGACCACTAGTATACGTTGTCTGCCTGAAAAACACTCCATATCTGTGCTCAGTGTGCTGCATATATCTGTGCTCACACTGCTTAATTGTGGGGACTGGGGAGCAGCTGTATTATATAGGAGGAGTACAGTGCATAGTTTTGCTGACCAGTGACCACCAGTATACGTTGTCTGCCTGAAAAACACTCCATATCTGTGCTCAGTGTGCTGCATATATCTGTGCTCACACTGCTTAATTGTGGGCACTGGGGACCACCAGTATATTATATAGGAGGAGTACAGTGCAGAGTTTTGCTGACAGTGACCACCAGTATATATAGCAGTACGGTACGGAAGGCCACTGCTCTACCTACCTCTGTGTCGTCAAGTATACTATCCATCCATACCTGTGGTGCATTTCAGTTGTGCGCAGTATATATAGTAGTAGACCATTGCTATTGATACTGGCATATAATTCCACACATTAAAAAATGGAGAACAAAAATGTGGAGGTTAAAATAGGGAAAGATCAAGATCCACTTCCACCTCGTGCTGAAGCTGCTGCCACTAGTCATGGCCGAGACGATGAAATGCCATCAACGTCGTCTGCCAAGGCCGATGCCCAATGTCATAGTAGAGAGCATGTAAAATCCAGAGCATGTAAAATCCAAAAAACAAAAGTTCAGTAAAATGACCCAAAAATCAAAATTGAAAGCGTCTGATGAGAAGCGTAAACTTGCCAATATGCCATTTACGACACGGAGTGGCAAGGAACGGCTGAGGCCCTGGCCTATGTTCATGGCTAGTGGTTCAGATTCACATGAGGATGGAAGCACTCATCCTCTCGCTAGAAAAATGAAAAGACTTAAGCTGGCAAAAGCACAGCAAAGAACTGTGCGTTCTTCTAAATCACAAATCCCCAAGGAGAGTCCAATTGTGTCGGTTGCGATGCCTGACCTTCCCAACACTGGACGGGAAGAGCTTGCGCCTTCCACCATTTGCACGGCCCCTGCAAGTGCTGGAAGGAGCACCAGCAGTCCTGTTCCTGATAGTCAAATTGAAGATGTCACTGTTGAAGTACACCAGGATGAGGATATGGGTGTTGCTGGCGCTGTGGAGGAAATTGACAAGGAGGATTCTGATGGTGAGGTGGTTTGTTTAAGTCAGGCACCCGGGGAGACACCTGTTGTCCGTGGGATGAATATGGCCATTGACATGCCTGGTCAAAATACAAAAAAAATCACCACTTCGTGTGGAATTATTTCAACACAAATGCGGACAACAGGTGTCAAGCCGTGTGTTGCCTTTGTCAAGCTGTAATAAGTAGGGGTTAGAACGTTAACCACCTCGGAACATCCTCCCTTATACGTCACCTGCAGCGCATTCATCATAAGTCAGTGACAAGTTAAAAAACTTTGGATGACAGCGGAAGCAGTCCAATGACCACTAAATCCCTTCCTCTTGTAACCAAGCTCCTGCAAACCACACCACCAACTCCCTCAGTGTCAATTTCCACCTTACTCAGAAAAGCCAATAGTCCTGCAGGCCATGTCACTGGCAAGTCTGACGAGTCCTCTCCTGCCTGGGATTCCTTTGATGCATCCTTGAGTGTAACGCCTACTGCTGCTGGCGCTGCTGTTGTTGCTGCTGGGAGTTGATCGGCATCCCAGAGGGGAAGTCGGAAGACAACTTGTACTACTTCAAGTAAGCAATTGACTGTCCAACAGTCCTTTGCGAGGAAGATGAAATATCACAGCAGTCATCCTGCTGCAAAGCGGATAACTCAGGTCTTGTCAGCCTGGGTGGTGAGAAACGTGGTTTCGGTATCCACCGTTAATTCAGAGGCAACTAGAGACTTGATTGAGGTACTGTGTCCCCGGTACCAAATACCATCTAGGTTCCATTTCTCTAGGCAGGCGATACCGAAAATGTACACAGACCTCAGAAAAAGAGTCACCAGTGTCCTAAAAAATGCAGTTGTACCCAATGTCCACTTAACCACGGACAAGTGGAGCAGGGCAGACTCAGGACTATATGACTGTGACAGCCCACTGGGTAGATGTATTGCCTCCCGCAGCAAGAACAGCAGCGGCGGCACCAGTAGCAGCATCTCGCAAACGCCAACTCGTTCCTAGGCAGGCTACGCTTTGTATCACCGCTTTCCATAAGAGGCACACAGCTGACAACCTCTTACGGAAACTGAGGAACATCATCGCAGAATGGCTTACCCCAATTGGACTCTCCTGGGGATTTGTGACATCGGACAACGCCAGCAATATTGTGCGTGCATTACATCTGGGCAAATTCCAGCACGTCCCATGTTTTGCACATACATTGAATTTGGTGGTGCAGAATTATTTAAAAAACGACAGGGGCGTGCAAGAGATGCTGTCGGTGGCCCGAAGAATTGCGGGCCACTTTCGGCATTCAGCCACCACGTGCCGAAAACTGGAGCACCACCAAACACTCCTGAACCTGCCCTGCCATCATCTGAAGCAAGAGGTGGTAACGAGGTGGAATTCAACCCTCTATATGCTTCAGAGGATGGAGGAGCAGCAAAAGGCCATTCAAGCCTATACATCTGCCCATGATATAGGCAAAGGAGGGGGAATGCACCTGACTCAAGCGCAGTGGAGAATGATTTCAACGTTGTGCAAGGTTCTGCAACCCTTTGAACTTGCCACACGTGAAGTCAGTTCAGACACTGCCAGCCTGAGTCAGGTCATTCCCCTCATCAGGCTTTTGCAGAAGAAACTGTAGACACTGAAGGAGGAGCTAAAACAGAGCGATTCCGCTAGGCATGTGAGACATTTGGATGGAGCCCTTAATTCGCTTAACCAGGATTCACGGGTGGTCAATCTGTTGAAATCAGAGCACTATATTTTGGCCACCGTGCTCGATCCTAGATTTAAAACCTACGTTGTATCTCTCTTTCCGGCAAACACAAGTCTGCAGAGGTTCAAAGACCTGCTGGTGAGAAAATTGTCAAGTCAAGCAGAACGTGACCCGTCAACAGCTCCTCCTTCACATTCTCCCGCAACTGGGGGTGCGAGGAAAAGGCTAAGAATTCCGAGCCCACCCGCTGGCGGTGATGCAGGGCAGTCTGGAGCGAGTGCTGACATCTGGTCCGGACTGAAGGACCTGCCAACGATTACTGACATGTCGTCTACTGTCACTGCATATGATTCTGTCACCATTGAAAGAATGGTGGAGGATTATATGAGTGACCGCATCCAAGTAGGCACGTCAGACAGTCCGTACGTATACTGGCAGGAAAAAGAGGCAATTTGGAGGCCCTTGCAGAAACTGGCTTTATTTTACCTAAATTGCCCCCCCTCCAGTGTGTACTCCGAAAGAGTGTTTAGTGCAGCCGCTCACCTTGTCAGCAATTGGCGTACGAGGTTACTTCCAGAAAATGTGGAGAAGATGATGTTCATCAAAATTAATTATAATCAATTCCTCCGTGGAGACATTCACCAGCAGCAATTGCCTCCAGAAAGTACACAGGGACCTGAGATGGTGGATTCCAGTGGGGACGAATTAATAATCTGTGAGGAGGGGGATGTACACAGTGAAAGAGGTAAGGAATCGGAGGATGATGATGAGGTGGACATCTTGCCTCTGTAGAGCCAGTTTGTGCAAGGAGAGATTGATTGCTTCTTTTTTGGTGGGGCCCAAACCAACCAGTCATTTCAGTCACAGTCGTGTGGCAGACCCTGTCGCTGAAATGATGGGTTCGTTAAAGTGTGCATGTCCTGTTTATACAACATAAGGGTGGATGGGAGGGCCCAAAGACAATTCCATCTTGCACCTCTTTTTTCTTTCATTTTTCTTTGCATCATGTGCTGTTTGGGGACAATTTTTTTGAAGTGCCATCCTACCTGACACTGCAGTGCCACTCCTAGATGGGCCAGGTGTTTGTGTCGGCCACTTGTGTCGCTTAGCTTAGTCACACAGCGACCTTGGTGCGCCTCTTTTTTTCTTTGCATCATGTGCTGTTTGGGGACTATTTTTTTGAAGTGCCATCCTGTCTGACACTGCAGTGCCACTCCTAGATGGGCCAGGTGTTTGTGTCGGCCACTTGTGTCGCTTAGCTTAGTCACACAGCGACCTTGGTGCGCCTCTTTTTTTCTTTGCATCATGTGCTGTTTGGGGACTATTTTTTTGAAGTGCCATCCTGCCTGACATTGCAGTGCCACTCCTAGATGGGCCAGGTGTTTGTGTCGGCCACTTGTGTCGCTTAGCTTAGCCATCCAGCGACCTCGGTGCAAATTTTAGGACTAAAAATAATATTGTGAGGTGTGATGTGTTCAGAATAGACTGAAAATGAGTGGAAATTATGGTTATTGAGGTTAATAATACTATGGGATCAAAATGACCCCCAAATTCTATGATTTAAGCTGTTTTTGAGGGTTTTCTGTAAAAAAACACCCGAATCCAAAACACACCCGAATCCGCCAAAAAATTTTCAGGGAGGTTTTGCCAAAACGCGTCTGAATCCAAAACACGGCCGCGGAACCGAATCCAAAATCAAAACACAAAACCCAAAAAATATCCGGTGCACATCACTAATTTATATGATGATAGTTATTTCTCACATACCTTATACCTGGACCTACGTCCTCTTACTCCCTTTAATACATATGTATTATTGGATTACACTGTACATCGAGCGTGTCACGTAAAGTCATTTTACTGTGTACGAAGGCTAGCCTCCCTGCTGCAGTCTGGGAAGGGAGAGCCAGTGCAGGAATAGTCCCCTGGAACTACAAGGTAGCATCTATACCTAACTTCAGCCGCATAAACGGGTGCCAGCCCACCCTGTGTAGCCACCGCCCACCCACCTGAGCCCATGCCGTCATAAATCTGTGGCCATTAGGCATCCTTAGGACGCTTGGGGCGGCTGTACAGCCTGTAGCTGTAATGTCAAAAGGACACGCCAACCTGCACTGCAACAGCGAAACTGGGTGCTAGCCATATGCAGAGACTGCGAGGGACCCACCCCAGGAAGCTTTGCCACCCTCCTTGCCTTACTTATCCGCCCACACTTCCACCCTGAGCTACCACAGTTGTCAAGTTGCCCATTTCTGACACAAGTATAAAACGTTTACAACACAGGGTATTTTCTATGACCATTTTACAGCCCAGCCAAACTACTGTCCACACAGCCAATCAGAACACTGTAAGCAAGTGGGAGTGCCGTCGACAACGGCAGTGATGGAGACAGTTGTCAGGGGATGGCCTAACCGGAAGACGGGAGTTTTTAGCACAGTCAGAGCTCCATCTCTTCAAAATGTTTGGGGAAAAAGTGCAGTTTGATATAAAAATAAAATGTGCGACACCTTAAAGCTCAGCTATGTTTGTATTTGTCCTGATTGAAACCAACTGTCACTAACTAGCCTGGGCGGGTTGAGTAGAAAATGTCACATGTTGTTATCTAAGGCGTAAGAAGCAATTGGGTTTATGGATCTTGTCTTCCCATTGATCTGCTCTGTATCAGCTGCCGGTTGATTTCATGACTCCTTGGGTGAGGACAAACATGTTGACTCTCCGTCAGCTGCATTTGTTGCACTGTGACATGTTTCAGCAGCTGATTCTGACTGGTGCCAAGAGCTTAACTGGACACGAATGAAGAAGCAGGCATGACTCTCCGCCAGGCTCAGCTAATTGCTGGAGCTCTCTGTGTTGTGTGCCAAGCATTTCACATTGGTGTGTTAATGTGTGGGAGCTTAGGCGCCAGGGTTTAATAGATACTTGTTGCTTCACAATCCGAACAGATTCCACATTGCTGCATGGTCATATACACAAGGCACCTAGTAGAATTCTTAAAGGAATATTAACCATCTAAGTCATATTTCAGTAGGGTAAATCAATAGCAATTTTTATTGTACCGTCAGCAGACAAATCAAACCGTGCGCAGGAGCGATTTTCATCAGTTAGTGTAAGTGTGATTCGGCGCACGTGCAGTCGCCGATTTATTTGTTTCGCACATGGTCATAATGTTGAAATCTGCGTGCTCTGTCCACTTTCAGTACGTCCAAATCAGAGTCGGGTGTTATCTGTCTTAGATGCTTATGCGTGGGATGGGCAGGGCCACTGAGAACTGAATTGGCACGGTACTGGGAAATGGGGTGTGTGGCCAATTGAGGTAGGCATGGCCATTGCCCCTCCGAAAAAAGTAAAAGTTGTATGCATATGACAAGGGGCAGTGACATGATATGAGAAGAGGAATGGAGGCAGCAGGAAGCCACAACCTGAGACTTATATAGTGGAAGGAGCAAGGTCCCCAGCAGCACAGAGTGTATCAGGAGGTGAGTGATATTTCAGTAAGGACAGGGCTGCATGTGACAGGGGCAGAATTATATATGAAGAGGGGTATGCAGGAAAGCTGGTAGGTACCCTGTGGAAAGAGCTTGTTCCTCAGAGTAGTGATGGGAGCATGGGGGGGGGGGGGCAAAGTAATACACTGTGGCCCCTACACACCCATTCACGGGAACCAATTTTTAAAAAAATCATAACATGCCTCTCCTGCGGTCCTCCACATGCTTCCATATAGTGAACGGATGTCAGCACTCTGATTGGTGAATAACTCCAGTCATCCTCTACTCAGAATGCTGAGAGTCATTCACTGTCTTTCTGCAGGCTGGTAGGCAGGTAGAAAATGCTGCACTGTGATTGGTGAATAGCTCCAGTCATCCTCTAATCAGCATGCTGACAGCCACTCACTGTCTGGCTACAGGCTGGGAGGCAGGTAGAGAATGCTGGACTCTGATTGGTGAATAGCTCTAGTCATTCTCTAATCAGCATGCTGACAGCCACTCACTGTCTGGCTGCAGGCTTGGAGGCAGATAGAGAAGGCTGCCTGGACACTCTGTGTGACCACCACCCACCCCTGCTCGAAGGCCCCTAGAATTGTGGTGCCCTGGGCAACTGCCCAGTGTGCCTATACGTTAAGATGGCGGTGGAAGGGAGACTCCTGTTATGCTGATGTTTGATCATATGAAACAAACATAATTCCTAATAAATTTTTTTTTTACATGTTTTGAATATTTGAACAAACAATACTATTATGTGAGAAGAAAATGATTATTCCTTTTAGGATGAATAATCTGGAAATTATAAAATTAAAATAAGAATTTACTTACCGATAATTCTATTTCTCATAGTCCGTAGTGGATGCTGGGGACTCTGTAAGGACCATGGGGAAAGCGGCTCCGCAGGAGACTGGGCACATCTAAAGAAAGCTTTAGGACTATCTGGTGTGCACTGGCTCCTCCCCCCATGACCCTCCTCCAAGCCTCAGTTAGGATACTGTGCCCGGACGAGCGTACACAATAAGGAAGGATTTTGAATCCCGGGTAAGACTCATACCAGCCACACCAATCACACCGTATAACCTGTGATCTGAACCCAGTTAACAGCATGATAACAGAGGAGCCTCTGAAAGATGGCTCACAACAATAATAACCCGATTTTTGTAACAATAACTATGTACAAGTATTGCAGACAATCCGCACTTGGGATGGGCGCCCAGCATCCACTACGGACTATGAGAAATAGAATTATCGGTAAGTAAATTCTTATTTTCTCTAACGTCCTAAGTGGATGCTGGGGACTCCGTAAGGACCATGGGGATTATACCAAAGCTCCCAAACGGGCGGGAGAGTGCGGATGACTCTGCAGCACCAAATGAGAGAACTCCAGGTCCTCCTCAGCCAGGATATCAATTTTGTATAATTTTACAAACGTATTTGCTCCTGACCAAGTAGCTGCTCGGCAAAGTTGTAAAGCCGAGACCCCTCGGGCAGCCGCCCAAGATGAGCCCACCTTCCTTGTGGAGTGGGCATTTACAGATTTTTGGCTGTGGCAGGCCTGCCACAGAATGTGCAAGCTGAATTGTACTACAAATCCAACGAGCAATAGTCTGCTTAGAAGCAGGAGCACCCAGCTTGTTGGATGCATACAGGATAAAGAGCGAGTCAGATTTCCTGACTCCAGCCCTCCTGGAAACATATATTTTCAGGGCCCTGACAACGTCTAGCAACTTGGAGTCCTCCAAGTCCCTAGTAGCCGCAGGCACCACAAATAGGTTGGTTCAGGTGAAACGCTGAAACCACCTTAGGGAGAAACTGAGGACGAGTCCTCAATTCCGCCCTGTCCGAATGGAACATCAGATAAGGGCTTTTTCAGGATAAAGCCGCCAATTCGGACACGCGCCTGGCCCAGGCCAGGGCCAACAGCATGACCACTTTCCATGTGAGATATTTTAACTCCACCGATTTAAGTGGTTCAAACCAATGTGACTTTTGGAACCCAAAACTACATTGAGATCCCAAAGTGCCACTGGAGGCACAAAAGGAGGCTGTATATGCAGTACCCCTTTTACAAACGTCTGAACTTCAGGGACTGAATCTAGTTCTTTTTGGAAGAAAATTGACAGGGCCGAAATTTGAACCTTAATGGACCCCAATTTCAGGCCCATAGACACTCCTGTTTGCAGGAAATGTAGGAATCGACCCAGTTGAATTTCCACCGTCGGGCCTTACTGGCCTCGCACCACGCAACATATTTTCGCCAATTGCGGTGATAATGTTTTTGCGGTTACATCCTTCCTGGCTGTGATCAGGATAGGGATGACTTCATCCGGAATGCCTTTTTTCCTTCAGGATCCGGCGTTCAACCGCCATGCCGTCAAACGCAGCCGCGGTAAGTCTTGGAACAGACAGGGTCCTTGCTGGAGCAGGTCCCTTCTTAGAGGTAGAGGCCACGGATCCTCCGTGAGCATCTCTTGAAGTTCCGGTTACCAAATCCTTCTTGGCCAATCCGGAGCCACGAATATAGTGCTTACTCCTCTCCATCTTATCAATCTCAGTACCTTGGGTATGAGAGGCAGAGGAGGGAACACATACCCTGACTGGTACACCCACGGTGTTACCAGAGCGTCTACAGCTATTGCCTGAGGGTCCCTGGACCTGGCGCAATACCTGTCGAGTTTTTCCCAACGGTTTATAATCATGTGGAAGACTTCTGGGTGAAGTCCCCACTCTCCCGGGTGGAGGTCGTGCTGAGGAAGTCTGCTTCCCAGTTGTCCACTCCCGGAATGAATACTGCTGACAGTGCTATCTAGAGATGAGCGCCTGAAATTTTTCGGGTTTTGTGTTTTGGTTTTGGGTTCGGTTCCGCGGCCGTGTTTTGGGTTCGAACGCGTTTTGGCAAAACCTCACCGAATTATTTTTGTCGGATTCGGGTGTGTTTTGGATTCTGGTGTTTTTTTCCAAAAACACTAAAAAACAGCTTAAATCATAGAATTTGGGGGTCATTTTGATCCCAAAGTATTATTAACCTCAAAAACCATAATTTACACTCATTTTCAGTCTATTCTGAATACCTCACACCTCACAATATTATTTTTAGTCCTAAAATTTGCACCGAGGTCGCTGTGTGAGTAAGATAAGCGACCCTAGTGGCCGACACAAACACCGGGCCCATCTAGGAGTGGCACTGCAGTGTCACGCAGGATGTCCCTTCCAAAAAACCCTCCCCAAACAGCACATGACGCAAAGAAAAAAAGAGGCGCAATGAGGTAGCTGTGTGAGTAAGATTAGCGACCCTAGTGGCCGACACAAACACCGGGCCCATCTAGGAGTGGCACTGCAGTGTCACGCAGGATGGCCCTTCCAAAAAACCCTCCCCAAACAGCACATGACGCAAAGAAAAAAAGAGGCGCAATGAGGTAGCTGTGTGAGTAAGATTAGCGACCCTAGTGGCCGACACAAACACCGGGCCCATCTAGGAGTGGCACTGCAGTGTCACGCAGGATGGCCCTTCCAAAAAACCCTCCCCAAACAGCACATGACGCAAAGAAAAAAAGAGGCGCAATGAGGTAGCTGTGTGAGTAAGATTAGCGACCCTAGTGGCCGACACAAACACCGGGCCCATCTAGGAGTGGCACTGCAGTGTCACGCAGGATGGCCCTTCCAAAAAACCCTCCCCAAACAGCACATGACGCAAAGAAAAAAAGAGGCGCAATGAGGTAGCTGACTGTGTGAGTAAGATTAGCGACCCTAGTGGCCGACACAAACACCGGGCCCATCTAGGAGTGGCACTGCAGTGTCACGCAGGATGTCCCTTCCAAAAAACCCTCCCCAAACAGCACATGACGCAAAGAAAAAAAGAGGCGCAATGAGGTAGCTGACTGTGTGAGTAAGATTAGCGACCCTAGTGGCCGACACAAACACCGGGCACATCTAGGAGTGGCACTGCAGTGTCACGCAGGATGTCCCTTCCAAAAAACCCTCCCCAAACAGCACATGACGCAAAGAAAAAAAGAGGCGCAATGAGGTAGCTGTGTGAGTAAGATTAGCGACCCTAGTGGCCGACACAAACACCGGGCCCATCTAGGAGTGGCACTGCAGTGTCACGCAGGATGTCCCTTCCAAAAAACCCTCCCCAATCAGCACATGATGCAAAGAAAAAGAAAAGAAAAAAGAGGTGCAAGATGGAATTATCCTTGGGCCCTCCCACCCACCCTTATGTTGTATAAACAAAACAGGACATGCACACTTTAACCAACCCATCATTTCAGTGACAGGGTCTGCCACACGACTGTGACTGATATGACGGGTTGGTTTGGACCCCCCCCAGAAAAGAAGCAATTAATCTCTCCTTGCACAAACTGGCTCTACAGAGGCAAGATGTCCACCTCATCTTCACCCTCCGATATATCACCGTGTACATCCCCCTCCTCACAGATTATCAATTCGTCCCCACTGGAATCCACCATCTCAGCTCCCTGTGTACTTTGTGGAGGCAATTGCTGCTGGTCAATGTCTCCGCGGAGGAATTGATTATAATTCATTTTAATGAACATCATCTTCTCCACATTTTCTGGATGTAACCTCGTAGCACTTGCAGGGGGCGTGCAAATGGTGGAAGGCGCATGCTCTTCACGTCCAGTGTTGGGAAGGTCAGGCATCGCAACCGACACAATTGGACTCTCCTTGTGGATTTGGGATTTCAAAGAACGCACAGTTCTTTGCGGTGCTTTTGCCAGCTTGAGTCTTTTCAGTTTTCTAGCGAGAGGCTGAGTGCTTCCATCCTCATGTGAAGCTGAACCACTAGCCATGAACATAGGCCAGGGCCTCAGCCGTTCCTTGCCACTCCGTGTGGTAAATGGCATATTGGCAAGTTTACGCTTCTCCTCCGACAATTTTATTTTAGGTTTTGGAGTCCTTTTTTTTCTGATATTTGGTGTTTTGGATTTGACATGCTCTGTACTATGACATTGGGCATCGGCCTTGGCAGACGACGTTGCTGGCATTTCATCGTCTCGGCCATGACTAGTGGCAGCAGCTTCAGCACGAGGTGGAAGTGGATCTTGATCTTTCCCTAATTTTGGAACCTCAACTTTTTTGTTCTCCATATTTTATAGGCAGAACTAAAAGGCACCTCAGGTAAACAATGGAGATGGATGGATTGGATACTAGTATACAATTATGGACGGACTGCCACGGTTAGGTGGTATAAAAAAACCACGGTTAGGTGGTATATAATACAATTATGGATGGACGGACTGCCTGCCGAGTGCCGACACAGAGGTAGCCACAGCCGTGAACTACCGCACTGTACACTGGTTGATAAAGAGATAGTAGTATACTCGTAACAACTAGTATGACGACGGTATAAAGAATGAAAAAAAAACCACGGTTAGGTGGTATATATTATAATACAATTATGGTTGGACGGACTGCCTGCCGAGTGCCGACACAGAGGTAGCCACAGCCGTGAACTACCGCACTGTACACTGGTTGATAAAGAGATAGTAGTATACTCGTAACAACTAGTATGACGACGGTATAAAGAATGAAAAAAAAACCACGGTTAGGTGGTATATATTATAATACAATTATGGATGGACGGACTGCCTGCCGAGTGCCGACACAGAGGTAGCCACAGCCGTGAACTACCGCACTGTACACTGGTTGATAAAGAGATAGTAGTATACTCGTAACAACTAGTATGACGACGGTATAAAGAATGAAAAAAAAACCACGGTTAGGTGGTATATATTATAATACAATTATGGTTGGACGGACTGCCTGCCGAGTGCCGACACAGAGGTAGCCACAGCCGTGAACTACCGCACTGTACACTGGTTGATAAAGAGATAGTAGTATACTCGTAACAACTAGTATGACGACGGTATAAAGAATGAAAAAAAAACCACGGTTAGGTGGTATATATTATAATACAATTATGGATGGACGGACTGCCTGCCGAGTGCCGACACAGAGGTAGCCACAGCCGTGAACTACCGCACTGTACACTGGTTGATAAAGAGATAGTAGTATACTCGTAACAACTAGTATGACGACGGTATAAAGAATGAAAAAAAAACCACGGTTAGGTGGTATATAATACAATTATGGTTGGACGGACTGCCTGCCGAGTGCCGACACAGAGGTAGCCACAGCCGTGAACTACCGCACTGTACACTGGTTGATAAAGAGATAGTAGTATACTCGTAACAACTAGTATGACGACGGTATAAAGAATGAAAAAAAAACCACGGTTAGGTGGTATATATTATAATACAATTATGGATGGACGGACTGCCTGCCGAGTGCCGACACAGAGGTAGCCACAGCCGTGAACTACCGCACTGTACTGTGTCTGCTGCTAATATAGACTGGTTGATAAAGAGATAGTATACAATACTACTAATATACTGGTGGTCAGGCACTGGTCACCACTAGTCACACTGGCAGTGGCACTCCTGCAGCAAAAGTGTGCACTGTTTAATTTTAATATAATATTATTTATCATGTACTCCTGGCTCCTGCTATAACAACCTGCAGTGCTCCCCAGTCTCCCCCACAATTATAAGCTTTATATACAATACATTGATGTGCAGCACACTGGGCTGAGCAGTGCACACAGACTGAGTCACTGTGTGACTGTGTATCGTTTTTTTCAGGCAGAGAACGGATATATTAAATAAAACAAACAACTGCACTGTCTCTGGTGGTCACTGGTCACTGTGGTCGTCAGTCACTAAACTCTGTCTGCACTCTCTTCTAATCTACAGTATCACAGCAATCTCTCTCTCTCTCTCTCTCTTCTAAATCTAATCTAAATGGAGAGGACGCCAGCCACGTCCTCTCCCTATCAATCTCAATGCACGTGTGAAAATGGCGGCGACGCGCGGCTCCTTATATAGAATCCGAGTCTCGCGAGAATCCGACAGCGTCATGATGACGTTCGGGCGCGCTCGGGTTAACCGAGCAAGGCGGGAAGATCCGAGTCGCTCGGACCCGTGAAAAAAAAAGTGAAGTTCGTGCGGGTTCGGATTCAAAGAAACCGAACCCGCTCATCTCTAGTGCTATCACATGATTTTCCACCCAGCGAAGAATCCTTGCAGCTTCTGCCATTGCCCTCCTGCTTCTTGTGCCACCCTGTCTGTTTACGTGGGTGACTGCCGTGATGTTGTCCGACTGGATCAACACCGGCTGACCTTGAAGCAGAGGTCTTGCTAAGCTTAGAGCATTGTAAATGTCCCTTAGCTTCAGGATATTTATGTGAAGTGATGTCTCCAGGCTTGACCATAAGTCCTGGATATTCCTTCCCTGTGTGACTGCTCCCCAGCCTCGCAGGCTGGCATCCGTGGTTACCAGGACCCAGTCCTGAATGCCGAATCTGCGGCCCTCTAGAAGATGAGCACTCTGCAACCACCACAGGAGGGACACCCTTGTCCTTGGTGACAGGGTTATCCGCTGATGCATCTGAAGATGCGACCCGGACCATTTGTCCAGCAGGTCCCACTGGAAAGTTCTTGCGTGGAATCTGCCGAATGGGATTGCTTCGTAGGAAGCCACCATTTTACCCAGAACCCTTGTGCATTGATGCACTGAGACTTGGCTCGGTTTAGGAGGTTCCTGACTAGCTCGGATAACTCCCTGGCTTTCTCTTCCGGGAGAAACACCTTTTTTTGTGTCCATGATCATCCCTAGGAACAGAAGACAAGTCGTCGGAACCAGCTGCGATTTTGGAATATTGAGAATCCAACCGTGCTGCAGCAACACTACCTGAGATAGTGCTACACCGACCTCCAACTGTTCCCTGGATCTTACCCTTATCAGGGAATCGTCCAAGTAAGGGATAACTAAAATTCCCTTCCTTTGAAGGAATATCATCATTTCGGCCATTACCTTGGTAAAGACCCGGGGTGCCGTGGACCATCCATACGGCAGCGTCTGAACTGATAGTGACAGTTCTGTACCATAAACCTGAAGTACCCTTGGTGAGAAGGGTAAATTTTGACATGAAGGTAAGCATCCTTGATGTCCCGAGACATCATGTAGTCCCCTTCTTCCAGGTTCGCAATCACTGCTCTGAGTGACTCAATCTTGAATTTGAACCTCTGTATGTAAGTGTTCAAAGATTTTAGATTTAGAATCGGTCTCACCGAGCCGTCCGGCTTCGGTACCACAACAGTGTGGAATAATACCCCGTTCCCTGTTGCAGGAGGGGTATCTTGATTATCACCTGCTGGCTTCCAAAACTGTCTCCCTGTCAGAAGGAGACATCGGTAAAGCCGACTTTAGGAAACGGCGAGGGGGAGACGTCTCGAATTCTAATTTGTACCCCTGAGATATCACCTGAAGGATCCAGGGGTCTACTTGCGAGTGAGCCCACTGCGCGCTGAAATTCATTGAGACGGGCCCCCCACCGTGCCTGATTCTGCTTGTAAAGCCCCAGCGTATACTGAGGGCTTGGCAGAGGCGGGAGAGGGTTTCTGTTCCTGGGAACTGGCTGATTTCTGCAGCCTTTTTCCTCTCCCTCTGTCACGGGGCAGAAATGAGGAACCTTTTGCCCGCTTATCCACGAAAAGACTGCGCCTGATAATACGGCGTCTTCTCATGTTGAGAGGCGACCTGGGGTACAAACGTGGATTTCCCAGCTGTTGCCGTGGCCACCAGGTCTGAAAGACCGACCCCAAATAACTCCTCCCCTTAATAAGGCAATACTTCCAAATGCCGTTTGGAATACGCATCATCTGACCACTGACGTGTCCATAACCCTCTACTGGTAGAAATGGACAACGCACTTAGACTTGATGCCAGTCGGCAAATATTCCGCTGTGCATCACGCATATATAGAAATGCATCTTTCAAATGCTCTATAGGCAAAAATATACTGTCCCTATCTAGGGTATCAATATTTTCAGTCAGGGAATCCGACCACGCCAACCCAGCACTGCACATCCAGGCTGAGGCGATTGCTGGTCGCAGTATAACACCAGTATGTGTGTAAATACATTTTAGGATACCCTCCTGCTTTCTATCAGCAGGATCCTTAAGGGCGGCCATCTCAGGAGAGGATAGAGCCCTTACAAGCGTGTGAGCGCTTTATCCACCCTAGGGGGTGTTTCCCAACGCACCCTAACCTCTGGCGGGAAAGGATATAATGCCAATAACATTTTAGAAATTATCAGTTGTTATCGGGGGAAACCCACGCATCATCACACACCTCATTTAATTTCTCAGATTCAGGAAAACTACAGGTAGTTTTTCCTCACCGAACATAATACCCCTTTTTGGTGGTACTCGTATTATCAGAAATGTGTAAAACATTTTTTATTGCCTCAATCATGTAACGTGTGGCCCTACTGGAAGTCACATTTGTCTCTTCACCGTCGACACTGGAGTCAGTATCCGTGTCGGCGTCTATATCTGCCATCTGAGGTAACGGGCGCTTTAGAGCCCCTGACGGCCTATGAGACGTCTGGACAGGCACAAGCTGAGTAGCCGGCTGTCTCATGTCAACCACTGTCTTTTATACAGAGCTGACACTGTCACGTAATTTCTTCCAACAGTTCATCCACTCAGGTGTCGACCCCCTAGGGGGTGACATCACTATTACAGGCAATCTGCTCCGTCTCCACATCATTTTTCTCCTCATACATGTCGACACAAAAGTAACGACATACAGCACACACACAGGGAATGCTCTGATAGAGGACAGGACCCCACTAGCCCTTTGGGGAGACAGAGGGAGAGTTTGCCAGCACACACCAGAGCGCTATATATATACAGGGATAACCTTATATAAGTGTTTTTCCCCTTATAGCTGCGTAATAGTTAATACTGCGCCTAATTTGTGCCCCCCTCTCTTTTTTAACCCTTTCAGTAGTGTAGTGACTGCAGGGGAGAGCCAGGGAGCTTCCCTCCAACGGAACTGTGAGGAAAAATGGCGCCAGTGTGCTGAGGAGATAGGCTCCGCCCCCTTATCGGCGGCCTTATCTCCCGTTTTTTTATGTATTTTGGCAGGGGTTAAATGCATCCATATAGCCCAGGAGCTATATGTGATGCATTTTTTGCCATCCAAGGTGTCTATTATTGCGTCTCAGGGCGCCCCCCCCAGCGCCCTGCACCCTCAGTGACCGGAGTGTGAAGTGTGCTGAGAGCAATGGCGCACAGCTGCAGTGCTGTGCGCTACCTTGTTGAAGACAGGACGTCTTCTGCCGCCGATTTTCAGGACCTCTTCTGCCTTCTGGCTCTGTAAGGGGGCCGGCGGCGCGGCTCTGGGACCCATCCAAGCTGGGCCTGTGATCGTCCCTCTGGAGCTAATGTCCAGTAGCCTAAGAAGCCCAATCCACTCTGCACGCAGGTGAGTTCGCTTCTTCTCCCCTTAGTCCCTCGATGCAGTGAGCCTGTTGCCAGCAGGTCTCACTGAAAATAAAAAACCTAAACTAAAACTTTCACTAAGAAGCTCAGGAGAGCCCCTAGTGTGCACCCTTCTCGTTCGGGCACAGAGATCTAACTGAGGCTTGGAGGAGGGTCATGGGGGGAGGAGCCAGTGCACACCAGATAGTCCTAAAGCTTTCTTTAGATGTGCCCAGTCTCCTGCGGAGCCGCTATCCCCATGGTCCTTACGGAGTCCCCAGCATCCACTTAGGACGTTAGAGAAAATAGAATTTGCAGAGTTGCACTGAACAGCACATTTTTAATAAATCTTTCAGAGTTTAGGGCCTAATTCAGTAAGGATTGCAGTTTCTGCTAAAAAGCAGTTTCTGCGATCAAATAGTTGGCGCCCAGAAATAGAGAAAAAACGCCCATCATAAAAATTGTGAATCTATCGCAATATGCGGGCTGATCGCAAAAAATCATACGCAATTACCAGAACATCGAAGATTTTTCCTATCTGCATCAGGCAATGTCGTCCACAATTTCTGCTGGAAGTGGTCATCGCTGACGTCAGAGGCCCTCCTTAAAAACACCTGGGCATGCCTACGTTTTTTCAGACACACCCAGAAATGCTGGTTTCCTGTCACTCAAATAGCGGCTGCATTGCGCTCACAATGTGTACGCGTTTCCTGACGCTGTTTTTGCTAGCGCGCGTTAGTAGTCGTTCGATGATCGGACAGATTGCGAATCGCTAATTTTGCGATCCAACCTGAAATAGACTCTTAGCTCTCAATACAAGACTGTGTATTACAGAGAGTCACATCTTTATCTGAGTGCATTGTATTTTATTGCGCGCCAGAACACTTCCTACAAATGAAAGCGGTCATTAGCTGACCCTGCACTGTGAAGCGTCGTTATTAAATTACCAAAGCGATTTCCCTATAAGACGGTCTGTGAGTGGTTCCCTGTCATTGCTGCTCGTGGTTAGCCTATTTTATCGGCAAGCAGCGATCCCTCAGCAAATCAAGCACTGGGGTACAAATAGAAAACAGTGGTTTACCACAGCTGAGAACATGGATGTGCAGCGAGGAAATGCCGGCAGACGCAGACCTTTGATTCTCCTTTCAGATTATTTTCCATTAGGAAATAAAGGAGGTAATTGCTATCACTGAAGACATGTGCTTGGAGCTGTAATTAGATGCAGAATGGAAACAACTGAAGCCCAATGGAACATCTTTCTTCTACCTTGTAAACTTGTTCTCTGTTTTGTGTTTTTCTCCTTGCAGACAGCACAATCCCCCGTGGTTATAGATCTAGGCCCTCATTCCGAGTTGTTCGCTCGGTATTTTTCATCGCATCGCAGTGAAAATCCGCTTAGTACGCATGCGCAATGTTCGCACTGCGACTGCGCCAAGTAACTTTACTATGATGAAAGTATTTTTACTCACGGCTTTTTCTTCGCTCCGGCGATCGTAATGTGATTGACAGGAAATGGGTGTTACTGGGCGGAAACACGGCGTTTCAGGGGCGTGTGGCTGAAAACGCTACCGTTTCCGGAAAAAACGCAGGAGTGGCCGGTGAAACGGTGGGAGTGCCTGGGCGAACGCTGGGTGTGTTTGTGACGTCAACCAGGAACGACAAGCACTGAACTGATCGCACAGGCAGAGTAAGTCTGGAGCTACTCAGAAACTGCTAACTCGTTTGTAATCGCAATATTGCGCGTACGTCGGTCGCAATTTTAAGAAGCTAAGATTCACTCCCAGTAGGCGGCGGCTTAGCGTGTGTAACTCTGCTACATTCGCCTTGCGAGCGAACAACTCGGAATGAGGGCCTTAATACGGAGCAGATGGGTGATGATATCTACCTGTGTGTGAGAGAAATAATGCACAGATATAACCATATGGCTCTCCACACTGCAAATGCAAACTGGAGGCAGCAAATCTGTGGCCTGATAAAGGGGGTCATTCCGACCCGTTCGCACGCAGCAGTTTTTCGCTGCAGTACAAACGGGTGCGGAGCGCGCATGCACGGCGGGCGCAGTGCGCGACGTTGCCCGGCGACAGGGGTTGCCGGGTTACATCATGGCTACCGACGGAAGCGGTCGCAGCGGCGACCGCTAAGAAGATTGACAGGAAGGAGGCGTGGATGGGCGGATCCGGACCGTTGGAGAGCGTTTTCGGGGAGAGGCGTGTCCAGGACAACGGAGGGCAGAGGTGTGACATCAAAGCTGGGCCCATCATCGCTGGATCCATCGCACAGGGTAAGTATGTCCAGGGCTACTCTTCTTCTGCTTCAATTTTTTTTAGCTTTTTTTTAGCTGCACAAGCGATCGCAGCCCTGCTAAGCTAAAATACACTCCCCCATAGGTGTGAACTATTGATCGCAGCAGCAGCTAAAATGGAATGACCCCCAAAGGGCATAAATCAGAGGCAATCGCTGCAACGGCAGCAATCGCACTCTGAAACCTTTTGTGGAGTGCACGCGCGCACCCATTGAGAGGCGATCGCACCATCTCACTGATTGACAAGCAGAGGCGGTTGCGGGGCCCCATCCCCTCCTTACTTCTCTAAATAACAATTCTCTGGCATCCATATGCCATTAGTCTTATACTGGCCATACACTAGAACGATTTTAGGCACGAATACATGATTTGGATGCCTCGATCGATGCATCTTGTGCACATTGTGCATTATTTGGGTACGATTTTGATTCAGTACGCGGTCCTACGGGTTGGATGTTGCATCCTCTGATTATACGTACAGTCCATATTATCCGTACACATCGTACCATGTGTTATGCACATCGTTCGATGGATCATTTGATCAGCGTCATTTGAGCGGCATTTCCCTGGACACTCCCACCCTCCATTTTGCAGCTTCATCTCCATCAGCAGGGGCATGAAGGATCAACTCTCCCTCTCCAGCAGCCAATTCTTGGTCCAGCAGGACCTCATTCTCCTCCTATGCTGGGACCTCCTCCTCCTCCTATGCTGGGCCCTCTCCTCATGCAGCTTGACCACAGCATAGGACACAGCAGAAACTCAACAGTGACAGGCAGTGTCGGACTGGGGCATGAAGGGCCCACCGGGGAAATGCAGAGGTAGGGGGCCACTTTTAGAGGCTTTGCCAACTTATAGTGTATGGTCTGGGCCCCTTAAAAAATATATAGAGTAAATATGTGCAGTATGTATAATTCAAGTGCAGTGTATAATTCAAGTGCTGAGAACCTAATCCCTAGAGGAGGATGTGGGCCTCCAGGCAGTGGGACCCAACAGGGGTTTCCCTTGTACCCCTGTGGGCCAGTCCGCCCCTGGTGACAGGGATCCATCAGCGCAGAATGCAGAATGGGGCACAGGAAATACAGCAGGATAAAGCACTTTGTAAAGCCAGGCGATACAAAGCAATGCACAGTAGCTAGCAATGTGGAGCATTCAGCAGGGTAAAAACCAAGCCTCACTAGTCACGGAGCAAACAGAAGTGCACAGAGCAAAATGGTGCCTGCCTTATATGGTCGTGTCTATGTTCCCTTCATGATCAGGATGAGGAAGTGACAGCATGAGAGGGCAGGAGAGAACTTCCGCCCTTACAGCAGCTTAACCTTTTATCCATTCTCCGTTTGTCTGAGGTTATTTAATTTTATCTCTGCACCATTGTACCCTCGCGGGCTCGCTTCGCTCGCCGCGCTTCAGGCTCGGTGTCTCACTTCGCTCGCCACAGGTTACTATTCCAAATAGTTTGTGACATGGACCCAGGGGCTTATGGGAAATGTCCTCTCCACGAAGAGAAACTAGACACTACCCGCTTTATATACCCTCTAGTGAAGGCCAGCCCACTATTTACATGTAGCTCAAATCTGTAAGATGATTGTGTGTTTTTTGTGAGGCATACTGTACGATGGATCGAGAGACGATCCATCGTATAGGGGCACACGATGGGTTG
The DNA here is from genome assembly GCF_028390025.1 of Pseudophryne corroboree. Classification (NCBI taxonomy): domain Eukaryota; kingdom Metazoa; phylum Chordata; class Amphibia; order Anura; family Myobatrachidae; genus Pseudophryne; species Pseudophryne corroboree. The sequence goes on from NC_086445.1 coordinate 999,202,537, forward strand.
TAAGATCGTAATCACATTGTGTGTTATAAAAACACCAAATCGTGAGTCTGGGAGCTGCCAGGGAGTCGTCAGCAGGTTCGGCAACAGGGGGGTACAAAGGGGACAACTGTACCGGGCTCCAAGGATAAGTGGGGCCCCAAGTATATGCTGATAAGTACCCAGCAGGGATGTGAGCCGTCTTGTCCAAATTCGGCAGCGAGCTGTATGCGGTGTGGTCACAGCCTTGGAGTGACTGGAGTCTCTCACACAAAGTGACTGTGCGGAGCGAGTGTGCATCCGCTCTTCCTTGTTCTGCTCTGTTGCAGGCAGTTACGGGACATGGCAGCAGCTCCTTTGGGCAGGATTCCCGTGCCCTGCATTGGCCTCTTCTGGTAGGGGCTGCTGTGCGGTGTTCTGCTCTGGGGAGTCTCTCCCCAGGGTAAGAGTGGCCTGGTGAGGGGATACAGAGCTTTGGGATGGGCTGGGGGAGCTGGGAATTCAGCATAGAGTCATTGGGGAGAGACAGACTGCGGGGTGTGTGGAAGGAAGGAGAGAGGGAGACACAGACTATGGTGTGTAGGGGGGAGGAAGGAGAGATATACATATATATTTGTATAAATATATATATATATATATATATATATATATAGTAACAGTCTCTTATATAGCGCAAATGCTGTTGCTCTTTAATAAATAAATACATATATATATATATATATATATATATATAATAGAGGGGGTCATTCCGAGTTGTTCGCTCATTGCCGATTTTTGCAACGGAGCGATTAAGGCAAAAATGCGCATGTGCATGGTACGCAGTGCGCATGCGCTAAGTAATTTAGCACAAAACTTAGTAGATTTACTCACGTCCGAACGAGAATTTTCATCGTTGAAGTGATCGGAGTGTGATTGACAGGAAGTGGGTGTTTCTGGGCGGAAACTGACCATTTTCTGGGTGTGTGCGGGAAAACGCAGGCGTGCCAGGATAAAACGCAGGAGTGGCTGGCCGAACGCAGGGCGTGTTTGTGACGTCAAACCAGGAACGAAACTGACTGAACTGATCGCAGTGTAGGAGTAAGTCTCGAGCTACTCAGAAACTGCTAAGAATTATTTATTCGCAATTCTGCTAATCTTTCGTTCGCTATTCTGCTAAGCTAAGATACACTCCCAGAGGGCGGCGGCCTAGCGAGCGAACAACTCGGAATGAGGGCCAGAGAGTGAAGAGAGGGCGCTCATAGTGCAGGTCAATTTTTAAAAATTGACCTGCACTATGAGCGCCCTCTCTTCACTCTCTATTCTAGCTATTTAATGCTCATAAGAGTCCTGAGCCGTCTAAGGAGAGTGGCTGCGGTGTTGATGTACACCTGTGCTACAGCCCAGAGTGGATTACCTGTGGACTGAGAACTATTACCTTTTAATTACCAGCGCACCTGTACACACTGCTTTTTGGATATATATATATATAGCTCATCTGAGGGGGCCCCAGAGATATCACTGTATGGGGCCCCAAGATTTCTGTTGCTGGCCCTGGTCCTGAGACAACTCGCATCTGATGCTGCTCATTCAAATGTATGTCCATCTTAAAGGGTCTGGATTTCACTGTCACCATGTTCTCTCTGGAACTTATATAAACCGCTCAGGCTCCCCTGTCATTGAGGCATGAGGCACAATCTGTTAGGGCAGCTGAGGAGTGGATGGAGGTTCATTTTCCCACATTATAAATGAATTGTTATCATTGACCAGATGTTTTAATCCTTAGACTGGGGGAGGAACGGCCTCTGCTGTGAGCTCAGTGTGGAAAGCCCCTACAGATTCCTCACTCACTGTGTCCTGTAAGGGATGGGACGGTGGGTGAGGGATTACATTGGGGGGTGACTCATGATGACGTATTTACCTTACAGCACCAGTAACACATTGCTCAGCAGACAGTAGTTTATACAGGGTGCAGATGATCATGTCACCACTGAAGCCGAAAGTAAAGCTGGCACTGGTGTAGGTCACACACAAAGAAAGGGGAATTCATTTTCCCAATTGACCAAGCCCGAGTTTAGCAGTTGTAGAGGATTAGATAGTGTTCACTGTAGGAATTGTTTAGGGCAGGGGTGCTGACACATCTGTGCACACCAAAACAGAGCCGGAACTACCATTTAGGTGCCCTGCGTATATAGGGGGCCATTCCGAGTTGTTCGCTCGTTTTTTTCCCCCGCAACGGAGCGATTAGTCGCTAATGCACATGCGCAATGTCCGCAGTGCGACTGCGCCAAGTAAATTTGCTATGCAGTTAGGTATTTTACTCACGGCATTACGAGGTTTTTTCTTCGTTCTGGTGATCGTAATGTGATTGACAGGAAGTGGGTGTTTCTGGGCGGAAACAGGCCGTTTTATGGGTGTGTGTGAAAAAACGCTACCGTTTCTGGGAAAAACGCGGGAGTGGCTGGAGAAACGGAGGAGTGTCTGGGCGAACGCTGGGTGTGTTTGTGACGTCAAACCAGGAACGACACTGACTGAACTGATCGCAGATGCCGAGTAAGTCTGGAGCTACTCAGAAACTGCTAAGAAGTGTCTATTCGCAATTCTGCTAATCTTTCGTTCGCAATTTTGATAAACTAAGATTCACTCCCAGTAGGCGGCGGCTTAGCGTGTGCAAAGCTGCTAAAAGCAGCTTGCGAGCGAACAACTCGGAATGACCCCCATAAAGAGCATTGGTGTCCCCCCTACACATTCAGCTGGCGCCCCCAAAAAGGGCTATGGTCTTGCTGGGAATGGGTTTGGGCATACACAAGAATAATAATACCAATTCAACCTTAATCACATTACACTACACAGTAGTGCCCCTTATTCACATAATGCCTCTATGTAGTAGTGCCCCTTATCATAATTTATGCCTCACAGTAGTAGTGCCCTTCATCACACATTATGCCGCACTTCTGCTACTGCTAACTGATAAGAGAACAAGGCACGGTAGGTGTTCCCTTACTCTTATGACATAATTACACTAATACATGAGCCCTATGCATGCAGTGATATAGGAAATATAAAAAAGTTGGAGTGAATTATGGGGAATGTCCTAATGTGATAATATTCAGGAGAGGACTTTTACCAGCACATGCAATTACTCTGTACTCTATTCCCACAAACGTGCACAAAGCTGACATTGAGGCCCTCTTGCAGGTTGGATCGCAAATTCAACCAGAATTTTTGCGTTCGCCTGTCCTGCGCATGGGCTTGCATTTAGTGCGGGTGACCCACAGTAAATACGAACGCCTCTGCCTGATTGAAAGGCAGAGGCATTCACGGGGCGGGAGGGGAGTGGCAACACTCCATTTCCAAGGTGGAGACGGAGCATTGTGGGGGCGGCGGCTTCTGAATGGGGGGCATGGCCGGGGTGGCTGTGTGATGTCACATGTAGCCGCACCATTTAAAAAGATGGCGTGGGCCTCCTGTCGTCGCAGCCAGGCTACACCAGCAGGACCCATCAATAATTTCAGTGATTTCAACGAATTGCAGTGCAATTGCAATTTCAGCTTCTTATTTCCTGCGGATTTATAGCATCTTCTTATTACCTGGGGATTTATAACAGTTTCTTATTTCCTGGGGATTTATAGCAGCTTCTTTATTACTGGGGATTAGTAACAGCTTCTTATTACCTTGAGATTTATAGCAGCTTCTTATTTCCTGGGGATTCATAGCATCTTTTTATTTACTGGGGATTAATAGCATCTTTCTATTTACTGGGGATTAATAGCATATTTTTATTTACTGGGGATTAATATCATCTTCTTTTTTCCTGGGGATTTCTAGCAGCTTCTCATTTCCTGGGGATTTATAGCAGTTTTTGTTTTATGGACATTAATAACAGCTTCTTATTTCCTGGGGATTTATAGCAGCTTCTTATTTCCTGTGGATCTATAGCAGCTTCTTATTTCCTGGGGATTTATAGCAGCTTCTTTTTTACTGGGGATTTATAGCAGTTTCTTATTACCTGGGGATTAATATCATCTTCTTATTTCCTGGGGATTTATTGCAGTTTATTTCCTGGGGATTTATAGCAGCTTTCTATTTCCTGGGGATATATATCAGTTTCTTATTTCCTGGGGATTAATAGCACCTTCTTATTTCCTAGGGATTTATATCAGTTTCTTATTTCCTGGGGATTAATAGCAGTTTCCTATTTCCTAGGGATTTATAACAGTTTCTTATTTCCTGGGGATTAATAGCAGCTTCTTATTTCCTGGGGATTTTTTAGCAGTTTCTTATTTCCTGGGGATTTCTAGCAGCTTCTTATTACCTGGGGATTAATATCAACTTCTCATTTCCTGGGGATTTATAGCATCTTCTTATTACCTGGGGATTTATAGCAGCTTCTTATTTCTTGGGGATTTATAGCAACTTCTTATTTCCTGGGGATTCATAGCTTCTTTTTATTTACTGGGGATTAATAGCATATTTTTATTTACTGGGGATTAATATCATCTTCTTATTTCCTGGAGATTTATAACAGCTTCTTATTTCCTGGGGATTTATAGCAGCTTCTTTTTTCCTGGAGATTTATAGCAGTTTCTTATTGCCTGGGGATTAATATCATCATCTTATTTCCTAGGGATTTATTGCAGTTTATTTCCTGGGGATTTATAGCAGCTTCTTATTTCCTGGGGATTTATTGCAGCTTCTTATTACCTGGGGATTTATAGCAGCTTCTTATTTCTTAAGGATTTATAGCACCTTCTTATTTCCTGGGGATTTACTGTATAGCAGCTTCTTATTTCCTGGGGATTTATAGCAGCTTCTTATTTCCTGGGGATTTATAGCAGCTTCTTATTTCCTGGGCATTAACAGCAGCTTCTTATTTCATAGGAATATATAAGATCTTCTTATTTCCTGGGGTTTTATAATATCTTATTTCCTGGAGATCTATAGGAACTACCTATTTTCAGGGCTTTTATTTTAATTATTTTTTTTTCCTGGACATTTAGAAGAACTTTTTTTTTTTTTTTAAATAAAAACTTTCATCCTGATGTTTTAAATGAGCTTCTTATTTCCCAGGGTATTATAGGATCTTGAGCCAGAGTAGTGATCATGAGGTTTTTTTTCATAGTTTGGACATAAAACAAATAAATTCTCGACAATATGGTCATCACTAACAAATAAACAATGCTTACAATGTTGTGTGGGGGGAGTTATAGAGATAGGAAGGGATTGTTGCACTGGACACAATGCGGTGTTTAGGGATGATGGTATTCTAGGAGTTGCTAATAAAAATGCCCCAAATTGTTTAGACTTCTTTATTCCACATCATATCCTCCTACTTACCTTTCTTGCCAACCATAAGTAGCTGGTGTCAACACCAAGTACGTTAGACAAAGGGAATAAAAACAGGAAATTAATATGAACCAATTCTATGGTGCCCCTTCGACAGCTCTACCCTTAAGCATGTGCCTAGCAGCCAAGAGAGAACGAGAAACAAGAGAAGAATGGCATAATCACCTACAAACAATCCTGGGCGGAAAAACTTGAAAAATCTGTTATGGCCACTTGAAATTAAGGCCATTGGGCAACTACATATTCCAGTTACAGTGCAGCATTTGGAGAGGGCTGTGATCCTGCATTGCCCAGAGATCCTGAGTGAGATTAAGCAGATCAACTTCCTCATGATATTATTTTTACCAAAACGAAGGGCTGAATCTGAGAAGTGAAAAGTGCTGAAGTGAGGAAAGTCTTGAGCAGCTGGCGCTGCTTCCGTCCAACATAAATAATCCGCACATTGCCTCAGTGATACAAGTAACTGCTCTCCTTGTGGCGATTGCTGTGTTTCTTTTATAATGAAGCACTTATTTAGATCATTCTCCTGGAATGAAAAAGCTGGTGGGGGGGGGATTCATGTTGAAGTAAGTTTTGCTAATACGGTGATATACAGTATATTTCTTTCTGATGGCAAATATAAATAAAAGTGAAGGGACAATATTATGTCATTTGTGCTCATTGTTTTTAAATATCGGATTATATCCTGTATACTGTATATGGAGATGAGTGAAACTCCTGTCTGCTTTTGCGGTGGAACAGGATATTTAGCCAACATGTAAAGTTGCAGCGGTACAACTGATGAGTTACGTTTTGTCTTCTTTCTACACCAGGGGTGGCCAACCAGTCAGTGGCAAAGAGCCAGAAAAGATCTGTAGTCAAGGGCAAAAGCCATATCATGCGTGCGCCAAAGACGCGCAAGCAAAAATGGGGGCGTAGCATAGTTGTCACAAAGCCACACCCCATTTTTATGCGCACACCTTTCGGTTTGACATTTGTAGGAGTATGACCTTGTGTCATAAGCCCGTTTTTAGTCATGTTGTACAGTGCCACATACATATAATGCCCCAGTGCAGTCCCACATACATATAAAAACACCAAAAAATGGGTGCCACCAAAGTGCCAAATACATATATGCCCCCATAGTGCCAGATACATATATGTCCCCACAGTGCCAGATACACATATGTCCCCACAGTGCCAGATACATATGTCCCCACAGTGCCAGATACATTTATTCCTCCACAGTGCCAGATACATATATTCCTTCACAGTGCCAGATACATATATGCCTCCACAGTGCCAAATACATATATGCCCCCATAGTGCCAGATACATATGTCCCCACAGTGCCAGATACATATATTTCTCCAAAGTACCAGATACATACATGCCCCCACAGTGCCAGATACATTTATTCCTCCACAGTGCCAGATACATATATTCCTCCACAGTGCCAGATACATTTATTCCTCCACAGTGCCAGATACATATATTCCTCCACAGTGCCAGATACATATATGCCCCCACAGTGACAGATACATATATGTCCCCATAGTGCCAGAGATGCCCCCACTGCCAGATACACATCTCCCCAGTGCCAGATATGCCCCCAGTGTAAGATACACATGTCCCCCCAGTGCCAGATATGCCCCCAGTGCCAGATATGCCCCCAGTGTAAGATACACATGTCCCCCCAGTGCCAGATATGCCCCCAGTGCCAGATATGCCCCCAGTGTAAGATACACATGTCCCCCCAGTGCCAGATATGCCCCCAGTGCCAGATATGCCCCCAGTGCCAGATACACATTTCCCCCCAGTGCCAGATATGCCCACCCTGTCAGCTACGCATCTCCCCAGTGCCAGATACATGTCCCCCCAGTGCCAGATATGCCCCCAGTGTAAGATACACATGCCCCCACTCTGCGCCCCCCCCTAGTGCTGCTTATCACCGCGCTGCTGCTCTGCTCAGTCTGCTGCTTGTGAGGGGAGGAGAGCGCAGCGTGCGCCTCTCCTGACCCTCAGTCTCCACTCTCCGGCGGCGTTGATTCTCTCTAATTAGGCGCCGGTCCGTGAGCCAATCAGATTTCGTGGACCGGCAGCTAAGACTCCTGATTGGCTGCCGGTCCGCGAGCACTGCAGACTAGGGCAGCGGGAGGCGCCGCGGGTGCTTATGAGCCGCATGAGGAGACAGAAAGAGCCGCATGCGGCTCGAGAGCCGCGGGTTGGCCACCGCTGTTCTACACTGTACAGCAGAATATATAGGTCAGGATGTAAGGAAGTCAGGCGGCCATGCGGGATGATGGCCAAACTCTGACTTTTTTCAAAGGGGGAATCATGGTTCAGCCCCTTTAAAAAAAAATCAGAGTTTGGGCGGCGTCCCGCACAGGCACCGAACTTTGCTTTATTACATCCCGGCCATAGTCTATGAATACAACTAGGATCACAACGGAGAGTTAGGGTGAAAGTGAGAACAATCAATGGCTGACTCTGAGTTGCATACAAAGTGCTGCAAAAGCAGGCAGCTGCAGAAGCCTGATTTACTATCTTAAATGAATTAGAGTAATGTGGGGTTCCTGCATGGATTTTACACTGACCTTCTGAACTGCCATAATTAGTATCTGTACTTGCACCAGCCACTGCACTGGCGTATCTGTAATGGGTGCAGTGTGTGTACACTGCACCCATTTCTTCTATACTTACCTTTCCGGCGTCCATCGGCGACTGTGTGTGGGCCCCTCCTCTCCCATAGCCGTCACAGCCGCTGCTAGCGCACTGAGCGCTAGAGTCTTTGGCACAGTGAAGAGTCTACAGCGCATGCGCAGGTCTCTGGAAAAATGGTGCAGCGGCCATTTGTTCGGAGTCCTGCACATGCGCTGTAGACTCTGGCACTGTACCAGAGTCTCATCGCTGAGAGTGCTAGCAGCGGCGGTGACGGCTACAGGAGAGGAGGGGACCACACACGGAGTCTGCACATGGGTCCCCTCCTCTCTAGAAACGCCGCTGAGCCACTGGCATATCTATAATGGGTGCAGCGTGTTAAACTCATTTGCCAAATCCAAAAAGGTCAAGGAGAGAGTAGTGGCCCTTGGATATGGCAGCAAGGAAGTTATTGCTGACTTTAGTGATTGCGGTTTCTCTTGAGTGGAGAGCACGAAAGCCAAACTGAAATGGGTCAAGTAGGGAGTGGGAGGAAATACAGGTGGTGAGGCAGTTGAAGGAAATCCATGGAAGATTTTGAAGGCAAAATGGGAGAGAGAGATTGGACGTCATTTCAAGAGTATGTCAGGATCAACAGTAGGTTTTTTAAGGATGGGTAGACAAGAGCATGCTTGTGTAATGAGAGGGACAGACTGGAGAGATGGGTTGGATGGGAACAGGCAACAAGAGAGAGGGAGACAAGGGATAGGATCAAGGGGGGAGATGGAAGGGGATGAGGACTGAATTGGGGCCATGACTTTGTCTCCAGATACTGGGGAGAATGAAGTCAGAGTTGGTAAAATGAATGGGCAGATGGGGAAAGAATAGGATGTGATGAGAAAAGTCCGGTGGGTTGTGGTTTCCTGAGATTGATACATTTTTAGATTTGAAGTTGGTGGTGAAGTCAAGGGCAGAGAGAGAGGAGGCGAGGTAAGGAGGGGTGGGGGCAGAGGAGGGAGTTGAAAGTGGTGAAGAGATGATTGGGGTTGGAGGACTGAGAGGAACACTCTTTAGAGAGGGAAAGGGCAGCACTGTGGGTCAAGAGCATACATTTGAAATAGAGGAAGTCTGCAATTTCCTCCACAGCCGTTCGGTGGTTCATGAACTCTCTTACATGTATCTGGTGCCTATGGAATGCCAAGTTTGAGGTGTGGACCTGCACAGGTGAGTAGTGCCCACTGGAGCAAGAAAACCTAGAGCAGAAGTAAGGGGGACATAGCTATGGAAATAGCTTGGTCAGGGCTTGAGAGAGAGACAATGGAGGAGAGACAAGCAGGGAGGATAAGGACATAGTATCAATAGCCTTGTGGTTACACTTGGTGATGGTAGCCTGGGGGGGGGGGGGTCAAGGTGTAGAAGGAGTGAGGGATAAGTTAAAAGAAAGAATATGATGGTCAGATAGATGGTATTGGGAATTAGTAGAGTTAGATATATCACAACGGTGAGTGAAGACCACAACAAGTGAGTGTCCACTCACATAGGAAGATGAGAAGGTTCATTAAGAGAGACCAAATGATGTTGGTAGGGTAAGGAATGAGGACATTGATAGGGATATTGAAGTCAACTAAGATGAGAGATGGAAGGTCTGAAGAAAGGAAGTGGGGGAGCCAAAGCAAAGTTGTCATGGAATTTGGAGATAGGGCCTGGGAGAAGATAGATAACAGCTATTCATAGGTGAACAGGTTGGAAGAGGCAAACAGCATAAATCTCAAAGGAAGAGAATGAAAGTCATGGTTCTGAGGGTATGAGTTGGAAGGCGCAGGAGGGGGATAGAAGGACCCTACACCACTACCATGCTGACCCCCAGAGCAGGGGGTATGAAAGAAGGTGAAAGGAGAAAGCAGCGGAAGAAGAGGTGACTGAAGGGAAAATCCAGGATCCAGTAATGGCTAGGAGATTCAGAGAGTTGGAGAATAAAAGATCATGGAAGGGGGCCAGTTTGTTATAGACAAATGTGACATTTCAGAGGTCAAAGGAGAGAGGGACAGAGTTAATGGGAGCAATGTGAATGGGATTATCAGCATTGATGTAGTATGGAGGATAGAATTACTTGGAGCAGGGGAATGAGAGAGCATTGTGATATGAGGAAGAGAAACTGCAGTGGTGGGCAAGGTAGAAGTTTAGTGTGACGTGAGTGGAGGAAAGGAGAGATGACTGGGAGAGAAAGGAGGGTGCAGGGCTTAGTGCAATAGTTTGGAGCAGTTATGGGTGCAGGAATATAACATTAAATTAAACAATGTTAAAAACGTATGGATGTGGAGCAATGGTTAAAAGCAATGGCAATGCAGGTAGAAGTAACAATGGTATAAAGACTCAATGGCAATGGCTTAGGAATGTTATAAACAGATATGTGTAGAAAAACCTAAAACAATCATAAAGTGCGGCATGGTAAATCCTTGTAATGTCCAAACAGGGAGTTCAGTAAGGAGCACCCAGGATATGGAGAAAGCAGGCGATTGAGTTGGAGGAAGATCAAATGGACAGTAGTCCCACAGTAGCAGAGATTTCAGGTGGACTCTTGCAGTTATTGGTATGCCTGGCTGTGTGTATGGCCAACCCACCTACCATCCCATAGGCCGGTAAATTCAAATGCCTGCCCAGTTGTGATGTCTGGCCCAACATATCAAGTGGCTGATTGGTAAGTGTGTAAACGTACCAAAATAGCCGCTCAGTTGGCAGATCCGTCAACATAATGTGTACCCAACATTAAAATAACCATACCATGCAGCCTATATGGTTTCCAGCCTAGGAGATGGCTATGAAACAAGACACGTAGGTAGGTGGGCCCAATCACAGAGATGCCTACAGCTCAGCATATGAGTGACGATATGCAATTAACTCCATGCAATTACCCCTGACTTGCCGTTCAACTCTGCGTCCGCCCCTCTAAGTTATTAATGAGAATATATATTATATAATAAATTGCAATAAACAAACATTTTTGTTCCATTTAATCATGGCAGCATTATCAATCTGTATTGAGGAGCCTCGTCTGAACGCAGAAGGAGGGGGGGGGGGATAGAGGCAGATATACCGGACCAGGGATGTTGGGTGACAGAACAAGACAGGACTTGGCAGGTGGCAGACGGCAGAGAGTGGCACCAAAGTTTTGTCGCTGCGTCAAGTGGAATGTGAGGCAGCTGGTACTTCTATTCCATCCCAATCATTCTAGATCTCATCCACTGTGATCTGAGGCACAGGCAGAGGGGGACGTGACACAATATGCAAACCGCAATCTGCAAAACCACAAGTCAACATTTTGAAAACTGTTTTTTTTTTTTGTACAGCCAGCCTTCTGATCATAGTGTAAACTGTGCACCTCAGTGTAAAAATCATAAAAATAAATAATAGAATGGAAATAAAAAAGGACTTAGCTTTAGGAATTACGTGCTGACAACTGCAGGGGACATTCTGACAAATCAAATTTTACACTGACTAAGTGCAGCTGTTAAAAACTTTTTTTTATATCCACCTACGCATATGAGCTGTATGCAGTTGCGAGAAGTATCTGGGTCATTCATCAGACCCCTGTCACACTGGAACTTACATTTTTTTTTTTAAAGATTAGCAAATACTACAAAGGCATTTGGAGGCAGGAGTCTGCAGAAGACGGCTTGTAGAGTCTCTGTTCTCGCTTCCTAGCCTTTGTCAGTTGGACAGAAACCATTTCCTACGTTTTCTTTAATGCTCTGGGCGGCTGTCATATGTCGTTTGCTGTTAAATGCACAATGATGTTTCTACGATAGTCAGACATATACAGTAGGATGAACCAGTGGCTGTCTTTAATTTTGAAACCATACATGACCTTAGAAAAACTTTAGCATCTCCTTGTAGGAGAATACAAATGAACTTTAATGGGAATTCTTTGTTTACAATGGAGTTGTTCGCTCGCTAGCTGTTTTTAGTAGCCGTGCAAACGCTATGTCGCCGCCCACTGGGAGTGTATTTTAGCTTAGCAGAAGTGCGAACGAAAGGATCGCAGAGCGGCTACAACGGTTTTTTGTGCAGTTCCATAGTAGCTCAAAACCTACTCAGCACTTGCGATCAATTCAGACTGTTCAGTTCCTGTTTTGACGTCACAAACGTCACAAACACTGCGTTTTTTTCGAACACTCCCTGAAAACGGTCAGTTGACACCCAGAAACGCCCTCTTCCTGTCAATCACTCTGCGGCCAGCAGTGCAACTGAAAAGCTTTGCTAGACCTTGTGTGAAACTACATTGTTCGTTGTAATAGTACGTCGCGGGTGCGCATTGCGCCGCATACGCATGCGCAGAAGTGCCGATTTTTTTGCCTCATCGCTGCATAGCGAACGAATGCAGCAAGCGATCAACTCGGAATGACCACCAATGACCCTCCCACAGAAACATGTATTGGGCTGAATGAGAAGGGTTATGGGTCAATGGGTCGACCTGGATAAGGTCGACAGTCATTAGGTCGACAACTATTGTTCAACATGGAGAAGGTTGATATGGGAAAAAGGTTGATACAGTGAAAAGGTCGACATGGGACAGGTCGACGAATGAAAAGGTCGACATAATTTTTTCAAATGTTTTTGATGTCATTTTCTCCGTAACATGACAAGGAACCCCTTGCGTGCTGCGGGCAAGGTTACTATACCCAATCGTAGTCCAGGTGGATGGTAATAGGTAAAATTATGAAGTAGTTAAAAATAAACAAATATATTAAAAAATCATGTCAACCTTTTCCTGTGTCGACCATCGCTACGTCAACCTTTTCACAGTGTCAACCTTTTGTTCATGTTGACCTAATGCATGTCGGCCAATAGTGGTCGACCTAAGTACAGTCGACCTACCTATGTTTTTAAAAATACTTATATTATATGGCTGCTCTCTCTGAATAAAATAAGGGCATTGACAAATTCGCTTAGCACACCGTTTGCAAAAAATAAATAAAAAATTGCACATTTGTAAAGCATAATACTTTTTATGGTCAGTAGGTGTCCCTGTTCCCACAAATTGCAACATCTGTAGGCTGAAATAAGGTATTACACTATATTTTAAAACACACGAGAGTACAAAACAATTATAATAAAAACATAGTTCAAAGTTGAATATTATTTCATAGCATACAAAATCTTCAACTATTACAATTTAGTTTAGCATCCCTTCAAACATTGGGGCAGATGTATTAACCTGGAGAAGGCATAAGGAAGTGATAAACCAGTGATATGTGCAAGGTGATAAAGGCACCAGCCAATCAGTTCCAATATGTAAATTAACAGTTAGGATCTGATTGGTTGGTGCCTTTATCACCTTGCACATATCACTGGTTTATCACTTCCTTATGTTTTCTCTAGGTTAATACATCTGCCCCATGGTTCCTTTTTCTCATTTGTTGCAAGTCATGTACGGAGGATAGAATCTGCAACATTCTTCAATGTTGATTGGACCATGCAGGAGAAGATGCACAGCAAAAGATAAAGTGGGCTGTGAGGAGAATAATGAAAAAGCGGTTAGTGGGGGATAGTGGTAGAAAGTGGTGGAGGGAGGAACAGGCCTAATAAAAGTGGTAAACGAAGACAGACAGACAGACATCATAACGCAGAGAAAAAAAAGTCACTCACAACTCAGTGATGTAAATATAAATGGGGACAGAGACAGAAATGGGGACAGAGATGCACATTCGAAATTAGAGACACACTAACAGAGGGAGAAAGAAAGGACGAAACACTCAAGCAGGAGACAGAGATGCACACAAACATGCACACACAGAGGGGTATTCAATTGTTTGAAAAGTCATTTGGGTGTTTGTTTTTTCCTATCTAATAGACAGGAAAAAACAGACACCCAACCGACTTTTCAAACAATTGAATATCCCCCATAGTGTACACAACCCCCCCCTTCCCTCCCAACCACACACACACACGCGCGCACACACACACACACACACACACACACACACACACACACACACACACACACACACACACACACACACACACACACACACACACACACACACACACACAGACACAGAGAGACAGAGTTTAGAGAAACTGGAACAACAGAGGAAGAAGAGAAGGCTAAGGAAGGACAAGCAGCCTGGCAGACATGGGAAGAAGAGAGATTGGCACAGACAGTGGATGTGGAGAGCCCGGCACACACATCTGAATAGCCAAGAGGAAGGTATACACAGGGCAGAGATATTGGCACAGACAGGGACAGGCCTACATTCACATGAACCTTTACTCACTCAATCCACCCCGTCTACTGTAAGTGGCAGGAAGAGCCACAGAAACTGAGTTTGGCAGTCATGAAAGTGCAGGATGGGATGAATTATGGATGCATTGAGCAGAGAGGTGGAGCGTTGGTGCAAAGGAACATTTTCAGGCACAGTCAGGGAGTGTTTACATAAATGCGTCTAATTGAAACCAGTTTAACACACACATATATGCCTGTTTGGAAATGTATCTTCTACACCTTTAATAAGGCAGTGCACGATGATGATGATGATGATGATGATGATGATGATGATGATGATGATGATGATGATGATATGTGGCAAACTAGGCACAGATACTGCAGATCTGGCCACAATTTGAAATGTGAACAGTTCTGCATACAGCATATATAGAAATATGCAACTTTTGTGTGCACTATTCCCCCCCCCCCACCCCCCACCCCAGTAATTTGCCCCCTCTCTGCTACCAACTCTGCATCAGACTGACAACTATGATAAGATACAGTAAAGGACACCATAATATAAGAATTTTAGTGTTCAGTGCAAACAACAGGTTGCGATGAAATAGACCTGTATGCTTACAGTACTGTAGGTCTCACTTAGGTGGAGGAGCCCTGCACATAAATTTACAGAAATGTGGCCATGTGGTGCATTATATTTTAGCAGATCTTTTTTTGCTATTAAATTTAAAGTATCACTGTCTCCTCACTCCACCAGCACTGTTCTTACTTTCAGCGACAATAGGTAAGCTCTCCGATCTAGATGTGAGCAGCAGTGCCACAGTAACATAGGATCATAATAATACATATATTACCATCCCCTTCACCAGGGATCACACCTTGCAGCTCACTACTATCCCTTACCAGGAAGTAGGCACGGAAGCCAGGCTGCGGGTTGTAGCAGTAGCCTCTCAAGGTATGAGAGCTAGTTTTGTAAGAGGCTTACCATCAGTCACTGTCAGTGTCGGACTGGGGCATGTGGGGCCCACTGGGGGAATGCAGTGGTAGAGGCCCATGTTAGGGGTGTGGCCAGTCTGCATAGGGGGTGTGGCCTGCTACCTCATTGGTTTGACTAACCATTAGAGAGTGCAACGCCTGGGTCCCTTTATAAATATATACAGTAAATTCAGCTGCTGCATGCATGATAATGTACCAGATTAATAACAGATTAATAACAGCAATGCACTGTAGAAAATACACCATAGCCCAGTATAAGGTAACATATGTATAATATATAATTCAAGTGCACAATCTGGAACCTGATCATTAGAGCAGGAGGTGGGCCCCCAGCAGGGGCTGGCTGGAAACTATTAGCCTGGGGGGCAAGTCCAGAGCACTGGCCCATAAGTAATGGCGCCATCTTAAATGGAGTTTTTTTTGTTTAAAAAATATTAATTAATAAAATAAAAAAATGAGTCCTGGTGTAAATTATCCCAAAGATACTTTATTATAAATCTGTCAGTGCGGCCGCGGCTTCAGAAGAGCTTTGTAGTACAGGGGTGCCCAACCAGTCAGTGGCAAAGGGCCAGAAAAGATCTGTAGTCAAGGGCAAAAGCCATATCATGCGCGCGCCTAAGGCGTGCAAGCAAAAAATGGGGGCGTAGCATAGTTGTCACAAAGCCACACCCCATTTTTATGCGCACACCTTTCGGTTTGACGTTTGTAGGAGTATGACCTTGTGTCATAACCCTATTTTTAGTCATGTTGTACAGTGCCACATACAAATAAAGCCCCTGTACAGTGCCACATACATATAAAAACACCAAAAAATGGGTGCCTCCACAGTGCCAAATACATATATGCCCCCACAGTGCCAGATACATATATGTCCCCACAGTGCCATATACATATATGTCCCCACAGTGCCAGATACATATATGTCCCCACAGTGCCAGATACATATATGTCCCCACAGTGCCAGATACATTTATTCCTCCACAGTGCCAGGTGCATATATTCCTCCACAGTGCCAGATACATATATGCCCCCACAGTGCCAGATACATATATGCCTCCACAGTGCCAAATACATATATGCCTCCACAGTGCCAAATACATATATTCCTCCACAGTGCCAGATACATATATGTCCCCACAGTGCCAGATACATATATTCCTCCACAGTGCCAGATACATATATGCCCCCACAGTGCCAGATACATATATTCCTCCACAGTGCCAGATACATATATGTCCCCACAGTGCCAGATATATATATATATTCCTCCACAGTGCCAGATACATATATGTCCCCACAGTGCCAGATACATATATTCCTCCACAGTGCCAGATACATATATGCCCCCACAGTACCAGATACATATATTCCTCCACAGTGCCAGATACATATATGTCCCCACAGTGCCATATACATATATGTCCCCACAGTGCCAGATACATATATTCCTCCACAGTGCCAGATACATATATGCCCCCACAGTGCCAGATACATATATTCCTCCACAGTGCCAGATACATATATGTCCCCACAGTGCCAGATACATATATTCCTCCACAGTGCCAGATACATATATTCCTCAACAGTGCCAGATACATATGTCCCCACAGTGCCAGATACATATATGTCCCCACAGTGCCAGATACATATATTCCTCCACAGTGCCAGATACATATATGCCCCCACAGTACCAGATACATATATTCCTCCACAGTGCCAGATACATATGTGTCCCCACAGTGCCAGATACATATATGTCCCCACAGTGCCAGATACATATATTCCTCCACAGTGCCAGATACATATATGCCCCCACAGTGCCAGATACATATATCCCTCCACAGTGCCAGATACATATATGTCCCCACAGTGCCAGATACATATATTCCTCCACAGTGCCAGATACATATATTCCTCAACAGTGCCAGATACATATGTCCCCACAGTGCCAGATACATATATGTCCCCACAGTGCCAGATACATATATTCATCCACAGTGCCAGATACATATATGTCCCCACAGTGCCAGATACATATATGTCCCCACAGTGCCAGATACATATATTCCTCCACAGTGCCAGATACATATGTCCCCATAGTGCCAGATATGTACCCACTGCCAGATACACATCTCCCCAGTGCCAGATATGCCCCCCAGTGTAAGATACACATGTCCCCCCAGTGCCAGGTATGCCCCCAGTGCCAGATACGCCCCCAGTGCCAGATACACATGTCCCCCCAGTGCCAGATACACATGTCCCCCAGTGCCAGATATGCCCCCAGTGCCAGATATGCCCACAGTGCAGATACACATGTCCCCCCAGTGCCTGATATGCCCCCAGTGCCAAATATGCCCCCACTGTCAGCTACACGTCTCCCAAGTGCCAGATATGCCCCCAGTGCCAGATACACGTCCCCCCAGTGCCAGATATGCCCCCAGTGTAAGATACATATGTCCCCACACTGCGCCCCCCCAAGTGCTGCTCACCGCCGTGCTGCTGCTCTGCTCAGTCTGCTGCTTGTGAGGGGAGGAGAGTGCAGCGTGCACCTCTCCTGCCCCTCAGTCTCCACTCTCCGGCGGCTTTGATTCTCTCTAATTAGGCGCCGGTCCATGAGCCAATCAGAGTTCGCGGACCGGCAGCTAAGACTCCTGATTGGATGCCGGTCCACGAGCTCTGATTGGCTCTCAGGCCGGCATGCGGAGATAGAAAGAGCCGCATGCGGCTCGAGAGCCGCTGGTTGGCCACCGCTGGTGTAGTTGAAGGTGGCGGCCGGCCCGTGACCCTTGGCAGTAGTGTGGCCCGGGAGGGCACATGGCACCCTGTCCCCCAGGCAGTATGGCCCACCGGTGGTTTCCCATGTACCCCTGTGGGCCAGTCCAAGCCTGGTCCCTGTGGCACATCCATACATTTTACAAGCCAGGGACACTAACTCTCTGGTAACTTTGCTGCTGCCAGCACGCTCCACCACACAAGTACGGTAAACTCCTTCTCCATGTACAGGGGATCCTACATCTGGCCTGCTCCCTACCTTCCTCACCAAACGCACTACGTCCACCTCTCCTCTCTTACTAGACCTTCACTGGCTCCCCTTCCCTTTCAGAATCCATTTCAAGCTTCTCACACTCGCTTACAAAGCCCTCACCTACTCCTCTCCCATCTTCATCTCTGACCTTATCTCCCTTTATCCTCCCACCCGTCCTCTTCGCTCTGCTAATGCACGCCGACTCTCCTGCCTACGGATTACTTCCTCCCACTCCTACCTCCAAGATTTTTCACGTGCTGCACCACTTCTTTGGAATTCCCTACCTCTCCCCCTCAGACTCTCCACCTCTCTACAAAACTTCAAACGATCTCTCAAGACCCACTTCTTCACCAAACCCAGCCAAATCTCATCCTTACCCTCTGTTCTACACTCTCCATGTACCCCATCTGTGTCACCCCTGTCTGTCTACCCCTCCCCTTTAGAATGTAAGCTATCACGAGCAGGGCCCTCTTCCCTCATGTGCTTATCCTTTCTTACTTTAATAATCTTCAACTGCACCACATCCATCAGTCTTCTGCCACCTGATACTTATTCCAGTGTCATCTGCTGATGTAACTATGTTTATTTACCCTGTACTTGTCCTATACTGTCATCAACTGTAAGTTGCTGTTTTCCTGTTTGATTATTTGTTTATGTATTCTGTAATTGGGTGCTGCGGAACCCTTGTGGCGCCATATAAATAAAGGATAATATTAATAATAATAATAATAATAATAATAATAATAATACCTTACTGATCAGCCATTCTCTGTGATGCATCAGTTACCGGGGAGAACACCCTTTATCAATATCAAATATTATGCCCCTCCCACCACATCAGGACCTAATACTTTTCTCCTTCTCCTGTTCACCTGTCCTGTAAAGATGTCTGACTCCCCTAAGTCACAGGAAACCAGAGTCTTTATAAATAAACACACATATTTTGTTTTGTCAGCAACCAATTAACTTAAAGTGTAGGTGGAAACCAGACCACCTGGTAGAAACCCACACTAAAACAGGGAGAATATACAAACTCCACACAGCTAAGGCCCTGGTTGAACTCAGACTTATGACCCCAGTACTGTGAGACAGCAGTGCTAACCACTGCGCATCCAGGCTGCCTGTCAGTGAAAAGGTTAAAAAGATTTTGAACAGGCTTTGATTTCATTATCCGCGTTTCAGTTACTCATTCATTTCTCAGGATTTTCAAACACAGACAAAAATCCCCTAGTTTGTATGACACAAGATGTATCTGCATTACGTTACTGGGTGAGTGGATGAGCTGGATACAGGGGAGGCAGTTAGTTTCCGGATTCAGTGCACTGCTAAGCGCCCAGTTACCGGCTCCACTGAGGTATAAGTCACTTCAATGGAACTGCTGTTGTTACTGAGCCCGTGGCTGCACACATGGAAACACATTACAGTAACGCAAGTCTGTGTAAGCAGCGGAAAACTTAAATGATTCTTCTATTGCTACATTTTTAGATGACATTATGTTTTCCCTTGTAAAATGAGCTGTGCAAGCAAGTCATAAGTGCAGACTCACAGGATCAGATGGACAGATGTTAGGAGCGTAAAACCACAGCTACACTGAGGATGGATAAACCAGAAGTACCTGGAATGTGTGAGCGACGCTCAGGGGGGTAGTGTGTTGCTGTGAGTGGCTGGGTTGCTAATGACAACACTCGTCAATATTTTTACTGACCGAAATCTACAGGCTGGCCAGCATTTTTACTGACATAGCATAAAGGTATAGATAAGCATCTTTAATCGTGAACATTAGTAGCCAGGGGCTGTATTAAACTAAAGTAGATTGGGGTCCGCATCATGTAAGGGGTCGGCAAAGCAACGACGTGACATTGTTACCCTTCAATATTTTGCATCAAGTTTTGCAATATAAAAGTTTGCATTTTAAAGGAAACAGTTTTCTATGCAACAAGTAAACACATGAAATAAATTAGCATGTCGGTATGATTTAAATGTCGACGTACTGTATGTTGGCATAGTTAAAATTAGAGATGAGCGCCTGAAATTTTTCGGGTTTTGTGTTTTGGTTTTGGGTTCGGTTCCGCGGCCGTGTTTTGGGTTCGAACGCGTTTTGGCAAAACCTCACCGAATTTTTTTTGTCGGATTCGGGTGTGTTTTGGATTCGGGTGTTTTTTTCAAAAAACACTAAAAAACAGCTTAAATCATAGAATTTGGGGGTCATTTTGATCCCAAAGTATTATTAACCTCAAAAACCATAATTTACACTCATTTTCAGTCTATTCTGAATACCTCACACCTCACAATATTATTTTTAGTCCTAAAATTTGCACCGAGGTCGCTGTGTGAGTAAGATAAGCGACCCTAGTGGCCGACACAAACACCGGGCCCATCTAGGAGTGGCACTGCAGTGTCACGCAGGATGTCCCTTCCAAAAAACCCTCCCCAAACAGCACATGACGCAAAGAAAAAAGAGGCGCAATGAGGTAGCTGACTGTGTGAGTAAGATAAGCGACCCTAGTGGCCGACACAAACACCGGGCCCATCTAGGAGTGGCACTGCAGTGTCACGCAGGATGGCCCTTCTAAAAACCCTCCCCAAACAGCACATGACGCAAAGAAAAAAAGAGGCGCAATGAGGTAGCTGACTGTGTGAGTAAGATAAGCGACCCTAGTGGCCGACACAAACACCGGGCCCATCTAGGAGTGGCACTGCAGTGTCACGCAGGATGGCCCTTCCAAAAAACCCTCCCCAAACAGCACATGACGCAAAGAAAAAAAGAGGCGCAATGAGGTAGCTGACTGTGTGAGTAAGATAAGCGACCCTAGTGGCCGACACAAACACCGGGCCCATCTAGGAGTGGCACTGCAGTGTCACGCAGGATGGCCCTTCCAAAAAACCCTCCCCAAACAGCACATGACGCAAAGAAAAAAAGAGGCGCAATGAGGTAGCTGTGTGAGTAAGATTAGCGACCCTAGTGGCCGACACAAACACCGGGCCCATCTAGGAGTGGCACTGCAGTGTCACGCAGGATGTCCCTTCCAAAAAACCCTCCCCAAACAGCACATGACGCAAAGAAAAAAAGAGGCGCAATGAGGTAGCTGTGTGAGTAAGATTAGCGACCCTAGTGGCCGACACAAACACCGGGCCCATCTAGGAGTGGCACTGCAGTGTCACGCAGGATGTCCCTTCCAAAAAACCCTCCCCAAACAGCACATGACGCAAAGAAAAAAAGAGGCGCAATGAGGTAGCTGACTGTGTGAGTAAGATTAGCGACCCTAGTGGCCGACACAAACACCGGGCCCATTTAGGAGTGGCACTGCAGTGTCACGCAGGATGTCCCTTCCAAAAAACCCTCCCCAATCAGCACATGATGCAAAGAAAAAGAAAAGAAAAAAGAGGTGCAAGATGGAATTGTCCTTGGGCCCTCCCACCCACCCTTATGTTGTATAAACAAAACAGGACATGCACACTTTAACCAACCCATCATTTCAGTGACAGGGTCTGCCACACGACTGTGACTGATATGACGGGTTGGTTTGGACCCCCCCCAAAAAAGAAGCAATTAATCTCTCCTTGCACAAACTGGCTCTACAGAGGCAAGATGTCCACCTCATCATCACCCTCCGATATATCACCGTGTACATCCCCCTCCTCACAGATTATCAATTCGTCCCCACTGGAATCCACCATCTCAGCTCCCTGTGTACTTTGTGGAGGCAATTGCTGCTGGTCAATGTCTCCGCGGAGGAATTGATTATAATTCATTTTAATGAACATCATCTTCTCCACATTTTCTGGATGTAACCTCGTACGCCGATTGCTGACAAGGTGAGCGGCGGCACTAAACACTCTTTCGGAGTACACACTTGTGGGAGGGCAACTTAGGTAGAATAAAGCCAGTTTGTGCAAGGGCCTCCAAATTGCCTCTTTTTCCTGCCAGTATAAGTACGGACTGTGTGACGTGCCTACTTGGATGCGGTCACTCATATAATCCTCCACCATTCTATCAATGTTGAGAGAATCATATGCAGTGACAGTAGACGACATGTCCGTAATCGTTGTCAGGTCCTTCAGTCCGGACCAGATGTCAGCATCAGCAGTCGCTCCAGACTGCCCTGCATCACCGCCAGCGGGTGGGCTCGGAATTCTGAGCCTTTTCCTCGCACCCCCAGTTGCGGGAGAATGTGAAGGAGGAGATGTTGACAGGTCGCGTTCCGCTTGACTTGACAATTTTCTCACCAGCAGGTCTTTCAACCCCAGCAGACACAAAGAAAGAGAGATCCAAGGTAGGCTTTAAATCTAGGATCGAGCACGGTGGCCAAAATGTAGTGCTCTGATTTCAACAGATTGACCACCCGTGAATCCTTGTTAAGCGAATTAAGGGCTCCATCCACAAGTCCCACATGCCTAGCGGAATCGCTCCGTGTTAGCTCCTCCTTCAATGTCTCCAGCTTCTTCTGCAAAAGCCTGATGAGGGGAATGACCTGACTCAGGCTGGCAGTGTCTGAACTGACTTCACGTGTGGCAAGTTCAAAGGGCATCAGAACCTTGCACAACGTTGAAATCATTCTCCACTGCGCCTGAGACAGGTGCATTCCACCTACTATATCGTGCTCAATTGTATAGGCTTGAATGGCCTTTTGCTGCTCCTCCAACCTCTGAAGCATATAGAGGGTTGAATTCCACCTCGTTACCACTTCTTGCTTCAGATGATGGCAGGGCAGGTTCAGTAGTTTTTGGTGGTGCTCCAGTCTTCTGTACGTGGTGCCTGTACGCCGAAAGTGTCCCGCAATTCTTCTGGCCACCGACAGCATCTCTTGCATGCCCCTGTCGTTTTTTAAAAAATTCTGCACCACCAAATTCAAGGTATGTGCAAAACATGGGACGTGCTGGAATTTGCCCATATTTAATGCACACACAATATTGCTGGCGTTGTCCGATGCCACAAATCCACAGGAGAGTCCAATTGGGGTAAGCCATTCCGCGATGATCTTCCTCAGTTGCCGTAAGAGGTTTTCAGCTGTGTGCGTATTCTGGAAAGCGGTGATACAAAGCGTAGCCTGCCTAGGAAAGAGTTGGCGTTTGCGAGATGCTGCTACTGGTGCCGCCGCTGCTGTTCTTGCGGCGGGAGTCCATACATCTACCCAGTGGGCTGTCACAGTCATATAGTCCTGACCCTGCCCTGCTCCACTTGTCCACATGTCCGTGGTTAAGTGGACATTGGGTACAACTGCATTTTTTAGGACACTGGTGAGTCTTTTTCTGACGTCCGTGTACATTCTCGGTATCGCCTGCCTAGAGAAGTGGAACCTAGATGGTATTTGGTAACGGGGGCACACTGCCTCAATAAATTGTCTAGTTCCCTGTGAACTAACGGCGGATACCGGACGCACGTCTAACACCAACATAGTTGTCAAGGCCTCAGTTATCCGCTTTGCAGCAGGATGACTGCTGTGATATTTCATCTTCCTCGCAAAGGACTGTTGAACAGTCAATTGCTTACTGGAAGTAGTACAAGTGGGCTTACGACTTCCCCTCTGGGATGACCATCGACTCCCAGCAGCAACAACAGCAGCGCCAGCAGCAGTAGGCGTTACACGCAAGGATGCATCGGAGGAATCCCAGGCAGGAGAGGAATCGTCAGAATTGCCAGTGACATGGCCTGCAGGACTATTGGCATTCCTGGGGAAGGAGGAAATTGACACTGAGGGAGTTGGTGGGGTGGTTTGCGTGAGCTTGGTTACAAGAGGAAGGGATTTACTGGTCAGTGGACTGCTTCCGCTGTCACCCAAAGTTTTTGAACTTGTCACTGACTTATTATGAATGCGCTGCAGGTGACGTATAAGGGAGGATGTTCCGAGGTGGTTAACGTCCTTACCCCTACTTATTACAGCTTGACAAAGGGAACACACGGCTTGACACCTGTTGTCCGCATTTCTGGTGAAATACCTCCACACCGAAGAGCTGATTTTTTTGGTATTTTCACCTGGCATGTCAACGGCCATATTCCTCCCACGGACAACAGGTGTCTCCCCGGGTGCCTGACTTAAACAAACCACCTCACCATCAGAATCCTCCTGGTCAATTTCCTCCCCAGCGCCAGCAACACCCATATCCTCCTCATCCTGGTGTACTTCAACACTGACATCTTCAATCTGACTATCAGGAACTGGACTGCGGGTGCTCCTTCCAGCACTTGCAGGGGGCATGCAAATGGTGGAAGGCACATGCTCTTCACGTCCAGTGTTGGGAAGGTCAGGCATCGCAACCGACACAATTGGACTCTCCTTGTGGATTTGGGATTTCGAAGAATGCACAGTTCTTTGCTGTGCTGCTTTTGCCAGCTTGAGTCTTTTCATTTTTCTAGCGAGAGGCTGAGTGCTTCCATCCTCATGTGAAGCTGAACCACTAGCCATGAACATAGGCCAGGGCCTCAGCCGTTCCTTGCCACTCCGTGTGGTAAATGGCATATTGGCAAGTTTACGCTTCTCCTCCGACAATTTTATTTTAGGTTTTGGAGTCCTTTTTTTTCTGATATTTGGTGTTTTGGATTTGACATGCTCTGTACTATGACATTGGGCATCGGCCTTGGCAGACGACGTTGCTGGCATTTCATCGTCTCGGCCATGACTAGTGGCAGCAGCTTCAGCACGAGGTGGAAGTGGATCTTGATCTTTCCCTAATTTTGGAACCTCAACATTTTTGTTCTCCATATTTTAATAGGCACAACTAAAAGGCACCTCAGGTAAACAATGGAGATGGATACTAGTATACAATTATGGACTGCCTGCCGAGTGCAGACACAGAGGTAGCCACAGCCGTGAACTACCGTACTGTACTGTGTCTGCTGCTAATATAGACTGGTTGATAAAGAGATGTCTATGTAACTATGTATGTATAAAGAAGAAAGAAAAAAAAACCACGGTTAGGTGGTATACAATTATGGACGGACTGCCTGCCGAGTGCAGACACAGAGGTAGCCACAGCCGTGAACTACCGTACTGTACTGTGTCTGCTGCTAATATAGACTGGTTGATAAAGAGATGTCGTAGTAGTATGTATGTATAAAGAAGAAAAAAAAACCACGGTTAGGTGGTATATACAATTATGGACGGGCTGCCGAGTGCCGACACAGAGGTAGCCACAGCCATGAACTACCGCACTGTACTGTGTCTGCTGCTAATATATAGACTGGTTGATAAAGAGATAGTATACTCGTAACTAGTATGTATGTATAAAGAAAGAAAAAAAAACCACGGTTAGGTGGTATATACAATTATGGACGGGCTGCCGAGTGCCGACACAGAGGTAGCCACAGCCGTGAACTACCGCACTGTACTGTGTCTGCTGCTAATATAGACTGGTTGATAAAGAGATAGTATACTCGTAACTAGTATGTATGTATAAAGAAAGAAAAAAAAAACACGGTTAGGTGGTATATACAATTATGGACGGGCTGCCGAGTGCCGACACAGAGGTAGCCACAGCCGTGAACTACCGCACTGTACTGTGTCTGCTGCTAATATATAGACTGGTTGATAAAGAGATAGTATACTCGTAACTAGTATGTATGTATAAAGAAAGAAAAAAAAACCACGGTTAGGTGGTATATACAATTATGGACGGGCTGCCGAGTGCCGACACAGAGGTAGCCACAGCCGTGAACTACCGCACTGTACTGTGTCTGCTGCTAATATATAGACTGGTTGATAAAGAGATAGTATACTCGTAACTAGTATGTATGTATAAAGAAAGAAAAAAAAACACGGTTAGGTGGTATATACAATTATGGACGGGCTGCCGAGTGCCGACACAGAGGTAGCCACAGCCGTGAACTACCGCACTGTACTGTGTCTGCTGCTAATATAGACTGGTTGATAAAGAGATAGTATACTCGTAACTAGTATGTATGTATAAAGAAAGAAAAAAAAACCACGGTTAGGTGGTATATACAATTATGGACGGGCTGCCGAGTGCCGACACAGAGGTAGCCACAGCCGTGAACTACCGCACTGTACTGTGTCTGCTGCTAATATATAGACTGGTTGATAAAGAGATAGTATACTCGTAACTAGTATGTATGTATAAAGAAAGAAAAAAAAACCACGGTTAGGTGGTATATACAATTATGGACGGGCTGCCGAGTGCCGACACAGAGGTAGCCACAGCCGTGAACTACCGCACTGTACTGTGTCTGCTGCTAATATAGACTGGTTGATAAAGAGATAGTATACTCGTAACTAGTATGTATGTATAAAGAAAGAAAAAAAAACCACGGTTAGGTGGTATATACAATTATGGACGGGCTGCCGAGTGCCGACACAGAGGTAGCCACAGCCGTGAACTACCGCACTGTACTGTGTCTGCTGCTAATATATAGACTGGTTGATAAAGAGATAGTATACTCGTAACTAGTATGTATGTATAAAGAAAGAAAAAAAAACCACGGTTAGGTGGTATATACAATTATGGACGGGCTGCCGAGTGCCGACACAGAGGTAGCCACAGCCGTGAACTACCGCACTGTACTGTGTCTGCTGCTAATATAGACTGGTTGATAAAGAGATAGTATACTCGTAACTAGTATGTATGTATAAAGAAAGAAAAAAAAACCACGGTTAGGTGGTATATACAATTATGGACGGGCTGCCGAGTGCCGACACAGAGGTAGCCACAGCCGTGAACTACCGCACTGTACTGTGTCTGCTGCTAATATATAGACTGGTTGATAAAGAGATAGTATACTCGTAACTAGTATGTATGTATAAAGAAAGAAAGAAAAACCACGGTTAGGTGGTATATACAATTATGGACGGGCTGCCGAGTGCCGACACAGAGGTAGCCACAGCCGTGAACTACCGCACTGTACTGTGTCTGCTGCTAATATATAGACTGGTTGATAAAGAGATAGTATACTCGTAACTAGTATGTATGTATAAAGAAAGAAAAAAAAACCACGGTTAGGTGGTATATACATTTATGGACGGGCTGCCGAGTGCCGACACAGAGGTAGCCACAGCCGTGAACTACCGCACTGTACTGTGTCTGCTGCTAATATAGACTGGTTGATAAAGAGATAGTATACTCGTAACTAGTATGTATGTATAAAGAAAGAAAAAAAAACCACGGTTAGGTGGTATATACAATTATGGACGGGCTGCCGAGTGCCGACACAGAGGTAGCCACAGCCGTGAACTACCGCACTGTACTGTGTCTGCTGCTAATATAGACTGGTTGATAAAGAGATAGTATACTCGTAACTAGTATGTATGTATAAAGAAAGAAAAAAAAACCACGGTTAGGTGGTATATACAATTATGGACGGGCTGCCGAGTGCCGACACAGAGGTAGCCACAGCCGTAAACTACCGCACTGTACTGTGTCTGCTGCTAATATATAGACTGGTTGATAAAGAGATAGTATACTCGTAACTAGTATGTATGTATAAAGAAAGAAAAAAAAAACCACGGTTAGGTGGTATATACAATTATGGACGGGCTGCCGAGTGCCGACACAGAGGTAGCCACAGCCGTGAACTACCGCACTGTACTGTGTCTGCTGCTAATATAGACTGGTTGATAAAGAGATAGTATACTCGTAACTAGTATGTATGTATAAAGAAAGAAAAAAAAACCACGGTTAGGTGGTATATACAATTATGGACGGGCTGCCGAGTGCCGACACAGAGGTAGCCACAGCCGTGAACTACCGCACTGTACTGTGTCTGCTGCTAATATATAGACTGGTTGATAAAGAGATAGTATACTCGTAACTAGTATGTATGTATAAAGAAAGAAAAAAAAACCACGGTTAGGTGGTATATACAATTATGGACGGGCTGCCGAGTGCCGACACAGAGGTAGCCACAGCCGTGAACTACCGCACTGTACTGTGTCTGCTGCTAATATATAGACTGGTTGATAAAGAGATAGTATACTCGTAACTAGTATGTATGTATAAAGAAAGAAAAAAAAACCACGGTTAGGTGGTATATACAATTATGGACGGGCTGCCGAGTGCCGACACAGAGGTAGCCACAGCCGTGAACTACCGCACTGTACTGTGTCTGCTGCTAATATAGACTGGTTGATAAAGAGATAGTATACTCGTAACTAGTATGTATGTATAAAGAAAGAAAAAAAAACCACGGTTAGGTGGTATATACAATTATGGACGGGCTGCCGAGTGCCGACACAGAGGTAGCCACAGCCGTGAACTACCGCACTGTACTGTGTCTGCTGCTAATATATAGACTGGTTGATAAAGAGATAGTATACTCGTAACTAGTATGTATGTATAAAGAAAGAAAAAAAAACCACGGTTAGGTGGTATATACAATTATGGACGGGCTGCCGAGTGCCGACACAGAGGTAGCCACAGCCGTGAACTACCGCACTGTACTGTGTCTGCTGCTAATATATAGACTGGTTGATAAAGAGATAGTATACTCGTAACTAGTATGTATGTATAAAGAAAGAAAAAAAAACCACGGTTAGGTGGTATATACAATTATGGACGGGCTGCCGAGTGCCGACACAGAGGTAGCCACAGCCGTGAACTACCGCACTGTACTGTGTCTGCTGCTAATATAGACTGGTTGATAAAGAGATAGTATACTCGTAACTAGTATGTATGTATAAAGAAAGAAAAAAAAACCACGGTTAGGTGGTATATATAATTATGGACGGGCTGCCGAGTGCCGACACAGAGGTAGCCACAGCCGTGAACTACCGCACTGTACTGTGTCTGCTGCTAATATAGACTGGTTGATAAAGAGATAGTATACTCGTAACTAGTATGACTATAAAGAAAGAAAAAAAAACCACGGTTAGGTGGTATATACAATTATGGACGGGCTGCCGAGTGCCGACACAGAGGTAGCCACAGCCGTGAACTACCGCACTGTACTGTGTCTGCTGCTAATATAGACTGGTTGATAAAGAGATAGTATACTACTAATATTATATATACTGGTGGTCAGGTCACTGGTCACTAGTCACACTGGCAGTGGCACTCCTGCAGCAAAAGTGTGCACTGTTTAATTTTAATATAATATTATGTACTCCTGGCTCCTGCTATAACCTATAACTGGCACTGCAGTGCTCCCCAGTCTCCCCCACAATTATAAGCTGTGTGAGCTGAGCACAGTCAGATATATATATACATTGATGCAGCACACTGGGCTGAGCAGTGCACACAGATATGGTATGTGACTGAGTCACTGTGTGTATCGTTTTTTTCAGGCAGAGAACGGATATATTAAATAAAACAAACAACTGCACTGTCTGGTGGTCACTGTGGTCGTCAGTCACTAAACTCTGCACTCTCTTCTACAGTATCACAGCCTCAGGTCAATCTCTCTCTCTCTCTCTCAACCCTAATCTAAATGGAGAGGACGCCAGCCACGTCCTCTCCCTATCAATCTCAATGCACGTGTGAAAATGGCGGCGACGCGCGGCTCCTTATATAGAATCCGAGTCTCGCGAGAATCCGACAGCGTCATGATGACGTTCGGGCGCGCTCGGGTTAACCGAGCAAGGCGGGAGGATCCGAGTCTGCTCGGACCCGTGAAAAAAACATGAAGTTCGTGCGGGTTCGGATTCAGAGAAACCGAACCCGCTCATCTCTAGTTAAAATGTATACAATAGAAATGTTAGGGTTAGATTTAGCATTGAGATTAGCATTAGAGTGACACCCGGTGCGCGCTATGCCCCCATGCCGGAGGCGCCGCCGCCCCCAAAAAGGCATGGCCTAATTAAAAGTGGGAGTGGCCTCACAAAGACAACTTAAACAGCATTAAAATACACACAGAAAAATAAAATCTATAATTATTTATCTTGTCATATGCAAGAATATCAGCAGCTTCTCTACTACTTACACACTGGGACAGGTCTCAGGAGGACTCTGTGTGTGTGTGTGTGTGTGTGTGTGTGTGTGTGTGTGTGTCTCTCTCTAGACCTGAATGATCTCATTAGATAACAGGTTACACAGGACCCAGACACCCTGGTGGGGAGGAGGAGAAACTGGGATCCCTGGGACACATACAGCTCTCTCCCCCCTCCTATCTTTTCTCTGGTCGGGAAGCTCCATCGGTAGCTGATAGAACCTGATACTCCTGTGTCTCTGCCTGCACTGCATACTGTCCTGCTTGCATTCTGGCTGCCTGGTTCTGCTGCTGCACAAGAGGAAGAGCTAGTGATGTCAGTGTGCCTTGGCCGGGTATAGTATCAGTGGCAAACGCAGGATATGCATGGTTTTTTTTTCCAGAACTGGGTGGAGCCAATCACGGGGGTGGGGACTGAGGTGACCCAGTATATGTTGGATCCGTAAAACTAGTGTGTGTGTCTGTGTGTGTGTATATATATATATATATATATATATATACACACACATATCTACACATATATATATACTGTGTATACATATATATATATATAAATATATATATATATTATATATATATATATACACACACACACACATACATACAGTATACACATATACATAGCATATTAAACATGCATACATATATATATATATACATACAGTACACGTATATATACACATGTATATATATCGTGTGTGTGTGTGTGTGTGTTTATATGTAAGTATGTATATACATGTGTATATATGTATGCACATGGATATATATGTACTATAATTAAAATAAAGTAAACTTTATTGCACTTACAAGTGCCACCAGGAAGACAGCAAGCTGCAGAGGACACTAGACAGTCATTAATAATACTCATGCAGCTAACAGCTAAAAAAAAAATATATATATATTTTTTTTAGTGGAGGGGGTTTCTGGGTGCTCGTAATCCCCCCCCCTGGGTGCGCCACTGAGTATCCCCTGTGCCCCCTCCTTAATCTGGCTATGGGTGGCACAGCACGCTCATTTGCATAAGAGCCCAACTAGGCTGAAGCCCAGATGAGACCAGGTGATTCTTTTTTGGGATTTTGTCATCACAACTTATTTTTTTTATTTTGTAACTGTTGAGGGAGGAGGGGGCAACGGTCAGTAAATTGTGTTGGTGGAGGCGGGGCCAGGTTGCTGCTGCTTTGGCTGTTGGCAGGCATAAAGGGGGCAGTGACATGAAGCAGGAAGGCAGTGGGAGGGCGACCGTCAATGTTGTACCTAGGTGTGGCCTGCCATAACCTCAATACAGATTTCAAGCGAGGCAAAAAGGTATATGTTTAGAGTCTTTAGACTCATGCTATTTTTTTCCTGTTCCTATTCCAGACTCCCCTTCCTATAACATATTGCAGCTAGATGTTACAGTTGGTCACCAGATCCTCAAATACTATATGGCCAGTGCTTGCTAGACTTGCTGCGATGTTTATATTGGCCAGTTGGGCAGACATCCCGCTGGGAGAAGAAAAAAACACATTTTTGTTTCCCCCAGTACCCTGCATAATAGCACTAACCAGATTTAAATCCCATACAATATCTTAGAATTCAGAGATCTTGTGGTGCTGTGAAAATAAAGGGGCACTATTCTGTGTGTGCTGTAATAATAAAGGGGTGCTGTCCTGTGAAATGGAGAACAAAAATTTGGAGGAAAAAATAGTGGAAGATCAGGAAACACTTCCAGTTCCTAGTACTAGGGCTGAAGCTGCTGCTGCCACCAGTCATGACATTGACGATGCAATTCCATCAACGTCGTCTGCTAAGGCCAATGCCCAATGTCATAGAGGGCATGTAAAATCCAAGAAGCAAAAATTAATAATCAGAAAAAAAAGAAATTATCTGCTGAGAAATGTAAAATTGGCAATATGCCATTCACGACACGAAGTGGCAAGGAAAGGCTAAGGCCTTGGCCCATGTTCGTGACTGGTGGTTCAGCTTCTCATGAAGATGGAAGCCCTCCTCCCTCTCGAAAAATTACAAAACATTAAGCTTGTTAAAGCACAGGAAAAAACAACTGTGCATTCAGACTCAAAGATATCACAAATCCCCAAGGAGAGTCCAAGTGTGTCCGCGGTAGCGATGTCTAGGCCTGATCTTCCCAAGACTGTATGGGAAGTGGGGGCTCCTACCACCATTTGCATGCCCTCTGCAAGTGCTGGGAGGAGCACCGCCAGTACAGTCGGAAGACCACTTATGCTACTTTAACTAAGCAATTGACTGTCCAACAGTCCTTTGTGTGGAAGATGAAATATGACAGCAGTCACCCTGTTGCAAAGCGGATTACTGAGGCCATAACAACTATGCTGGTGTTAGACGTGCGTCCGGTATCCGCCATTAGTGCAGTGGGATTTAGACAGTTAATGGACGTAGTGTGTCCCCGGTACCAAATCCCATCTAGATTCCACTTCACTAGGTAAGCGATTCCCAGACAGTACAGGGACATTAAGAAAAGTGTCCTCAGTGTCCTCAAAAATGCAGTTGTACCCAGTGCCCACTTAACCACGGACATGTGGACAAGTGGAGTAAGGCAAACTAAGGACTACATGACTGTGACAGCTCACTGGGTAGATGTATTGCCTTCCGCAGCAACAACAGCAGCGGTATCAGCTGCAGCATCTCGCAAACGCCAACTCATTCCTAGGCAGGCTACGCTGTGTATCACCGGTTCCTGTAACAGGCACACTGCTGAGAACCTCTGACAGAAACTGAGGGACATCATCGCACAATGGCTTACCCCACTTAGATTCTCCTGGGGATTTGTGATATCTGACAACTCCCCCAGTATTGTGCGAGCATTACATCTGGGCAAATTCCAGCACGTCCCATGTTTTGCTCACACAATAACTTTGGTGGTGCAGAATTATTATTTTTTTTATGAAAAAGGCGTGCAGATGATGTCGGTGGCCCGAAAAAAATGTGGGCCGCTTTCGAAGTTCAGCGACTGTGTGCTGAAGAATAACACTCTTGAACCTGCCCCGCCATCAACTGAAGCAAGAGGTAGTAATGAGGTGGAATTCAACCCTCTATATGCTTCAGAGGATGGAGGAGTAGCAAAAGTCCATTCAAGCCTATACATCCACCTATGACACCTGACTCAAGCTCAGTGGAGAATGATTTC
Source organism: Pseudophryne corroboree (assembly GCF_028390025.1). Lineage (NCBI taxonomy): Eukaryota > Metazoa > Chordata > Amphibia > Anura > Myobatrachidae > Pseudophryne > Pseudophryne corroboree. Next base: position 999,235,715 of record NC_086445.1, read on the forward strand.
CATCTTGTGCAAGGTTCTCCAACCCTTCGAACTTACCAAACGTGAAGTCAGTTCAGACACTGCCAGCTTGAGTCAGGTCATTCCCCTCATCAGGCTTTTGCAGAAGCAGCTGGAGAAATTGAAGAAGGATCTAAAACGGAGCGAATCCGCTAAGTATGTGGGACTTGTGGATGGAGCCCTTCATTCGCTTTGGGTTGTCAATCTGTTTAAATCAGATCACTACATTTTGGCTACCATGCTCGATCCTAGGTTTAAAGCCTACATTGTACAGTATCTCCCCTAACCGGTGGACACAAGTCTTCAGAGGTGCAAAGACCTGCTGATGAGAAAATGGTCAGGTCAAGCGGAACATCACACGTCAACAGCTCCTCCTTCATTTTCTCCCGCAACTGGGGCTGCGAGGAAAATAATAACATTTCCTAGCCGACCCGTTGGCGGTGATGCAGGGCAGTCAGGAGCAAGTTTTGACATCTGGTCTGGACTGAAGGAGCTGCCAACAATTACTGACATGTCTACTGTCACTGCATATGTTGCTGTCACCATTGAAAGAATGGTGGAGGATTATATCGGTGACAGCATCCAAGTAGGCATGTCAGACAGTCCGTATGTATACTGGCAGGAAAAAGAGGCAATTTGGAGGCCCTTGCACAAACTGGCTTTATTTTACTTAAGTTGCCCCCCCCCCCCACCAATATGTACTCCGAAAGAGTGTTTAGTGCAGCCGGTAACCTTGTCAGCGATCAACGTAGGAGGTTACTTCCACAAAATGTGGAGAAGATGATGTTCATCAAAATTAATTATAAATTCCTCCAGGAAGACTTTTGCCTCCAGGAAAGTTCCCAGGGACCTGTGATGGTGGATTCCAGTGGGGACGTATTAATACTCTGTGAGGATGAGGATGTAAACACTGAAAGGGGTGAGAAATCGGAGGATGAGAATGAGGACGACATCTTGCCTCTGTAGAGCCAGTTTGTGCAAGGAGAGATTAATTTTCTTTATTTTTGGTGGGGGCCCAAACAAACCATTAATTTCAGCCACAGTCGTGTGGCAGACCCCGTCACTGAAATTATTGGTTTGTTAAAGTGTGCATGTTCTGTTTATACAACATAAGGGTGGGTGGGAGGGCCCAAGGACAATTCCATCTTGCACCTCTTTTTTTTCTTTGCATTATGTGCTCTTTGGGGCCTATTTTTTAAAACTGCCCTCCTGTCTGCCACTGCAGTGCCACTCCTAGATGGGCCACGTGTTTGTGCCACCCACCTGTGTCGCTTAGCTTAGTCATCCAGCTACCTCGGTACATCCTAAAAACAATATTGTGAGGTGTGCGGTGTTCAGAATAGTCTGGAAATGAGTGGAAATGAATGTTATTGAGGTATATAATAGTACTGTAGGAACAAAAAAACCTCCAAATTCTGTGATTATAGCTGTTTTTATGTTTTTTAAAAAAAAATCCAGATCCAAAACCAAAAGCAAAACCCGAAACGCTGATTTTGGTAAAACCAATCCAGATCTAAAACACGAGCGGAGATCCAGATCCAAAACCAAAAAACAAAACCCAAACAGCGTCCGCTGCAAAGAAAAAAAGAGGTGCAAGATGGAATTGTCCTTGGGCCCTCCCACCCACCCAGCGACAGGGTCTGAAATGACTGGTTTGTTTGGGCCCCCACCAAAAAAGAACCAATTAATCTCTCCTTGCACAAACTGGCTCTACAGTGGCAAGATGTCGTCCTTATCCTCAGACACCCCCCCCCCCCCCCGCCTTCCCTTCAGTGTTTACATCCTCATCCTCACAGAGAAATAATATTCAAACAAACCACATCATTTAGGTGTCGGTGGACTGCTTACGCTGTTACCCAAAGTTTCTGAACTTGACAATGACTTATGATGAATGCGCTGCAGGTGACGTATTAGGGATGATGTTCCTAAGTGGTTATCATCCTTACCCCTACTTATTATGGCTTGATAAAGGCAACAGATGTCTTGACACCTGTTGTCTGGATTTGTGGAGAAATAATTCCACACCGAAGAGGTGGCTTTTTTGGTATTTTGCCCAGGCATGATAATGGGCTTTTTCATCCCATGGCCAACAACTGTCCCCACTGGTGCCTTATTCAAACAAACCAGATCACCATCAGAATCCTCATCGTCAACTTTCTCCGCAGCGCCAGCTACACCCATATCCTCATCCTGGTGTACTTCTACGGTGACATCTTCAATCTCTATATCAGCAACTGGACTGGTGGTTCTCCCCCCAGCACTTGCAGGGGGCATGCAAATGGTGGTAGGAGCCTCCTCTTTCCATACAGTGTTGTGAAGGTCAGGCCTAGACATTGCAACCGCAGACAGTGCCAACACACCTGTAGTTTCACAACACCCCTGTAATTTTACAGCATACAAGACAGGGCCAGTGTACATTGATTTTCACTGCACCCTAGAATTATTACAACATACAAGACAAGGCCAATGTACATTGATTTTCACTGCACCCTAGAATTATTACAGCATACAAGACAGGGTCAGTGTACATTGATTTTCACTGCACCCCTGAATTTTTATAGCATACAGGGCCAGTGTAATGTTATTTGAACAGCAGCACCCCTATATTTTACAGCATACAGCAGTGTGCTTTTCATTTGATCAACTGCACCCCTGAATGTTTATAGTATACAGGGCCAGTGTAATGTTATTTGAACAGCAACACCCCTATATTTTACAGCATACAGCAGTGTGCTTTTAATTTTTAACAACTGCACCCCTGAATTTTTACTACATACAGGGCCAGCAGCACCCCTATATTTGACAACATACAGGTGCAGTGTGCTTTTAAATTGTAAGAACTGCACCCCTGATTTTTTATAGCAGACAGGGCCAGTGTAATGTTATTAAGACATCAGCACCCCTATATTTTACAGTGCCCCTGCCCCCTGTACAACACAGTGACAGCCAGGACAGCAACACCCATGTACAGCTGCAGCACATGAAACACTAGTGCCAGCCAGGACAGCACCCCTAAAACAACACAGGTATACTACAGTGACTGCAGCAGCACCACTACAGAGCACACACCCAACGCCACCATCCACAGAGAGACAGAGGTCTGTCTCCCTCACTCTCCAAGTACAGAGTGAAAATGGCGGCGACGCACAGCTGCTTATATGGGATCCAAATCCCCATGAGAATATGACAGTAGGATGATGACGTTTTGCCTTGCTCTGGTTTCCGAGTCTGGCGGGAAGTCCCGAGCCGAACTCACTCATCTCTAATATATATATATATATATATATATATGTACCAGAAGATTGAGCTGCACTCACAGACTTGCAAAAAAGAATAAATCCCCGGCGAAGACAAAGAGTCAGACAACCAGGGTACTTTTCCAGTACTTTTCCAACGTTTCATGTCTATTTACGACATTTTGTCAAGGATAAACAAGACATACAGATACAACTATCTTAAATAGACACTCACCCAAACAAGTGTGCTCGTTGCCGTCCCGCTCCGTGCCGTGGCGCCATGACGTCATTCTCCCGCGACTCGCGCTGACGTGCCGGCCCATGGCAACGGAAGCGTGCGGCTACAGTGTACCCATCACCATAGAGACGTGTAAACAAAGAAACACTAAAGCATAACAAGCATGGTCCGTCAACTGCAGGCTAATCCGAGGGGCATAACACTGATTGAATGAATATATACCACTAAAGACAAATAATTAGCTGATACTATTATCTAATATTCACATAATGAGATTAAATAAAACAGTTCAATGAACAATGATCATTAAGCCCTAGCGGATGAAGAGTTTGCAGTTTGTCAATCCACATGGCCTCTTTTTGAAGCAAAAGGCGTCCCCTATCTCCCCCTCTATTATTGAGGGGTACATGGTCAATCATCTTGTATTTTAAACTGGCAAGGTTATGTCTGAAGTTCTTAAAGTGTCGGGCCACCGGTTGTTCCTGGTCAGTCCCTTCCAATGCTTGCCGGATGGACATGCGGTGCATAGCCATGGAAAAGTACCCTGGTTGTCTGACTCTTTGTCTTCGCCGGGGATTTATTCTTTTTTGCAAGTCTGTGAGTGCAGCTTAATCTTCTGGTACATGCAAATTCCCACAGAGCCGCACCACAGTAGCTGTGTGATCTTTTTGGAGTGCCGGACATTCTTTTAGTCTATATATATATATATTAGAGATATGTGTGTATATATATATATATATATATATATATTAGTTATATATCTGTTAGTAATACAAATGCTGTCACCTATATAAAGGGGGGTACTCACGGAGCTGACTAGATTGCTTAGATTTTAAGCATGATCGCTCCGTGTGTACCCCCCACAGCAATAGTGATGCGCAGCCCCGCGCATCGCTATCACTGGTGCTAGATTGGCCTGCATGCAGGCCAGTCTAGCAGGTCGCTCATTTCACCCGCTGGGTGAAATGACCGGCCCCCCCCATCTCCCCTCGCACGCTCAGCACACATCTCTCCCACATTGGCCAGTGAGTACTGGCCTTTAGTCTATGTAATTGAGGATGTATGTTGTAGACAGCACAATGTGAGCCTTTTGGAAGCATACTGTATGTGAACACTGTTATAGGCTTGCAGGCAGAGTCGCTAAATACACGCTGTCCCCCCCACCCCCACCCCCTCCCCTCCCACCACATAAAATGTAATTTAAACAATATATTACATACACAAGCCTTTCCAGGATTTGGTATCGTCACTACAAACATTTCTTTAAAGCAAAACAATGTTTGATGAATCATAGTAGAAGAGCACATAGTAATGTCTGACCACACACAGCGAATTCTTCCATCTGACACTGTCTGCGCTCATAGGAGTATAATGGGGATCTTCATTATCCCTGAGCTGCGGGTCGTTTGTTTTGGCATTAAATGCAATGTTTCATAGTTTGAATCTTTGAAATATAAGAAATATAAGAAATATAAGAAATAGAAGCCTCGGGGGCAGATTTATTAACATTTCATTACTAAAATAATGTGAAAAATGGTCCAAACACTTTAATTCACTTTTTTTGGTAACCAGATTGCATTTCCAATACTTATAATGGGAAATGCGATTTGACCAAGTATACTAATGATAGACAGCATCTGGTTGGTTGCTATGTGCAACATCACCAATTCTTTGTTTTAGAACCGTTAGTAAATTTACCTCTTGGAGAGAGAGAATGTGGAGAGAGATAAAGTACCAACCAACCAGCTCCTGTCATTTTCCAAGCACAGCCTGTAACATGGCAGTTAGGAGCTGATTGGCTGGTACTTTATCTGTCTCCACTTTATCACTTCACCAGGCTTAGTACATCTCTGCGGAAGTCTACAGACTACATATAAATCTGCTAGTACAGAGATGCTCCAGTGTATTACAGTCTGTGTCCCTCTTACCCCAGGGCCCGGATGTACAGACACATATCACATATTATTCAGGCCTTGGTCACAGTAGCGGATCTTGCTACAGGCAAGCAGGATTTTTGCCCGGGGCACCGCCTTCCGGAGGGCGCAGCCGCCATCCGGAGGGTGCCGCTGCCTGGCAAGATCCGCTATTGGTGCCGCCCGGTGCTGTTTAGATGCCCGGTGCTGTGCGGTGCGTGATGAAGTCATTGCACACCGCACTGCATTGTGGGAGCGGCACATAGACACTAGGGGTCATAATTGACCTCTAATGTCTATGCAGTTCTATGGGAGAGACGTCATGACGTCTCTCCCATAGATCCGAGGAGCGGCGCCGGAGGCCGGAGACGGAGGGCAGCAGCGGTCGGGAAGCAGGAGCTGGGATTGTAAGTATTAATTTATTTTTATTAATTTTTTTATTGTCTACTCTACAGGGGGCACAGTACTGGGGGCAATACTACTGGGGGCACAGTACTGGGGGCAATACTACTAGGGGCACAGTATTGGGGGCAATACTACTGGGGGCACAGTACTGGGGGTAATACTACGGAGGGCACAGTACTGGGGGCAATACTACTGGGGGCACAGTACTGGGGGCAATACTACTAGGGGCACAGTACTGGGGGCAATACTACTGGGGGCACAGTACTGGGGGCAATACTACTAGGGGCAAAGTACTGGGGGCAATACTACTGGGGGCACAGTACTGGGGGTAATACTACGGGGGGCGCAGTACTGGGGGCAATACTACTGGGGGCACAGTACTGGGGGCAATACTACTGGGGGCACAGTACTGGGGGCAATACCACTGTGCGCACAGCTACAGGGGGCATAACTTACCACGCACCTTCTACGTGAAGCAACGCCCCTATTTTTTCGCCCGGGGCGCCGCAAGGTCTAGATCCGGCCCTGCTTGGCCATAACTGTGCTGTGGGGTAATTGTATGTATTAGCCCTAGTACCCACACACGCGCAAGTGATGGGCAACTGCTCAGTGACCCTTCCTCTCCCGGCTCCTCTGTGCTGCTGTGGCAGCCCACCCGTCCCAGGATCAGCACAAGGAGACAGAAGCTGGCTGATGTAACATGGTAGTGTGGTGCCAGAGCAGCCTGCGTGCAGGCACAGTACACATGGAGCAGCCCGGCCACATGTACCACAGCGGAGGACGCCGCGCAGAGCACACACACTCTCCTACAGAGGCGGCAGCAGCGGCTCCCAGCCCCGCCCCCAGCCAGCACACAGGTCTCACTCTCTTACCGTTCTCTCCCCCAGCCATAGCGATATCTTCTCCTTTCCACTCTGCTCCGGGCCGTGGTAGGGGGCCTGCACTGCCTGATACACGGTCTGCAGGCCAGGCGTCCCCTCTTAGTCTCAGTGATGTTGCATGTTGCCATGTTCTGCAGGCTTCATCCTCCACCTCGCCGGTAACTGGGATTGTGCACACGCAATCTCCTCTGGCCAGGAAGCACAGGCTGCAGCAGAGTGTTCTGCCTCAGCTCTCCCCGGGGCCACTGGAGATCTCTCGCTACTGAACAGTGCGTGTGGCTATGACTGTGTTGGGGGGGGGGGGTCGCCTTGTTTGCCCCCCCCCCCCCCCCCCCCCCTGAATATGGCCTTGGGATCATTGTCCCACTGAAAGATGAACTACATCCCAAGCTTTGGTTTTCTAGCAGACTGAAGAAGGCTGTCTTACAATATCCCCCTGTATTTTGTACTATGCACATGCTTTGATTCTAATGAGATGCTCCGTACCCGCTGAGGAAAAGCATCCCCAAAACATGATGCGGCCACCCCCATACTTTACTGTTGGTATGGAATTTGCTTAAGAATAAGTAAACTTGGAGCTTCCACAGCACAGGGACAGCGAGCAGCATTTTTCCGTTTATATTTAAATAATAATGCAAATGAAGAATAAATTATGGGTTTGAAAACTGTAATTTATGAGCCTACTGGTTCCCAATTACAGTACTTAAACAAGACACTGTGGGCCAAATGTAATAGAGTGAGAGTTTCAGAAAGTGAGAGATTTGGTAAGGTTTTGCAGTTTTTTTTAAAGTGGCAATAATTTACACAGCAAGATCAACCTGGTTTTGCAGTGTAAATGATTGCCACTTTAAAAAAAAACCCTGAAAAACCTTACCAAATCTCTCACTTCTGAAACTCTCACTCTATTACATTTGGCCCTGTATCTTCTAGTACAATAGAAATATGATGTATTGGTTCATATTTTAATCTAAACATTTATCCTTGCAACCGAATGCCAATATATATGTTTAATAAAGTTTGGATCAGTCCAGAGTTGATAAGTTACTTAGAGACCGGATTTAAGTCAATGCTTTATGTAAATATACTAAAAGATAAGTATTAAAAGTAAACTGTATGTTTTTATTTTCCTCTTATCCAAAGTAAATATGAGGGATGGCTAACATTACCTTACCTAGGGGGTGAGTCAGACCCGATCGCTGGGCTGTTAACTCTACTGTCCTGTGTTCAGATAGTCCCCGCCTCCAGGGGAAGTGTAAATTCGCTGTGCAAGTGTGCGATGACTGCGATCCTATGTGTACGCCGAGCTGCAAAAATCTACTGTGTGCAGTGTGTGCGCAGCCCAGGACTTACTCCTACAGTGCGATGAGAAGAGGCTGATCGGCGGCAGAGCTGACGTCACACCCTCCCTGAAAACGTTCATGCACGCCTGCGTTTTTCCTGACACTCCCAGTAAAGGGCCTCTTCCTTTCAATCACCTTGCGAACGCCGGTGCAATCGGATTTTTCGCTGTTGTTGTTCGAAACAATTGCGCATTGCGGTGCATACGCATGTGCAGTTAGTACTTGATCGCCCGCTGTGCGGAAAATGCACAGCAGCGATCAGGTATGAATCGGGCCCCTAGTTCTTATAATGACATTAGCACATTTGTGCTGTTTTGTAACTCCTTTGATTTGTTTTTAGACAGAGGAAACTTTCCAAACTGTCTTCAATTTGGGTGTATGGATTCTTTGCAGTTCATGCACACTGACGGTTTAAATTCCATTTGTTCCTTCATGTCTTCAGCTGCTGGCTTTCACACTTAAAGATGCACGTTGCCATTTACTGTATACAAATGGTACAGATAAAATATTGATACCCATTTAAACATTTTTGTATCCATTTTTCAAATGGTTATCATATGAAATGGAAAATTCTTTAATAAAAAAAAAAAAGATGAAAAGATGGACAAAACAGACTGAAACTGCACTATATAATAAAACATAATATTGAAATTATAAGCAAATATTTTTTTTCCAACTATACATGAGAGAGATAAAGTGGACAGAGATAAAGTACAAGCCAATCAGCTCCTAACTGCCATGTCACAGACTGTGATTGAAAAATGACAGTTAGAAGCTGATTGGTTGGTACTTTATTTCTTTCCAATGGCTTATTACATAGACCCCTTAATCCGCACGGCTGTTCTCAATCTAATCACTAAGGGGGTAATTCAGCAAATTTGTTAGCAGTTGGGCAAAGCCATGTGCACTGCAGGTGGGGCAGATGTAACATGTGCAGAGAGAGTTAGATTTGGGTGGGTTATTTTGTTTCTGTGCAGGGTAAATACTGGCTGCTTTATTTTTACACTGCAATTTAGATTTCAGTTTGAACACACCCCACCCAAATCTAACTCTCTCTGCACATGTTACATCTGCCCCACCTGCAGTGCACATGGCTTTGCCCAACTGCTAACAAATTTGCTGCTGCGATCAACTCTGAATTAGGCCCTTAATCAATAACGGTGAGGTGAGGATGTTGGCGCACCCCTAAATATGAGACCAAGGGGTATATTTACTAATGTTTGATTTTGGGTTTTTGGTGATTTTGCTTTCAATTTACATTAGGAGATTTACAAAAGGCAAAATCAAATGTAAAATAGAATATAAAACAAATTACCACTCAAAATCGACTATCGGCAAAACATCAGTACTTTTACATAGTCGAAGTCAGGATCCCCTGATTTACTAACATCAAAATTGAAAAACGGACACAAATCGACATACAAATCCCCAAAACACAGTAATAGACTAATAGCAGGCAGGCGATTGTATCTGTTAAACAACATTCTATTCTCTTAGGGGTACATTTACTAAGCAGTGATAAGAGTGGAGAAGTGAGCCAGTGGAGAAGTTGCCCATAGCAACCAATCAGCACTGAAGTAACATCTATAATTTGCATACTATAAAATGATACAGATCTGTTGATTAGTTGATGGGGAAATTTCTCCACTGGCTCACTTCTCCGTTCTTATCACTGCTTAGTAAATGTCCCCTTTAATCTCCATTATGATGCCAATAAGAGTAGAGATGACGGACGCTATGCCGATGTTTTTGCAATTGAGTGACTATTGGTAAATTGCACGTGTATATGCTTCGCACTGCGCATACACTAAAATCTAATAGCGATGGACGTTGATGGGAGGAGTAATTGCAAAAATGCAGGTGCATCGCCTGCGTTTTGGGGGCGGGTCGCTGGGTGCGTTTGTGAATCCGTGCATAAGTAGCGTGTTATAAGTAGTTGTCTATGTTCAGGCAGCCATGCTGCACGCCCGTTGATATAATTGAACTGACGATTATGGATGGATCTGCGTGTGCGCTGGGAAGGGGTACGCAGTTGCTGCGCCTTTGCGATGGCTCAGCTGAGCGTCTCAGTACTTTTCGGGGCTGCTGGTTTTATAAATAATTTTGCACATTTTCTCAACATGAACAATGGCAGCTGCAATCGCGTAGCGTCTGTCAGTGCCTCAACGCAGGGCGTTTTCAGGGCGGGTGTGTGACGTCAGCTCCGGCCCCGATCAGCCTGATTCCTTCGCACTGGAGGAGTAAGTATTGAGCTACGCATAGACCGCACACACTACACTGAATGGGGAAAACATTCGATGGTGAGTGAGGTGCGAACGGTTTTGCAGCTGTCCGCTGACTGAGGGAAATTTATCGCACAGCGTACAAATGCAAGCGCACACTTGCACGGGGCGAATATACACTCCCCCTGGGCGGCGACTATGTGATCGCAGGGCAGTGTAATTTGCCGCACAGCGATCAGGTCTGAATTAGGCCCTTGAGGATCTGCGCACATCTCTAATAAGAAGGGAAAAAACTTGTGCTTCATTGTGGCTGTAGGAATGGCTGTGGTATGGAAGGTAGATAGTAACTAGGTCGACCACTATTGGTCGACAGTAACTAGGTCGACAGGGTCTCTAGGTCGACAGGGTCTTTAGGTCGACAGGGTCTAAGACGACAGGTCAAAAGGTCGACATGAGTTTTTTTTCTTTGTAGAGTGACCGGGAACCCCAATTAGTGCACCGTGTCCCCTCGCTTCGCTCGCCATGCTTCAGGCAGATTACCGTTCCATTCGTAGTCCACTTGGACCATTAAATATGAAAAGGTTCAAAAAAAGAAAAAATTGTGAAAACTCATATCGACCTTTTGACCTGTCGACCTAGAACATGTCGACCTAGAGACCCTGTCAACCTAGAAACCCTGTCAACCTAGTTACTGTCAACCATTAGTGGTCGACCAGGATCGCATCGACGTAGTTACTGTCGACCTAGAGACTGTGATGTTAGTGTATTAGAATGCTTAATATTTGTAGACACTCCCTTATTAACATGTGTAAGCCTGAATCTTCAGTGATGGTCCCTGGGTCCAGGGGGATGCTGGGAAGTGGGTGGTCCAGTGTGCAGTGTGCCTGGAGTTGGTGATGGAATAAACAGCACAGCAGTGAACTCACATGTCTCTGTGTCCTTATGACTGGATTTACAAATATATGAACAAAACATGGTGTCAGAAGAAGTTTAACTTGGACTGCTAGTGCTCTCAGAGTGTGAAAGAATCCTGCAGAAGTCTGTAAGGCTGTGATACTCAGTGTCTGCTAAGCCTGCCCTGTGCTCCTCTCTTCAAACAGTGAGTAACCATGGATAAACTGGCTCCTCCAATAGGCATGCTGATGTCTGGTAACTTGTCTGAAAACTGGAAAAGATTTAAGCAAAGGTTTAATATATATCTTGCTGGATGTGGAGCTGATACAGAGGCTGACAAAACGAAGGCATCCATTTTCCTCCATGTGATAGGAGAGGATGTGCTGGACATTTATAATAGTTTTCAGTTTGCTGAGGGGCAGAATATGGTGCTATATTCTATAATGCAAAAGTTTGAAGATTACTTTGTGCCAAGGAAAAATGTGACATATGAAAGATATAAGTTTTTCACATGTGATCAGAAGTCTGGAGATGGATTTGATCAGTATGTTACAGAGCTGCAATCACTCAGTAAAACCTGTGAGTTTGGTGATTTAAAGGATTCACTGATTAGAGATCGTATTGTCTGTGGAATACCTGATAATGGACTCAGAGAGAGACTGTTGAGAGAGCAAGACCTAACACCAGACAAGGCAGTGACTATGTGTAGATCTGCAGAAATAACTAGATTTAAGCCAAAATGTTACACAAGGAAGCTGATGCTGATTTACATGTAGTGCAGACAACAGAGCCAAGCAAACCTCCATTCTTAAGAATGAAGTAGTCTAAGCCACAGTCTAATAAGGAAATGTGTAGTAGATGTGGAAATGCTCAAAATCCTAAAATGTGCCCTGCTTATGGTAAAACCTGCATGAAATGTGGTAGACTTAATCACTTTGCCAAATGCTGTAAAATGAAAAGTGAAATCAAAGTTCATGCTATTTAACAAACAGAGGAATTCTTTGTGGATTGCATTGAACTTTGCAGTGCAGATAAGAAAGAATGGATTGTCCCTTTAACTGTGAACGAGATTGTCATTCCCTTTAAGCTTGATACTGGCGCGCAGGTGAATTTAATATCGTTTCAAGACTATAAGGGGTATATTTACTAAGGTCCCGATTTTGACCGTGATGGTGTTTTTTCTTCAAAGTGTCATCTCGGGAATTTACTAAACTCAAATCACGGCAGTGATGAGGGCATTCGTATTTTTTTGGAAGTCCTAGAAAAAAAATACGAATGAATACACCATCGGTCAAATACACCTGCAATTTGGTTGAACTCGGTCATTTACTAAAAAGTGTAATTCACAAACACTGCCGGCAATAGCCAAACACTGCCGTGAAAAAATACAAATCGTAAGAAAGTGCTAAAATAAAACAGACCTGCTTTTTTTTACCGTGTTCTGATATGCATGCACGGATCCATGAGATCCGTGCATGTTTATCAGTGGGAAGGGGTGGGAAAGTGTTTTTTTTTTTTTTTTTAAATGCGTGGGGTCCCCCCTCCTAAGCAAAACCAGCCTCAGGCTCTTTGAGCCGGTCCTGGTTGAAAAAATATGGGGAAAAAAGTGACAGGGGTTCCCCCATATTTAATCAACCAGCAACGGGCTCTGCGCCTGGTCCAGGTTCCAAAAATACGGGGGACAAAAAGCGTAGGGGTCCGCCGTATTTTTAAAACCAGCACCGGGCTCCACTAGCCAGGTACATAATGCCACAGCCAGGGGACACTTTTATATTGGTCCCTGCGGCCCTGGCATTACATACCCAACTAGTCACCCCTGGCCGGGGTACCCTGGAGGAGTGGGGACCCCTTCAATCAAGGGGTCCTCCCCCTCCAGCCACCCAAGGGCCAGGGGTGAAGCCCGAGGCTGTCCCCCCCATCCAAGGGCGGCGGATGGGGGGCTGATAGCCTTTTTGACAAGTGTTGAATATTGTTTTTAGTAGCAGTACTACAAGTCCCAGCAAGCCTCCCCCGCAAGCTGGTACTTGGAGAACCACAAGTACCAGCATGCGGAGGAAAACCGGGCCCGCTGGTACCTGTAGTACTACTACTAAAAAAATACCCCCAAAAAAACAGGACACACACACCTTGAAAGTAAAAGTTTATTACATACATCCACACCTCCATACATACATACTTACCTATGTTCACACGACCACGCACTGATGGCCCAATGGTGGGAACTTTGCGGTCAGCGGTGAGGTTACTTTCGGTCAACCGCTGGCCACAAAGTTCCCACCTTTGGTTACAATGGAGCGCATAGGCGCTAGAGATGAGCGGGTTCGGTTCCTCGGATACCATAACCATATCAGATTCCTCGGATACCATAACCATACCAGATACCATGTCTGTGCTCAGCCCAGTGTGCTGCATCATCTATGTATAATATCTGACTGTGCTCACACAGCTTAATTGTGGGGGAATTGAAAAAACATACCCTCCAAGATATAATCTTGGGAGTATACCAAGAGCGCTGTTTCCACCACAATTCCTACTATATTATTTCACAACCGGTTTATATTCAATACTTTTTTATTTTAAAAAGAATGTTTATATAAACATAATACTTTAAATAGAGACACAAAGAAATTCATCACATACAATACATGCTGCAGCATAACAATTAATATTTAAAAAAACAAAACAAAAGACCTAAGAGGCTTATTTGTATCCAAATGAGGCTTGTAATAAAATCAATTTAGCTGGGTAATATCTACATTAAATCAATATGTCCCAGTAGAATGTAGAAACTTTTCATTTCATAGTGGTAGGTGAAATCAACAGCTGTATGGTAAATACCAGTGAATATAAAGAACTGTATGTGTGCACACATTATTAGGAATCCAAGTAAATTGGGACACTTTTGAAGATAATACACGTATCAACTTAATCAAATCTTGGATCACTATGAAATGAAAAGTTTCTACATTCTACTGGGACATATTGATTTAATGTAGATATTACCCAGCTAAATTGATTTTATTACAAGCCTCATTTGGATACAAATAAGCCTCTTAGGTCTTTTTGTTTTGTTTTTTTAAATATTAATTGTTATGCTGCAGCATGTATTGTATGTGATGAATTTCTTTGTGTCTATTTAAAGTATTATGTTTATATAAACATTCTTTTTAAAATAAAAAAGTATTGAATATAAACCGGTTGTGAAATAATATAGTAGGAATTGTGGTGGAAACAGCGCTCTTGATATACTCCCAAGATTATATCTTGGAGGGTATGTTTTTTCAATTCTGTCTTGTATAAGGAATGCAATTATCCTTAACCAAAGAGCAGCAGTATCCACTTAGTATAGGGGTAGAAATCTCCTCCATAAGGTAAATCCAGCACCCTTTCTTTGTATACACCGGAGTCCTTGTGCAATATCGGGGAATACGGTGTGTGCAAATATATGTGTAATTGTGGGGGAGACTGGGGAGCGGTTATAGGTTATAGCAGGAGCCAGGAGTACATATTATTAAAATTAAACAGTGCACACTTTTGCTGCAGGAGTGCCACTGCCAGTGTGACTGACCAGTGACCTGACCACACTGACCACCAGTATAGTATACTATATTGTGATTGCCTGAAAAAGTTAAACACTCGTCGTGTGACTTGTGTGGTGTTTTTTTATTCTATAAAAAACTCATTCTGCTGACAGACAGTGTCCCAGCAGGTCCGTCATTATATAATATATACCTGTCCGGCTGCAGTAGTGATATATATATATTTTTTATATCATTATTTATCATCCAGTCGCAGCAGACACAGTACGGTAGTTCACGGCTGTAACTACCTCTGTGTCGGCACTCGGCAGTCCATCCATAATTGTATACCACCTACCCGTGGTTTTTTTTTTCTTTCTTCTTTATACATACTACATCATCATTATCATCCAGTCTATATTAGCAGCCGACACAGTACAGTACGGTAGTCCACGGCTGTAGCTACCTCTGTGTCGGCACTCGGCAGGTCCATCCATAAATGTATACCACCTACCCGTGGTTTTTTTTTTTCTTCTTTATACATACTACATCTCATTATCATCCAGTCTATATTAGCAGCAGACACAGTACAGTACGGTAGTCCACGGCTGTAGCTACCTCTGTGTCGGCACTCGGCAGTCCATCCATAATTGTATACCACCTACCCGTGGTTTTTTTTTCTTTCTTCTTTATACATACTACATCTCATTATCAACCAGTCTATATTAGCAGCAGACACAGTACAGTACGGTAGTCCACGGCTGTAGCTACCTCTGTGTCGGCACTCGGCAGTCCATCCATAATTGTATACCACCTACCCGTGGTTTTTTTTTCTTCTTTATACATACTACATCTCATTATCATCCAGTCTATATTAGCAGCAGACACAGTACAGTACGGTAGTCCACGGCTGTAGCTACCTCTGTGTCGGCACTCGGCAGTCCATCCATAATTGTATACCACCTACCCGTGGTTTTTTTTTCTTTCTTCTTTATACATACTACATCTCATTATCAACCAGTCTATATTAGCAGCAGACACAGTACAGTACGGTAGTTCACGGCTGTAGCTACCTCTGTGTCGGCACTCGGCAGTCCATCCATAATTGTATACCACCTACCCGTGGTTTTTTTTTCTTTCTTCTTTATACATACTACATCTCATTATCATCCAGTCTATATTAGCAGCAGACACAGTACAGTACGGTAGTCCACCGGCTGTAGCTACCTCTGTGTCGGCACTCGGCAGTCCGTCCATAATTGTATACCACCTACCCGTGGTTTTTTTTCTTTCTTCTTTATACATACTACATCTCATTATCATCCAGTCTATATTAGCAGCAGACACAGTACAGTACGGTAGTCCACGGCTGTAGCTACCTCTGTGTCGGCACTCGGCAGTCCATCCATAATTGTATACCACCTACCCGTGTTTTTTTTTTCTTCTTTATACATACTACATCTCATTATCATCCAGTCTATATTAGCAGCAGACACAGTACAGTACGGTAGTCCACGGCTGTAGCTACCTCTGTGTCGGCACTCGGCAGTCCATCCATAATTGTATACCACCTACCCGTGGGTTTTTTTTTTCTTTCTTCTTTATACATACTACATCTCATTATCATCCAGTCTATATTAGCAGCAGACACAGTACAGTACGGTAGTCCACGGCTGTAGCTACCTCTGTGTCGGCACTCGGCAGTCCGTCCATAATTGTATACCACCTACCCGTGGTTTTTTTTCCTTTCTTCTTTATACATACATACTACATCTCTTTATCAACCTGTCTATATTAGCAGCAGACACAGTACAGTACGGTAGTCCACGGCTGTAGCTACCTCTGTGTCGGCACTCGGCAGTCCATCCATAATTGTATACTAGTATCCATCCATCTCCATTGTTTACCTGAGGTGCCTTTTAGTTGTGCCTATTAAAATATGGAGAACAAAAATGTTGAGGTTCCAAAATTAGGGAAAGATCAAGATCCACTTCCACCTCGTGCTGAAGCTGCTGCCACTAGTCATGGCCGAGACGATGAAATGCCAGCAACGTCGTCTGCCAAGGCCGATGCCCAATGTCATAGTACAGAGCATGTCAAATCCAAAACACCAAATATCAGTAAAAAAAGGACTCCAAAACCTAAAATAAAATTGTCGGAGGAGAAGCGTAAACTTGCCAATATGCCATTTACCACACGGAGTGGCAAGGAACGGCTGAGGCCCTGGCCTATGTTCATGGCTAGTGGTTCAGCTTCACATGAGGATGGAAGCACTCAGCCTCTCGCTAGAAAAATGAAAAGACTCAAGCTGGAAAAAGCACAGCAAAGAACTGTGCGTTCTTCGAAATCCCAAATCCACAAGGAGAGTCCAATTGTGTCGGTTGCGATGCCTGACCTTCCCAACACTGGACGTGAAGAGCATGCGCCTTCCACCATTTGCACGCCCCCTGCAAGTGCTGGAAGGAGCACCCGCAGTCCAGTTCCTGATAGTCAGATTGAAGATGTCAGTGTTGAAGTACACCAGGATGAGGAGGATATGGGTGTTGCTGGCGCTGGGGAGGAAATTGACCAGGAGGATTCTGATGGTGAGGTGGTTTGTTTAAGTCAGGCACCCGGGGAGACACCTGTTGTCCGTGGGAGGAATATGGCCGTTGACATGCCTGGTGAAAATACCAAAAAAATCAGCTCTTCGGTGTGGAAGTATTTCACCAGAAATGCGGACAACATTTGTCAAGCCGTGTGTTCCCTTTGTCAAGCTGTAATAAGTAGGGGTAAGGACGTTAACCACCTCGGAACATCCTCCCTTATACGTCACCTGCAGCGCATTCATAATAAGTCAGTGACAAGTTCAAAAACTTTGGCCGACAGCGGAAGCAGTCCACTGACCAGTAAATCCCTTCCTCTTGTAACCAAGCTCACGCAAACCACCCCACCAACTCCCTCAGTGTCAATTTCCTCCTTCCCCAGGAATGCCAATAGTCCTGCAGGCCATGTCACTGGCAATTCTGATGATTCCTCTCCTGCCTGGGATTCCTCCGATGCATCCTTGCGTGTAACGCCTACTGCTGCTGGCGCTGCTGTTGTTGCTGCTGGGAGTCGATGGTCATCCCAGAGGGGAAGTCGTAAGCCCACTTGTACTACTTCCAGTAAGCAATTGACTGTCCAACAGTCCTTTGCGAGGAAGATGAAATATCACAGCAGTCATCCTGCTGCAAAGCGGATAACTGAGGCCTTGACAACTATGTTGGTGTTAGACGTGCGTCCGGTATCCGCCGTTAGTTCACAGGGAACTAGACAATTTATTGAGGCAGTGTGCCCCCGTTACCAAATACCATCTAGGTTCCACTTCTCTAGGCAGGCGATACCGAGAATGTACACGGACGTCAGAAAAAGACTCACCAGTGTCCTAAAAAATGCAGTTGTACCCAATGTCCACTTAACCACGGACATGTGGACAAGTGGAGCAGGGCAGGGTCAGGACTATATGACTGTGACAGCCCACTGGGTAGATGTATGGACTCCCGCCGCAAGAACAGCAGCGGCGGCACCAGTAGCAGCATCTCGCAAACGCCAACTCTTTCCTAGGCAGGCTACGCTTTGCATCACCGGTTTCCAGAATACTCACACAGCTGAAAACCTCTTACGGCAACTGAGGAAGATCATCGCGGAATGGCTTACCCCAATTGGACTCTCCTGTGGATTTGTGGCATCGGACAACGCCAGCAATATTGTGTGTGCATTAAATATGGGCAAATTCCAGCACGTCCCATGTTTTGCACATACCTTGAATTTGGTGGTGCAGAATTTTTAAAAAAACGACAGGGGCGTGCAAGAGATGCTGTCGGTGGCCAGAAGAATTGCGGGACACTTTCGGTGTACAGGCACCACGTACAGAAGACTGGAGCACCACCAAAAACTACTGAACCTGCCCTGCCATCATCTGAAGCAAGAAGTGGTAACGAGGTGGAATTCAACCCTCTATATGCTTCAGAGGTTGGAGGAGCAGCAAAAGGCCATTCAAGCCTATACAATTGAGCACGATATAGGAGGTGAAATGCACCTGTCTCAAGCGCAGTGGAGAATGATTTCAACGTTGTGCAAGGTTCTGATGCCCTTTGAACTTGCCACACGTGAAGTCAGTTCAGACACTGCCAGCCTGAGTCAGGTCATTCCCCTCATCAGGCTTTTGCAGAAGAAGCTGGAGACATTGAAGGAGGAGCTAACACGGAGCGATTCCGCTAGGCATGTGGGACTTGTGGATGGAGCCCTTAATTCGCTTAACAAGGATTCACGGGTGGTCAATCTGTTGAAATCAGAGCACTACATTTTGGCCACCATGCTCGATCCTAGATTTAAAGCCTACCTTGGATCTCTCTTTCCGGCAGACACAAGTCTGCTGGGGTTGAAAGACCTGCTGGTGAGAAAATTGTCAAGTCAAGCGGAACGCGACCTGTCAACATCTCCTCCTTCACATTCTCCCGCAACTGGGGGTGCGAGGAAAAGGCTCAGAATTCCGAGCCCACCCGCTGGCGGTGATGCAGGGCAGTCTGGAGCGACTGCTGATGCTGACATCTGGTCCGGACTGAAGGACCTGACAACGATTACGGACATGTCGTCTACTGTCACTGCATATGATTCTCTCAACATTGAAAGAATGGTGGAGGATTATATGAGTGACCGCATCCAAGTAGGCACGTCACACAGTCCGTACTTATACTGGCAGGAAAAAGAGGCAATTTGGAGGCCCTTGCACAAACTGGCTTTATTCTACCTAAGTTGCCCTCCCACAAGTGTGTACTCCGAAAGAGTGTTTAGTGCCGCCGCTCACCTTGTCAGCAATCGGCGTACGAGGTTACATCCAGAAAATGTGGAGAAGATGATTTTCATTAAAATGAATTATAATCAATTCCTCCGCGGAGACATTGACCAGCAGCAATTGCCTCCACAAAGTACACAGGGAGCTGAGATGGTGGATTCCAGTGGGGACGAATTGATAATCTGTGAGGAGGGGGATGTACACGGTGATATATCGGAGGATGATGATGAGGTGGACATCTTGCCTCTGTAGAGCCAGTTTGTGCAAGGAGAGATTAATTGCTTCTTTTTTGGGGGGGGGTCCAAACCAACCCGTCGTATCAGTCACAGTCGTGTGGCAGACCCTGTCACTGAAATGATGGGTTGGTTAAAGTGTGCATGTCCTGTTTTGTTTATACAACATAAGGGTGGGTGGGAGGGCCCAAGGACAATTCCATCTTGCACCTCTTTTTTCTTTTATTTTTCTTTGCGTCATGTGCTGTTTGGGGAGGGTTTTTTGGAAGGGCCATCCTGCGTGACACTGCAGTGCCACTCCTAGATGGGCCCGGTGTTTGTGTCGGCCACTAGGGTCGCTTATCTTACTCACACAGTCAGCTACCTCATTGCGCCTCTTTTTTTCTTTGCGTCATGTGCTGTTTGGGGAGGGTTTTTTGGAAGGGACATCCTGCGTGACACTGCAGTGCCACTCCTAGATGGGCCCGGTGTTTGTGTCGGCCACTAGGGTCGCTTATCTTACTCACACAGTCAGCTACCTCATTGCGCCTCTTTTTTTCTTTGCGTCATGTGCTGTTTGGGGAGGGTTTTTTGGAAGGGACATCCTGCGTGACACTGCAGTGCCACTCCTAGATGGGCCCGGTGTTTGTGTCGGCCACTAGGGTCGCTTATCTTACTCACACAGCTACCTCATTGCGCCTCTTTTTTTCTTTGCGTCATGTGCTGTTTGGGGAGGGTTTTTTGGAAGGGACATCCTGCGTGACACTGCAGTGCCACTCCTAGATGGGCCCGGTGTTTGTGTCGGCCACTAGGGTCACTTATCTTACTCACACAGCGACCTCTGTGCAAATTTTAGGACTAAAAATAATATTGTGAGGTGTGAGGTATTCAGAATAGACTGAAAATGAGTGGAAATTATGGTTTTTGAGGTTAATAATACTTTGGGATCAAAATGACCCCCAAATTCTATGATTTATGCTGTTTTTTAGGGTTTTTTGAAAAAAACACCCGAATCCAAAACACACCCGAATCCGACAAAAAAAAATCGGTGAGGTTTTGCCAAAACGCGGTCGAACCCAAAACACGGCTGCGGAACCGAACCCAAAACCAAAACACAAAACCCGAAAAATTTCCGGCGCTCATCTCTAATAGGCGCTACATTGTATCACTGCCGTGTGTTGCCTGACAGACACTACAGGAGCACACAGCCAATCAGGAGGGTGCCACGACGTGGCGCTTCCTGATTGGCTGAAGGAACCCTCTTAGACAGAAGTCAGGGGGGGTTCCTGGCAGTCGGGGAAAGGGGTCCCATGTGAAAACATGGGGCCCCTTTCAGTGCGTGGTCGGGTGTCCGTTTTTTTATTTTGCCAAGTTCGTGGATTACAAATAGAACAGAAGAGGACCGATCTACACTGGATTATGTGAGTATAATTTTTCCAACAGGTACCCCATGGATTCTACATGGAGAAGAGGACCGACCATCGTGTAAACATAGGTAAGTATGTATGTATGGAGGTGTGGATGTATGTAATAAACTTTTACTTTCAAGGTGTGTGTGTCCTGTTTTTATTGGGGTATTTTTTTAGTAGTAGTACTACAGGTACCAGCGGGCCCGGTTTTCCTCCGCATGCTGGTACTTGTGGTTCTCCAAGTACCAGCTTGCGGGGGAGGCTTGCTGGGACTTGTAGTACTGCTACTAAAAACAATATTCAACACTTGTCAAAAAGGCTATCAGCCCCCCATCCGCTGCCCTTGGATGGGGGGGACAGCCTCGGGCTTCACCCCTGGCCCTTGGGTGGCTTGAGGGGGGGACCCCTTGATTGAAGGGGTCCCCACTCCTCCAGGGTACCCTGGCCAGGGGTGACTAGTTGGGTATGTAATGCCAGGGCCGCAGGGACCAATATAAAAGTGTCCCCCGGCTGTGGCATTATGTACCTGGCTAGTGGAGCCCGGTGCTGGTTTTAAAAATACGGGGGACCCCTACGCTTTTTGTCCCCCGTATTTTTGGAACCAGGACCAGGTGCAGAGCCCGGTGCTGGTTGCTTAAATATGGGGGAACCCCTGTCACTTTTTTCCCCATATTTTTTCAACCAGGACTGGCTCAATGAGCCTGAGGCTGGTTTTGCTTAGGAGGGGGGACCCCACGCATTTTTTTTAAATAAAATTTTAACAATGTTTAATTTTTTACGAAAGGTACACAATGAAGCCCAGCACGGATCTCACAGATCCGGCCGAGATTCATTGTGTTAAAGTCGGCAGTGTTTTACAATTCACTCCCGTAAAACACTGCCAAAAAATACGAATGACATCGACATCGGTAAATACAAAAATGCAGAATACGACAGCTTAGTAAATTAGTCGTAATAATTTCAAAAAGTTGCAAATTTACACTTTCAATGTCATTCGTGTTTGAACTTTAAACTCATTCGGAAAAATACGAATTTTAGTAAATATACCCCTAAGACTTTTAGAGTAAATCCTAAAATTCATCCAGCCAAAGTGAAAGTTACAGGGTACACTGGGGAGGAAATTCCTGTGAAAGGTACATGCTTAGTGACACTGAAATATAAGGGGCAACAGTTTAAAACATCTCTACTGATTGTGGATAAAAATGTGCAACCGATTCTAGGATTAAGTTCCTGTGAGAAACTAAGCTTGCTAAAGAAAGTTTTTATGGTGACATCACAAGTAGAAGATGACTGCAAATCGATGTTTACAGAATACAGAGGACTTGTTTGAAGGTCTAGGTTGTTTGCCTGGAGAGCATAAAATAAATATAGACACGCAAGTTTCTTCAGTGATACACCCCTGTAGAAAAGTGCCGTTTGCGCTGAGAGAAAAACTGAAACAAGAGTTAAATCGCATGGAAGCCTTAGGTGTGATACAGAAAGTTGATGAGCCTACTGAATGGGTAAGCTCCTTAGTAATTGTTGAAAAGAAAAATGGACAACTCAGAATATGTCTAGACCCCAGAGATTTAAACAAAGCTATTAAACGAGAACATTTCAAACTACCAACCAGAGATGAAATCATGTCGCAATTTGCGGGAGCAAAGTGGTTCAGTAAATTGGACGCATCATCAGGATTCTGGCAAATGAAGCTAGATGAGGCCAGCTCAAAGCTTTGTACATTTAATACACCAGAAGGTAGATACAGATTTCTTCGACTACCATATGGAATATTGTCTGCTCCAGAAGTATATCACAAAAAGATACACATGATTTTTGAACATATTCCAGGTGTTGAAACGATGATGGATGACATTATTGTTTGGGGATCTACAAAGGAAGAACATGATTCTAGATTGAGACAAGTAATGAAACTTGTCAAGAAAGTGAATCTAAAGCTAAACAAGGACAAATGTGAATTTGGCGTGAATACACTTACCTTTATGGGCGACGTGGTCTCGGATCAAGGTGTAAAACCAGACCCAAGGAAAATATCAGCCATAGTGAACATGGAACGTCCTAACAACAAAGATGACGTCAGAAGATTCCTAGGAATGATTACTTACTTAGGAAAGTTTATTTCTCAACTCTCTGAACGTACAGCCTCTCTTAGATGGTTGTTGGACAAAGATAACGAGTAGATGTGGTCACATGTACAAGAAGAAAGTTGGCAAAACTTGAAACAGATCATTACAGAGCAACCAGTGCTAAAATTCTTTGATCCTGCAAAAAGAATAAGAATTTCAGCAGATGCTTTGCAATTTGGCCTAGGCTCAGTGCTCTTATAGTGCTCAAGAACATGAGGATACATGGCAACCAGTAATCTATGCATCAAGAGCACTGACAAGTGCTGAAACAAGGTATGCTCAGATAGAAAAATAAGAATTTACTTACCGATAATTCTATTTCTCGTAGTCCGTAGTGGATGCTGGGACTTCCGTAAGGACCATGGGGAATAGCGGCTCCGCAGGAGACTGGGCACAAAAGTAAAAGCTTTAGACTAGCTGGTGTGCACTGGCTCCTCCCCCTATGACCCTCCTCCAAGCCTCAGTTAGGATACTGTGCCCGGACGAGCGTACATAATAAGGAAGGATTTTGAATCCCGGGTAAGACTCATACCAGCCACACCAATCACACCGTACAACCTGTGATCTGAACCCAGTTAACAGTATGATAAACGTAGGAGCCTCTGAAAAGATGGCTCACAACAATAAACAACCCGATTTTTTTGTAACAATAACTATATACAAGTATTGCAGACAATCCGCACTTGGGATGGGCGCCCAGCATCCACTACGGACTACGAGAAATAGAATTATCGGTAAGTAAATTCTTATTTTCTCTGACGTCCTAGTGGATGCTGGGACTTCCGTAAGGACCATGGGGATTATACCAAAGCTCCCAAACGGGCGGGAGAGTGCGGATGACTCTGCAGCACCGAATGAGAGAACTCCAGGTCCTCCTCAGCCAGGGTATCGAATTTGTAAAATTTTGCAAACGTGTTTGCCCCTGACCAAGTAGCTGCTCGGCAAAGTTGTAAAGCTGAGACCCCTCGGGCAGCCGCCCAAGATGAGCCCACTTTCCTTGTGGAATGGGCTTTAACAGATTTTGGCTGTGGCAGTCCTGCCACAGAATGTGCAAGCTGAATTGTACTACAAATCCAACGAGCAATCGTCTGCTTAGAAGCAGGAGCACCCAGCTTGTTGGGTGCATACAGGATAAACAGCGAGCCAGATTTTCTGACTCCAGCCGTCCTGGAAACATATATTTTTAGGGCCCTGACTACGTCCAACAACTTGGAGTCCTCCAAGTCCCTAGTAGCCGCAGGCACCACAATAGGTTGGTTCATGTGAAACGCTGAAACCACCTTAGGGAGAAATTGAGGACGAGTCCTCAATTCTGCCCTGTCTGAATGAAAAATTAGGTAAGGGCTTTCATATGACAAAGCCGCCAATTCTGAGACACGCCTGGCTGACGCCAGAGCTAACAGCATGACCACCTTCCATGTGAGATATCTTAATTCCACAGTGGTGAGTGGTTCAAACCAATGTGATTTTAGGAACCCTAAAACTACATTGAGATCCCAAGGTGCCACTGGTGGCACAAAAGGAGGCTGTATATGCAGTACCCCCTTGACAAACGTCTGAACTTCAGGCACTGAAGCCAGTTCTTTCTGGAAGAAGATCGACAGGGCCGAAATCTGAACCTTAATGGATCCTAATTTTAGGCCCATAGACAGTCCTGCTGGCAGGAAATGCAGGAAACGACCCAGTTGAAATTCCTCTGTGGGGGCCTTCTTGGCCTCACACCACGCAACATATTTCCGCCAAATGCGGTGATAATGTTTCGCGGTTACATCCTTCCTGGCTTTGATCAGGGTAGGGATGACTTCATCTGGAATGCCTTTTTCCATCAGGATCCGGCGTTCAACCGCCATGCCGTCAAACGCAGCCGCGGTAAGTCTTGGAACAGACAAGGTCCCTGCTGGAGCAGGTCCTTTCTTAGAGGTAGAGGCCACGGGTCCTCCGTGAGCATCTCTTGCAGTTCCGGGTACCAAGTTCTTCTTGGCCAATCCGGAGCCACGAGTATAGTTCTTACTCCTCTCCTTCTT
Organism: Pseudophryne corroboree; assembly: GCF_028390025.1. Taxonomy (NCBI): domain Eukaryota; kingdom Metazoa; phylum Chordata; class Amphibia; order Anura; family Myobatrachidae; genus Pseudophryne; species Pseudophryne corroboree. Next base: position 999,260,946 of record NC_086445.1, read on the forward strand.
ATGATTCTCAGTACTTTGGGTATGAGAGGCAGAGGAGGGAACACATACACCGACTGGTACACCCACGGTGTTACCAAAGCGTCCACCGCTATTGCCTGAGGGTCCCTTGACCTGGCGCAATATCTGTCCAGTTTTTTGTTGAGACGGGACGCCATCATGTCCACCTTTGGTTTTTCCCAACGGTTTACAATCACTTGGAAGACTTCTGGGTGAAGTCCCCACTCCCCCGGGTGGAGGTCGTGTCTGCTGAGGAAGTCTGCTTCCCAGTTGTCCACTCCCGGAATGAACACTGCTGACAGTGCCACCACATGATTTTCCGCCCAGCGGAGAATCCTTGCAGCTTCTGCCATTGCCCTCCTGCTTCTTGTGCCGCCCTGTCTGTTGACGTGGGCGACTGCCGTGATGTTGTCCGATTGGATCAATACCGACTGACCCTGAAGCAGAGGCCTTGCTTGACTTAGGGCATTGTAAATGGCCCTTAGTTCCAGAATTGCATGGAATCTTCCGAATGGAATTGCTTCGTAAGAAGCCACCATTTTTCCCAGGACTCTCGTGCATTGATGCACTGACACTTGGCCTGGTTTTAGGAGGTTCCTGACTAGCTCGGATAACTCCCTGGCCTTCTCCTCCGGGAGAAACACCTTTTTCTGGACTGTGTCCAGAATCATCCCCAGGAACAGTAGACGTGTTGTTGGAATCAGCTGTGATTTTGGGATATTTAGAATCCACCCGTGCTGACGTAGCACTACCTGAGACAGTGCTACTCCGAACTCTAACTGTTTCCTGGATCTTGCCCTTATCAGGAGATCGTCCAAGTAAGGGATAATTAAGACGCCTTTTCTTCGAAGAACAATCATCATTTCGGCCATTACCTTGGTAAAGACCCGGGGTGCCGTGGACAATCCAAACGGCAGCGTCTGAAACCGATAATGACAGTTTTGAACCACAAACCTGAGGTACCCCTGGTGAGAAGGGAAGATTGGGACATGGAGATAAGCATCTTTGATGTCCAGAGATACCATATAGTCCCCTTCTTCCAGGTTCGCTATCACTGCTCTGAGTGATTCCATCTTGAATTTGAACCTTTTTATGTTAGTGTTCAAGGATTTTAGATTTAAAATTGGTCTCACCGAGCCGTCCGGCTTCGGTACCACAAATAGCGTGGAATAATACCCCTTTCCCTGTTGTAGGAGGGGTACCTTGATTATCACCTGCTGGGAATACAGCTTGTGAATAGCTTCCAATACTGCCTCCCTGTCGGAGGGAGACGTTGGAAGAGCAGACTTCAGGAATCGGCGAGGGGGAGACGTCTCGAATTCCAATTTGTACCCCTGTGATACTACCTGCAGGATCCAGGGGTCCACTTGCGAGTGAGCCCACTGCGCGTTGAAATTTTTGAGACGGGCCCCCACCGTGCCTGAGTCCGCTTGTAAAGCCCCAGCGTCATGCTGAAGACTTGGCAGAAGCGGGGGAGGGCTTCTGCTCCTGGGAAGAGGCTGCCTGGTGCAGTCTTTTTCCCCTTCCTCTGCCCCGGGGCAGAAATGAGTGGCCTTTTGCCCGCTTGTTCTTATAGGAACGAAAGGACTGAGTTTGAAAAGACGGTGTCTTTTTCTGCTGAGAGGTGACCTGGGGTAAAAAGGTGGACTTTCCAGCCGTTGCCGTGGCCACCAGGTCTGATAGACCGACCCCAAATAACTCCTCCCCTTTATACGGCAATACTTCCATATGTCGTTTGGAATCTGCATCAACTGACCACTGTCGCGTCCATAACGCCCTTCTGGCAGAAATGGATATCGCACTCACTCTTGATGCCAGGGTGCAAATATCCCTCTGTGCATCTCGCATATATAGTAATGCATCCTTTAAATGCTCTATAGTTAATAAAATACTGTCCCTATCCAGGGTATCAATATTTTCAGTCAGGGAATCCAACCAAGCCACTCCAGCACTGCACATCCAGGCTGAGGCGATTGCTGGTCGCAGTATAACACCAGTATGTGTGTATATACCTTTTAGGATATTTTCCAGCCTTCTATCAGCTGGTTCCTTGAGGGCGGCCGTATCAGGAGACGGTAACGCCACTTGTTTTGATAAACGTGTGAGCGCCTTATCTACCCTAGGGGGTGTTTCCCAACGTGCCCTAACCTCTGGCGGGAAAGGGTATAGTGCCAATAATTTGTTAGAAATCAGCAGTTTTTTATCGGGGGAAACCCACGCTTTATCACACACCTCATTTAATTTCTCTGATTCAGGAAAAACTACTGGTAATTTTTTCACACCCCACATAATACCCTTTTTTGTGGTACTTGTAGTGTCAGAAATGTTCAATGCCTCCTTCATTGCCGTGATCATGTAACGTGTGGCCCTACTGGACATTACGTTTGTCTCCTCACCGTCGACACTGGATTCAGTATCCGTGTCTGGGTCTGTGTCGACCATCTGAGGTAACGGGCGTTTTAGCGCCCCTGACGGTGTCTGAGACGCCTGAACAGGCACCAACTGATTTGCCGGCTGTCTCATGTCGTCAACAGTTTTTTGCAAAGTGCTGACATTGTCACGTAATTCTTTAAATACGACCATCCAGTCAGGTGTCGACTCCCTAGGGGGTGACATCACTAACACAGGCAATTGCTCTGCTTCCACATCATTTTCCTCCTCATACATGTCGACACAATCGTACCGACACCCAGCACACACACAGGGAATGCTCTGATAGAGGACAGGACCCCACTAGCCCTTTGGGGAGACAGAGGGAGAGTTTGCCAGCACACACCAGAGCGCTATATATATACAGGGATAACCTTATATAAGTGTTACTCCCTGTTATAGCTGCTGTATTTATATATTAGCTGCCAATAGTGCCCCCCCCTCTCTGTTTTACCCTGTTTCTGTAGTGCAGGGGAGAGTCAGGGAGCCGTCCTTCCAGCGGAGCTGTGAAAGAAAATGGCGCTTGTGTGCTGAGGAGAAAGGCTCCGCCCCCTTCACGGCGGCCTTTTCTCCCGCTTTTTTCAGGAAAACTGGCAGGGGTTAAATGCATCCATATAGCCCAGGAGCTATATGTGATGCATTTCTTTAGCCATATAAGGTTTTTACAGTGTTTTATTGCGTCTCAGGGCGCTCCCCCCCAGCGCCCTGCACCCTCAGTGACCAGAGTGTGAAGTGTGCTGAGAGCAATGGCGCACAGCTGCAGTGCTGTGCGCTACCTTATTTGAAGACAGGAACGTCTTCTGCCGCCGATTTCTCCGGACCTCTTCGCTCTTCTGGCTCTGTAAGGGGGCCGGCGGCGCGGCTCCGGGACCCATCCAGGCTGAACCTGTGATCGTCCCTCTGGAGCTAATGTCCAGTAGCCAAGAAGCCCAATCCACTCTGCACGCAGGTGAGTTCGCTTCTTCTCCCCTTAGTCCCACGATGCAGTGAGCCTGTTGCCAGCAGGACTCACTGAAAATAAAAAACCTATTTAAACTTTTACTTCTAAGCAGCTCAGGAGAGCCACCTAGCATGCACCCTTCTCGTTCGGGCACAAAAATCTAACTGAGGCTTGGAGGAGGGTCATAGGGGGAGGAGCCAGTGCACACCAGCTAGTCTAAAGCTTTTACTTTTGTGCCCAGTCTCCTGCGGAGCCGCTATTCCCCATGGTCCTTACGGAAGTCCCAGCATCCACTAGGACGTCAGAGAAAAGAACTTCTAGCGATCACATATGCATGTGAGCGATTTCATCAGTTTGTGTATGGTCAAACATTTACAGTGGAAACTGACCTCAAGCCATTGGTAGCTATCATGACTAAATCATTACATGACTGTCCCATGAGAATTCAACGAATGCTTATCAGACTACAGAAATATGATGTACACTTGCTGTACTGTCCCTGCAAATACATGTACATTGCTGATACACTTTCTCGTGCTGTGGACAAAAGTGAAGGTTCCAAAAGTCTGATGGATGAAGAGATAGAAGCCTATGTTAATTTGATCGTAGCTTCTCTACCAGTGTCTCTTGCAAGACCAGAACAGATTAGGAAAGAAACTGAGACAGATGACACAATGAAAGTGTTGAAAGATGTCATTCTGAAAGGTTGGCCAGCAGAAAAACATGCGTGCCCGCTGTCTATCCATGATTATTGGATGTACCGCAGTGACCTTACAGTTGTCGATGGTATTATTTACAAAGGCAATAGGTTTGTCATACCTGCACGACTAAGAAAAACTATGCTGTGCAAGATACATGAAGGCCACTTAGGAGAAGAAAAATGTAAGCAGAGAGCGCGTGACGTTATGTATTGGCCAAGAATGAACCAAGACATAGCACACACTACAGCTACATGTGAATTATGTCTTACGTATAGACCGAAACAACGAGTCGAGCCACTGAGTCCTCACGCAGTGCCAGAGAGACCGTACCAGAAAGTTGGCGCAGATTTGTTTGATTGTAATGGGAAAACGTACATTGTCGTGACTGATTATTACTATAACTACCCTGAGGTGAAGACACTACATACAACTACTAGTAAAGCCGTAATCAATTGCATGAAGTCAATCTTTGCAAGGCATGGTGTTCCTATGGAAGTGTTCACTGACAATGGTCCTCAGTTTTCCAGTGCTGAATTTAGACAATTTGCTGATGAGTGGGAATTTGTCCATACTACGTCAAGTCCCCACTATCCACGTTCAAATGGGTTGGTGGAAAGTTCAGTAAAAACTGTAGAGTCTCATGAAAAAAGCTCAAGAAGGTAAAGAAGATTTCTACAAAAGTCTTTTAATCTACCGCAGTACACCTTTACAGAATGGACTTTCTCCTGCAAAAATGCTGATGGGAAGGAGGATTAGAGCAAATCTCCCGATACATGATGAACTGCTTAATACACATAACTCAGCGTTGGTCAGACTGAGTAAGGAACGTCAACAGGCGAAACAGAAACTGTTCCATGACAGGCAAGCAAAAAGCTTATCTGATCTAAAATCGGGTGACCAAGTCCGTCTCAGAGATCACGAGAAAGGTATTTGGGTGCAGAAAGGTATTGTGCAAGCACAAGTAGCACCAACATCTTATACTATACGTACAGAGCGTGGAACGGAAGTAAGAAGAAATCGGGTGGATTTAAGATCTCAACCTAACCATAATGAAGACAACATGACTGCAGAATACCCTTCATCTGACATGTATGATGATCATGATCCTCATAATGGTGAACAAACCACGATTCTAGAAAGATCCAACATGGTCGATGAAACACAGACTGTGTATGAAAGACCCAAAAGGGAAATACGCAGACCTGAGAGACTCATTGAAACGTGTTAGATGATGTTCTTAATATGACGTTGTTAATTGTTGCATTGAATCATACAGGGCTTATCTTTAAAGAAAAGAGGATGTAATGTTAGTGTATTAGAATGCTTAATATTTGTAGACACTCCCTTACTAACATGTGTAAGCCTGAATCTTCAGTGATGGTCCCTGGGACCAGGGGGATGCTGGGAAGTGGGTGGTGCAGTGTGCAGTGTGCCTGGAGTTGGTGATGGAATAAACAGCACAGCAGTGAACTCACATGTCTCTGTGTCCTTATGACTGGATTTACAAACATATGAACAAAACAGAGACCGGATCCCGTAGGAATTATTCCCATTCAGAGATGGACGCAGTGCACATCGCTCCTGAATCTTTGTATTCCCTGCCCCCAAACACTTACAGGCTGCGGCTTAGGGGGCATTGTGTGCGACGACGCAGGACCCGTTCTGCACCATACCAACGTTGGGATCCCAGGGGTTCAGAATGCCGGCGGGGGCGAGCGCAACAAAGCCCCTTGCGGGCTCGCTGCAATCGCCGCGCTGTGGGCTCGGTGGCAAGCTGGGCTCGCTACAGATTCTATTCTCACTCTAGGGGTGTCGTGGACACCCAGGAGTGGGAATAGTCCCTGGTAGTCGGCATGCCGGCTGTCTGGATTTGGGGGGTCGGGATGCAGGCGTTGGTATTGTGGCCGCCGGTCACATAACTACATCCCTCCCCACCATTGGGGATGTACGCAAGCCCGTTCAGGCGCCCTACCATCAGAGATGTATGCAAACCACAATTAGAGGAATCTCAGCAGGTTCTTGCAATGTTCTATCCAATAGGAAAACACAGGGAAGTGTTTGTTCTGTTTCTTTCATTTTTATTTCATATAAAATACAAAATCACTAGTCAAAATCAAACAACACTGAATTCGACTTTGAAATCAAATCTTAGTAAATATGGGAGGAGTGAAACGGAATGTCGATTCGATTCAATTTCAGATAATTTAAATCGGACTTAAAAATCTAATCCAAAATCGAGCTTTGATAAATAATATACCCCCAAAAGTCCCAAGCAGGTAAAACATGTAATATATCAGAATATATGACACCAAAACTAAGCTGCTTAAAAAAAAACATGACTGAATCCAATGGGGGCAATTAATCAAATCATGGAGAGAGCTAAAGTGGAGAGAGATAAAATACCAGCCAATCAGCTCCTAACTGCCATGTTACAGGCTGTGTTTGAAAAATGACAGTTAGGAGCTGATTGGTTGGTACTTTATCTCTCCACTTTATCCCTCTCCAAGTTCTGATGCATCTACTCCATTGGGGTAGATTTATCAAATCTTGGAGAGAGATAAGGTTCCAACCAACAGCTTCTTCTTGTCATTTTTGTAGCACAGTTACGTGGCAGTTAGGAGCTGATTGGTTGGTACGTTATCTCTCTCTGAGATTTGATAGGCAGATAGGAGTCATATTTGTAGCTGTTTGCTGGCCACACTGATAGGCTGCAAGTCATCTGGTCACCTGTCATGAGTGCTGAATAGATGACTCTGTTCTGTGTGTGGAATCCCTATGCTGGGAAATGCTCATCATTAGAACAGAAAACTTTGTGATGTTGCTACAGTGCTGCTAATTCATACTGTCTAAATAGTTCTTCTAAATAGTTCTTCTGACAGGAATGAACTCTGGGATAAGTTGCTAATACCCTGAACCCCTCTGGGAAGTCACATGGTGAACTGCTGTAACGTGGAGCACGATAGGATGAGCAATAACATGAGTGAGAAGAATGGGAACAAAGGCAGCAGCTGTGTCACACAATGCTGGGGAGTTAGCTAATGGCCTCACTGCTGTGTTGCCAAATGTTTAACCAAAAGAGCAATGACGGCAAATGACTGTAATGCTCTGTAATCACCTGCGAATGCTGTGTGTGCGCTTTGCGAGCCAATCAGAATCAGGCCCATTGCCCCTTTTAATTGAATCTACCCCACAAGGAGGAGGATTGCTGCAGATAGGGGGAGATTCAATTAAGGTCATACTTGCCTACTATCCCGGAACGGCCTGGAGGGACCAAAATTCGGGAGGTGCTCCCGCCTTCTCCCCGGGAAAGTGAGCAAGTCTCCCGGAGCTGCCTGTAACCCACCACCAGGCCGCCCACTTACCAAGTAAAGTAGGTGGATAAAGTGGCCGATGACATGGCCACGGATCCCGCTGGATAACTCCCAACTTCTTAGTTGAGAGGGTCGGGACATCACGGAAAAGAGGTGTGCCTCGGGTAAAGTGGGCATGGTCTAGCGACAGTAACCTGTTGACCTGCATTTTGGGGGTATGTCCAGCGCTCACCAGAAGCTGGGCAGTCCCCTTCTCACCTCCCAGCACTGAATACATGCAATGCGCAGAGCATTTGCAGAGCAGAGCAGCGGGTGATCAAAGGATCTCCCAACTTTCCCCCCGCACGTAGGACAATGCTGCCCGCAGGAGGGACAGCGGGACAGTGTCCGAATAGCGAGACTGTCTCGCTGGATTTGGGACAGTTGGGAGGTATGCCGCTGTACAGTGCCGGTAATCTCTGTATCGTATAGCGGGGGCAGGGGCGGATCCAGAAAAAAATTACAGGGGGGGCACCATTAGGGACGTGGCTTCGTTGGAATGGGCGTGGCTTCGTTGGAATGGGCGTGGTATTGCAGGAAAAGACTACCTTATACCCCAGTTTTGCAACCTGCACGCCCAGACGTTGGCCACCACAGGAAAGAAAAATAATCCTGATTCATGCCCCTTACATTATTTGTCATTTTTCCTCCTTATAGTAATGCCCAGTATACATTATTCCACATACTGCAATGGCCCTTAGACATTATTCCACACACAATAATGCACATGACACAATATGCACACACTGTAATGCCCCAGACACATTATGCCACACACCGTAATGCCTGTGACACATTATGACAGGAATCGCAATGCCCGTTATACATTATGCTACACACTGCACTGCCCCTGATACATTATAGCACATACAATGTCTGTGACACATTATGCCACACACTGCAATGACCTTGAGACATTATACCACAATGCCCGTGATATAGTATACCATACACCGTAATGCCTGTGACACATACCGCAATGCCCGTTATACCCTATGCCACACACCGTAATGCCCGTTATATATTATGCCACACTGCAATGACCCTGAGACATTATACCACATACCACAATGCCCGTGATATAGTATACCACACACCGTAATGCCTGACACATTATGACACACACCGCAATGTCCGTGATACATTATGCCACACACTGCAATGACCCTGAGACATTATACCACATATCACAATGCCAGCGATATAGTATACCATACACCGTAATGCCTGTGACACATTATGACACACACCGCAATGTCCGTGATACATTATGCCACACACCGTAATGCCCATTACACATTAAGTCCTACAGTAAGGCTTCTAATTACTTTTCAAATACCTGCTCGTTGTCAGGGGTTTCATGCACTGGGTGTCATGCTCGTTGCCAGGGGTTTCATGCTCTTGGTTCCATGCACGGTGCCAGGGGTTTTCATGCTCAGGGTGTCATGCTCGTTGCCAGGGGTTTCATGCACTGGGTGTCATGCTCGTTGCCAGGGGTTTCATGCACTGGGTGTCATGCTCGTTGCCAGGGGTTTCATGCACTGGGTGTCATGCTCGTTGCTAGGAGGTAGTCCTTGTTGCTAGGGCTGTGCTCCCAGTGCCACATATGTCCCCAGTGCCAGATATTCCCCCACGGTGCCAGGTACTCACATGCCCCCAGTGCCAAATATAGCCCCCCCCATGTGCCAGGTACACATATACCCCCAGTGCCAGATATTCCCAGACAGTGCCACATATGCCCCCAGTGCCAGATATCTCCCCCCCCAGTGCTTTATATGCCCCCAGTGCTTTATATGCCCCAGTGCCACATATGCCCCAGTGCCAGATATCCCCCCCCCAGTGCCACATATGCCCCCAGAGCCAGATATCCCTCCCCTGCCAGTTATTCCCCCCAGTGCCACATATCCCCCCCCCCCAGTGCCACATATGCCCCCAGTGCCAGATATCCCCCCCCCCCGTGCCAGATATGCCCCCAGTGCCAGATATTCCCCCCAGTGCCATATATGTCCCCAGTGCCAGATATTCTCCCCCCCCCCTCCCTGCCAAATATGCCCCCAGTGCCAGATATTCCCCCCAGTGCCATATATGTCCCCAGTGCCAGATGTTCTCCCACCCCCCCCCCCTCCCTGCCAAATATGCCCCCAGTGCCAGATATAACCCCCCAGTGCGTCCCTTCCTCCGCCGCCGCCGCCGCCGATGCTCCCCCCGCTCCCCTGCTGTTAGGAGGGACACGGAGGGCACAGTGCGCGCCTCTCCTGTGTCCCTCCTGTGTCTCCGGCGGCCACGGGTCACTGTAATAAAGGAAGTGCTCACGAACGGCACTTCCTTTATGAGACCAGCGGCCGCCGGAGACACAGGAGGGACACAGGAGAGGCGCGCACTGTGCCCTCTGTGTCCCTCCTAACAGCAGGGGAGGAAACGAGACCGCAGACTGACATGCGGACGTTCGTCCGCATGTCAGTCTGCACTAAAAATGACAGGGGGGGCACGTGCCTTGGTGCCCCCCCCCTAAATCCGCCACTGAGCGGGGGCATGGCTAAAATGACGCAATCTCGCAGCTACCGACCTACAGCTTTTTGCAATGCTTCATGCCCCCTATGCCAAGGCACGCCCCCCAGCATCACCCACCGCTGTGCCAACCTGGATGGCCCCTCTCCCGGAGGAAGCAGCCAGAAAGTCTATTAACTATTGTCAAGGTCACAATGGAAACTCATACGATGAACCTCACAGTCAATTGAATCTCCCCCAAAGACCTAGGGGGTCATTCCAAGTTGATCATTCGCTGCCGTTTTTTGCAGCGCAGCGAACAGGTTACTACTGCGCATGCGTATACGCACCGCAATGCACAGGCGCGTCTTATGGGTACAAAGCATCAGGGAGTGTTTGGAAAAACACAGGCATGTCCAAGTGTTTGCAGGGTGGGTGTCTGACGTCAATTCCGGGACCAAAAAGACTGAAGTGATCGCAAGGGCTGAGTAAGTCCAGAGCTACCCAGAAACTGCAAAAAAAATGTTGTCCCGTTCGACTGCACACGCGTTTGCACACTTGCAAAGCGAAAATGCACTCCCCCATGGGCGGCGACAATGCGTTTGCATGGCTGCTAAAAGTAGCTTGCGAGCGATCAACTCGGAATGACCCCCTTAGATCACAGGCTTGTATCCCATGGCTCTCTAACTGCTGGGATTTGTAGTTCCACAACTACTGGAGATCTGCACATTGCCCAAGCTAAGCTTACCGGAAGGAAAATGAACACTACAATGCAAATGACTTAGTAGTGAACTGAATACAATTCATGCAATGCAAATCTTAAAGGCAGAGCCGGCCCTAACCAATATGATGCTCTAGGCAAGATTGTGGCTGGTGCCCCCTAGCACCGCTGCTAGTCCTGCAGGAGATGCCTGGCATGAGTCAGCTGGCAGCTCTGCTAACGTTGGGCGCCTTTTCTTTATGAAAATGAATCTTATTTGCATTACTATGTGGCTAGGATGCACAAGCAGCTTCTACTGATTAAAATGATATGTAGCATGCCTATATTCTGTGTGCGACTGCGGCTGTATCTGCATACGAAATGCTACATTACAATGATTTCCAGGAATACACGCAACGTAGCATTTCATAGGCAGATACAGCCACAGTCACACACAGAATATAGGCATGCCGCATATCATTTTAATCAGCAGAAGCTGCTGGTGCCCCGAAGCATACCAAATGTGCCCTAGGCATTTGCCTAGTTTGCCTATGCCTAAGGCCGGCTCTGCTTAAAGGTCACGTTAAATATATTATTATATATGTTTACTCGATCATTGCCTTATTGCCAAAAAAAGCATTCACATCACACTCCACAGAGATTTGTAAAAGCTGAGATTCCCCGCAGTGAAAATATCCTGTATGCTTTCCTTCAGACGAGAGCAGCAGCCTGACATAAACACGTGTGTAACACAAAGCAGAGATCATCCGCGGCGCGGGACACGCACAAATCCCCTTGTTTGTTTTCATCTAGTCTTCCTGACAATCCAGCGTCTGGATGGAGGTGGTTAGCTAGTCTAGACGCTGATGATAGTATTACCTAGCAATGCCAGGTCCCCCCAGCATGTTTCCATTTTTGCCTACAGTAAATTTCCTAGACTAATGTAACAATTACATGTGGTGTCTGCATCGCTCCACATGTTACACACAGACACTGTTTCATCAGCCGCACACGTGAGCCGGGAGAGCGACCCATAGGACAAGGCAGGAGCGCCCCGAGGAGGAAGACGACGCTTCTCTGACTTCTGTTACTACTCAGCCGCAGCTACTGTCACTGACAAAACATTTGTTTTCAAGGCATTTTTTTTAAAATGCTTCTTATCACCGATATATATTTCTGGAGTAGGGATTGTGTAACTCTTTTATTTATTGCAGTGCATGCACTTCTGAAACTTACGTTGCTTTCGTTTTCCAGTTTCTACCTGTATTGGACAGCCACATGTTTACGTACTTCCCAACTGTCCCGCATTCGGTGTAGTCCCGTTTTCCTAAGACTGTCCCACCCACAGGCCACAGTTTCCCGCGGCGGCGGTGGAGAGTTGGGGGGAATATACACAGCAGCGGGTAACAGGTGAACAGATGCTTACTCACAGGGTAGGGGGAGCCTGGGGGGGGCAGACCAGCATCTCGTAGAGTGCTGATTATGCCCCCACAGTGACTGTAACGGGGGGGCTGTGAAGTGCCGCCTCTTTCCCTTAGGCTCCACCCCTTGTTGGCTACACGTGCAGGCTCTCACTGCACTGACCACCAGTGTAGATTGCGGTGTGAGCACACAGACTTGCTGTCAGAGCTGCGGCGGGTCCTAGTGCCTGCCGGCTCTTTTACCAAATCTGAGTGACGGAAATAGCAGTAGTGCTGGTGCTGTTCTCCTTTTGAAAAAAACTACAGGGGGGGACACGGGCCCGAGTGCCCCCCCCCCCCCCCCCCCCGATCCGTCTATGGGTGAAAAAGGTAGAGAAATATGTATTTTAAGGTAAAAAAAAGTCGGTACTTGCTTCAGAACCCCTTGGACTAACCCCCCAATTACTAATTAGGCACTTGGAAGTTTTCAGTTACATAAAAATGGGCCAATAATGACATGTCATTTTTGGGGTGAAAAATCAAATCATGCTATTTTCCCAGTTCGCTTTTTGGACAAAATTTGCAAGAGTAGTGCGCATTGTCATTTAGAATTGAATTGTGCGAATCTCGGGTGCGTGCATGAAGGCGAAGTGTGCAAATTTAATGCACACCTAATTGAATTCCCTCCTTACAGCAGCATCATATCGTCTGCATTAATATCAGTCATCTGAGTAACCCTCAGTAACCTTGCATTCAAGATTGCAGCCCTGAATCTGATCCATATGTGTCCAGAGCGGAGTTCACTGCAGAACTGTGCCATATTCCAGGACAGTATGAATAATATGGTATATAACTTTATATACTACACTGAGTGCTGCAGAGGGAAGCTAAAATCAAAGAGCAATGGGTCTGGTGGAAATGGCAACTAGAGATGTGCGGTTCGGTTCTCCAGAAATCCAGATCCATCCAAATTTTGTGGATCCGAACTGAACAAAAAAAAACCCGGTCCGGATCTCCCGAGGAGATCCGATCCGAATCGAGACCCAGGGCCGCCATCACCAGGATGTATAGCCCAGAGAGTCCTTAGGGTGCTCCAGGCAGCTGGACAGGCATTAGGGTGCGTGCACTCAGCGCTGTAGCTGCGCTACATTTTCACTAATTGTGTGAATTTTGGGGGTCATTCCGAGTTGATCGCTCGCTGCCGATTTCCGCAGCGCAGCGATCAGGTGAAAAAATTGCATTTATGCGCATGCGTATGGGCCACAATGCGCACGCGCGATGTACGAGTACAAAGCTCTTTGTGGTTGTGCTCAGGTTGTAGTGAAGTTTTCCTTCGCACTGACGGCCGCAAGAAGATTGACAGGAAGGGGGCGTTTCTGGGTGTAAACTGACCGTTTTCAGGGAGTGTTTGCAAAAACGCAGGCGTGTCTGAAAAAATGCAGGCGTAGCTGGGCGTTCGCTGGGCGGGTGTATGACGTCAAATCCGGATACGAATAGGCTGAAGTGATCGCAAGCGCGGAGTAGATTCAGAGCTACTCTGAAACTGCACAAACTGTTTTTGCAGAGCTCGGCTGCACATGCGTTCGCACTTCTGCTAAGCTAAAATACACTCCCCAGTGGGCGGCGGCATAGCGTTTGTATGGCTGCTAAAACTAGCCAGCGAGCGATCAACTCAGAATGACCCCCATTGCACAATGGAAAGTGTTATGTTTTCTTGCATATTTAGATCAGGCATGTTTTGAGAGAACACACACATTACAAAGTCTGATAATATGGGGCCTCATTAAGATGTGGATAGAGTGCTGAAAAGTACCGATTGTTGGTACTTTACCGCAAGCACCGGACCTGTCCTGCGCTTGTGCAGTAGGGCTCCTGCATCATCGGATGCAGTATGTTTGCAGGCGTCATGTGATTGTAACATTTACTGTAATTCAGCACTTTTTTAGCACCTTCATTTTGCTGACTCTGTGAGATCCCACGCCCTGGACTTAAACCTAGTGTTAGGCACCCACCAAATGAGGTCACGTGGACGTTGGTTGGTGGGCCTATATTTTTTGGCCAAAAGTTTGTCAAGCACCTCGATTTTGCTCTATGTTAGATTTCAGAGTTCATTATAAATTAGCTAGGGAGGGGTCTTAGACTGCACACCTATAGCTGCCAGTAATGTGAGGTGCTACCTACTGAGACTTGTAGTTCTACAGAAGAAAAAAGGGGGGTGTTGTAGGTGCACTGTCTCTAGCATTACTGATATCATATAGCTTAGCATATAATAAATAGTGGAGTTTAGTTATGAATTGATCAATGCATGAAGCTGCAGCCCCGCGGCAAGGGACTCCACTCTGCTGCAGTACCTAACACTATAGGGGTTCAAACCTAGGGCACGGGACCCCCCAAAAAACCACAGCCAAGCAACCCCAGGGCATCGCAGGGAATAATTATGTGTAGTGAGAAAGATTAAGGGATAGGTGAGAAAAAAAGGGTGTTATGGGGTGAATTAATATAAGTGAAAAAAATGTGTAACATGTATAATAAACAAACGGTGAAAGTGCCAAATTAAATGTAATGCTGCAATGCCCTGTTGTCACCCAGCCACGGCAGTCCAGGAGGCCCAGTACCCCAGGAGCCACCCCATTTCTGACCTATTGTGCTGAATAATTGGACTTACCTAGAATTGTGCCATATTCACAAGTGCAGTCATGCTAGGTACCCTAGTTAAAATAAATGAGGGTCAGGTGCGGGTGGGTGCAAGTCTAAGAATGAAGGTGTCTCACTCCTTCAGGTGTGTCTATACAAAACACTTTTAGTTTGCTAGGGAGGGGCCTTAGACTGCACACCTATAGCTGCCAGTAATGTGAGGTGCTACCTACTGAGACTTGTAGTTCTACAGAAGAAAAAAGGGGGGTGTTGTAGGTGCACTGTCTCTAGCATTACTGATATCATATAGCTTAGCATATAATAAATAGTGGAGTTTAGTTATGAATTGATCAATGCATGAAGCTGCAGCCCCGCGGCAAGGGACTCCACTCTGCTGCAGTACCTAACACTATAGGGGTTCAAACCTAGGGCACGGAACCCCCCAAAAAACCACAGCCAAGCAACCCCAGGGCATCGCAGGGAATAATTATGTGTAGTGAGAAAGATTAAGGGATAGGTGAGAAAAAAAGGGTGTTATGGGGTGAATTAATATAAGTGAAAAAAATGTGTAACATGTATAATAAACAAACGGTGAAAGTGCCAAATTAAATGTAATGCTGCGATGCCCTGTTGTCGCCCAGCCACGGCAGTCCAGGAGGCCCCGTACCCCAGGAGCCACCCCATTTCTGACCTATTGTGCTGAATAATTGGACTTACCTAGAATTGTGCCATATTCACAAGTGCAGTCATGCTAGGTACCCTAGTTAAAATAAATGAGGGTCAGGTGCGGGTGGGTGTAACATTTACTGTAATTCAGCACTTTTTTAGCACCTTCATTTTGCTGACTCTGTGAGATCCCACGCCCTGGACTTAAACCTAGTGTTAGGCACCCACCAAATGAGGTCACGTGGACGTTGGTTGGTGGGCCTATATTTTTTGGCCAAAAGTTTGTCAAGCACCTCGATTTTGCTCTATGTTAGATTTCAGAGTTCATTATAAATTATTCTGATTAGCAGTGCTTGGTACTACAGAGTATGCACCTGCAGTGTTTTTTCTTTCTGTGTGGAACTACAAGTCTCAGCATGATAGCACCTCATTTGGCCAGATGTATCAACGCTTAGAAAGAGAGTGATATAGTGGAGAGAGAAAAACTACCAGCCAGTTAGCTCCTGTCATTTTTCAAACACAGCATGTAACATGACAGTTAAAAGCTGATTGGCTGAGACTTCATCTCTCCATTTTATCACTCTCCAAGCGAGGATGCATCTATGTTTGTAATTAGGGTGCGCAGTCCAAGGTCCCAATCCCCCATATAGTCAAGTGATTAACAGTCTGTAGCAGTTTGGGTGCACGGCTGGTGTTTCACAAAATGGAGGCTTGTTGCTTCCGTTTTGTGGGAGTGCCAAGGCCAGGGTCTCTGTCTTCCGAAGGAGATTTCTCGGTGGCCGGCCTGCATGATTTCAGGATTTACTCAGCTGGCTGATGGTGTCGCAAGTGATCCGCTGTTGTTTACTAGGACGCAGCACTGGATCACACATACATGCCGGAGGCTTCCACTTATACCAGCTTCCTCCTGCTGCGTTACCATATCAGAGCATCACTGCTGCTGCTGCTTCCAAGGGAGCTATGTTAACAGAGTCTAGACCACATGCGTAGATCTCCGGCAAATTGGCACAGCAGCCATTTTCCCAGTGAATTTTTCCTACGGCGCATGCGTAAAACACCGGGAAAATGGCGCCGCACTATTTTCCCAGTGATTTCTGCAGCGCTGCTGTTGCGCCACGGAACTCCTGAGTGTAAGTATGAAAACTTAATGGGTGCAGGGTGTGCAGTGTGGGCCCTCCCTGGACACCGGGGCCCGTGTGCAACACACACACTGCACCCATTATAAATATGCCAGTGGGCAGATCCAGAGGAGCCTCATCAGGTAACGGCAGACAGTGGTGGTGGTGGTTCCGAGTACAGAAATCCAGGCCAAGGCTTCTGGCCTATCCAGATACTGGTGCTCGGATGCCAGGGCTTGGTGGGCCGTTCACCTTGTGGGCCCCTGGACATTTGCCCAGGCTAGCCATCCTGTAGCTACACCACTAACATTCAAATTTATGTCACAGCACCAAATTATGAGACGTCATGCACATTCAGAAATAGAAACCTTCTCAGTGGTAGGTGATTAATCAGCTCACCCCAAATGGACTGTAGTTGTACGTTTGGACCCCTAATCTGCCCGTGTGATCAAGGGGCTACATATATGATACAGTATATCTTTGCTGATAATCAAACAGAGTATATTTGCATTCAATTCTGATGGGTATATTTATCAAAGGGAGAAAACAAAGCTCTTTCTCAGGCAATAATGCATGTTCGTCTTAAATCTCCTGGGCTATCGCTAACATTTGCCCCTGCCAGTTTACTTTGGAGAAAACTCCTATTTAACAAGGATCTCTTCCGAATTGTTCGTTCGCTAGCAGTTTTTAGCAGCTGTGCAAACGCTATGACGCCGCCCACTGGGAGTGTATCTTAGCTTAGCAGAAGTGCGAACGAAAAGATCGCAGAGCGGCTACAAAAATTTTTTGTGTAGTTTTAGAGTAGCTCAAAACCTACTCAGTGCTTGCGATCACTTCAGACTATTCAGTTCCAGATTTGACGTCACAAACCCACCCAGCGTTCGCCTAGCCACACCTGCATTTTTCCTGGCACGCCTGCGTTTTTTCCGCACACTCCCTGAAAACGGTCAGTTGCCACCCAGAAACGCACACTTCTTGTCAATCACTCTGCGGCAACCAGTGCGACTGAAATGCATTGCTAGACCTTGTGCAAAACTACATCGTTTGTTGTGACCGTACATCGTGCGTGCGCATTGCGCCACATACGCATGCGCAGAACTGCCGATTTTTAGCCTGATCGCTGCGCTGCTTACAAATTCAGCTAGCGATCAACTCGGAATGACCCCCAATGAATGAGGAAATGCTTTATTTATTCATTATAAAGCATTCAGTCATTTTGGAATTTTATTTAAAAAAATGTAAACTAAATTTTTAAATATAAAGGGCCCATTTATTTCTGAGTGATAAAACTCGCTGTGAATGATAAAACTCATTACGTATGACAATTAATGCTCCAGCCAATCAGCTTCCAACTGTTATTTTTCAAACACATGACAGGAGCTGAACAAATGACAGGAGCTGATTGGCTGGAGCACATTTATCATATGCAACAAGTTCTATCATGTACAACTGGTTTTATCACTTGTTGATAAATGGAGAGAGAATTGACAGCATTGGAAAGGAATGAGTTAATCATCTTGTGAGGGGTGGACCTAACTGGAAGGAAAGTACAGCCCTTGGAAAAATGGGAGGGTTAGTATATATATAGGGAAGGATAGGCCATTTTGTTTCTCTCTGGTTGGTGAATTTGCCTTGTGCAGGGTGAGTGCTGCAGTGCAGAGCTCCCCATATTTGGTGTACAGTTAAGTTTTGATTTTAACTGCTCTCCCTTACTTGATTACTATGGCTTCCCGCCCTCGCCGTTCCGCCGGGACCCCAGCTCGATACCGCACTTCTGGCGGTGGAGCTGGGCCGGGGGAAGGGATGGCAGGCCTGGGGGACGGGGCTTCGTCCCCTGCGGCCTCCACGGGCGCGGGCAGGAGCGCTGCTCGGCGGGTCAGGTCGGCCTCGCCGCTGGGGGCCAGGCCGGCTTTGCTGGGTGGGCGTGGGCGCGGGCGGCGGGGTAGGCCAGAGATTCAGTCAGGCTCGGAGGTAGGTGGGCATCAGCCCTCGCCTCCTGGAGCGCCTGACGAAGCGGCGGTGTCCAGCGCCTCGGCGGCTGCTGCACAGGCGGGCCCTGTCTCTCCCCCCTTGCCGCGGCCGGAGCTGAGTGCCAGGCAGGGGGGTAGAGGCCAGACGGGGGTCGGTGGCTCGCCGCGCGGGGCTTGCTTCGGGGCCTCGCGCGGCGGGTATGAGCAGTGCGGCGGGCGGGGGAGCTGAGACGGAGACCAGTGGGACGCGCACACGAGGTGCGCGCGCGCCCACACCTGCCTCCGGCAGCGCCGGCCGCGCACGTGTGCGCACAGCGGCGCCGCCAGCCCTGTTGTCCCCCTGCTCTTTGCAATTAACTCCCCGGCAGCCGGAGTCCGGCGGGGGCCGGGGAGACAGGAGTAGTAGGGCATCTTTAGGGGGCAGGCAGGAGGCACAAGTGGTGGGGCAATATGAGCACCGGAGTGCAGCTGCACAAGGTGACCGGGCGCGCGCGGGAGGCGCGCGAGCCCGTGCCCAATGTCAGCGGCGCAGTGCGTGCGCAGCTGCGCCGCGTGTTTCTCGGTCTCCCCTAATTACTCCCCATGGGGCCGGAATATCGCGGCCCGCGGGGAAGGAGGGGTGACAGGGAATGGGTCAGCGGCCGCAGGGCAGCGGCACGTGCGGATTATGCTCGGGGCGTCTCCCCCCTAGCGGCGGGAGATAGTTCCGGCTCGCAGGGGGAGGTGGCGTTCTCGGAGGCGGAGAGCGAGGGCAGTGCGGGCGCCGACAGGGGCGCTCCCGTCTTCCCGCCGGGGCAGCGGGCGTTGGGTGCCCGGTTGCCGCAGGTCGGGCGGCAGGCGCGTGGTCGCGCGCGGGCCCCGGCAGGAGGTTCCTCGGGGCCAGAGGGCTCGTTTTGGGGGGGGTCGCGACCCTTCCGGAGCGCTGGCGTCGGCCCTGGCCACTGTGGTGGAGGCTTTAGGGCCGTTAGCAGTGGCGGGCTCCCCGAGGACTACTGCTAGTTCCGGCGATCCTGCGGCGGCAGGCGGGGCCGGTGGTCGGAGGGCTGCTGTGGCGCAGCGAGTGGCACGCGCCTGCCGGGAGCTCGGGGCGGCCGCCGCAGAATTGGAGCGGGGTCCGGGGCAGGACGCGCAGGGGTGCTCGGCGGCAACTCCCCCCTCACGGAGGGCGCGGCATGCGCCGCAAGTGCTGGCTGGGTATCCCGTTTCTTTCTCTGTTACAGGGGACCTCGGGGAAGTGGAGATGGCCGAGTACGAAGAGGAAGACGGAGGTTTGGCCACGCCGGAGGATTCCATGTCGGGGTCGGCGGCATCAGGTGAGGTGGTGCAGTCGGTATCAGGTACCTCCACGAGCTCTAGTTCTCGCGGCTCTTCCTCTTCCTCCTCTCCGTCTTCTCTATCGTCGCAAGTGTCCGCAGTCAGTAGCACGGCTAGGGCAAGGAAGCGGGCGACGAAATTCGCCAAGAGGGCAGCGGGCCAGCAGAAGAGGCGGAGGAGGCGCAAGCGGCTTAGCGAGGAAGCTCGTAGGGCCAAGAAGCGCCGCGATTTGCCCGGGGTCGTGCGCTGCGTATATACTGCCGTTATGTGGGGGCTTCGAGATAGCTGCCGCAAGAAGATTTGCAGAGGGGACTTCGTCGATGTGTTCGTCCTGACGAAGGACGCGAAGAGGGAGTATAAGGCGGCGGCCGCGAAGAAGGGTATCGGGACGGAGGCATTCCGTACCTTCGATAATTGGCTGGCTGGGTTTTGGGTCTTCGCGGCGTGTTACCTGGAGGACAGGCCAAGCGAGCACATGAACATAATCCGGTACCTGCATCTCGTGCACGACATGCAGCGCACGTCTGCGGGATCGGAGTGGCGTAGATACGACCAGGAATTCAGGGAAAAGCAGGACGGATTGCAGGTCATGGACTTTGGGTTCAAGGACGTTGAGGTCTGGCTCAAGGTCACTCGGGCTTCGCAACAGGCTGAGGAGCCCCGGAAGCCGGGGGCGGACGGGCACCGCGCAGGGTCGTCCGCCCAAGGGTCCAGCGCGGAAGGCGGATTGGCCAAGCCAGGTAGGTCGGCCGTCCGCGCAGGGGGGCGTGCCGCCACAAAAGGAAAATGATTCGCGTTTAACAACGCGGCGTGTTCCTTCGGCAAGCAGTGTCGTTTTCGACACTCGTGCCTGCAATGCGGCGGGTCCCACCCAGCTTCCTCCTGCTTCAAAGGTAGTCGGCAGGGTGCCCGGGGTAAACAACCTTACCCCAGACAAGCCACGGGTGGGAGCGCTTCGCAGAGCGCCAACACCAATTAAATTGGAGACGATGGGCTGGTGGTTGGACTTGTATCCGAATAGGGAGGATGCACAATTTTTGTTTTCCGGTTTTCAGTTTGGGTTTCGCTTGCCTGTTGCGAGCGAGGTGTCCGTGCGTGCCCAGCGGAACCTCCAGTCTGCCCGAGCCTTGCCGTTAGTACTGAAGGAGAAAGTGGATAAGGAGGTCAGGTTGGGCAGGATGGAGGGGCCGTTTCCATCGCCCCCGGTGGATGACTTGGTCATCTCTCCAGTGGGGGTGGTCCCCAAGAAGACTCCAGGCGCCTTCCGGCTCATTCAGCATCTTTCTTACCCGTCGGGGGCGTCGGTCAACGACGCAATACCGCCGGCTCATTGCTCGGTGGTGTATCAGTCGTTTGACGAAGCGTTGGAAATGGTCCGCGGTTCCGGGACCGGGGCCCTCATGGCTAAGATTGATGTTGAGTCCGCTTTTTGGTTGCTGCCATTACACCCGGACTCATTCCGTTTTATGGGTTTCCGGATTGGAGCGGAGTATTTCATCGACAAATGTTTGCCGATGGGATGTTCCGTTTCATGCTCATTTTTCGAGCGTTTCAGCACTTTTTTACATTGGTGCGTGGAGTCTTCATCAGGGGGTCACGGGGTCACCCATTACTTTGATGACTTCCTGTGAGCGGGCCCGGCAAATTCACCACGGTGCGGCGACTTGCTTTTCAGCATCCGAGCGCTGTTTTTCCACTTCGGCGTTCCTGTGGCCGAGGATAAAACAGAGGGCCCGTCCTCCTGCTTGTCCTTTTTGGGGATTGAGATTGACACGGTAGCAGGAGCGTGTCGGCTGCCTCGGGACAAGGTGGTGAAGCTCCGCGACGCCATTTGCCGGTTTATAGGGTCGCGTAAGGGCACACTACGGCAGGCGCAGTCCTTGCTGGGCATGTTGAACTTTGCTTGTCGGGTAATCCCGATGGGCAGGGTTTTCTGCCGGAAGCTGGAAAGGGCGACTGCGGGGTGTGCCAGACCACACCATTTCGTGCGTTTGTCCTCGGAGATTAAGAGGGATTTGGCAATATGGGCCTCGTTCCTGGAGGACTTCAACGGGGTGTGTATATGGCAGGCCCCAATGGTGGACAGCGCTGGGTTGCAGCTGTTCACCGACGCAGCGGGTGCCTCTGGATTCGGTCGCTATCTGGAGGGATCTTGGTGCGCGGCCTCGTGGCCAGCGGAATGGCATCGCGAAGGTTTAACTAAGGACCTTTTGCTGCTGGAGCTTTTCCCCATTATGGTGGCGCTGGAGGTATGGGGCGATCGGCTGGCTCATCGCAGCATCTTGTTTAGATGTGATAATCTGGGTGTGGTGCATGTGATTAACAACCAGAGGGCGAAGTCGCTGGTCGTTCTGCGGGTGCTGGGGCAGTTGCTGTTGACGTGCCTACGTCGGAACGTTTGGTTCCGCGCGCAGCACGTGCCGGGGCTAGAGAACGGAATTGCTGACGTGTTATCGCGAGGGCAGTGGGAAAGATTTTGTTTGTTGGCACCCGAGGCCGACGAGCATGGTTTTCATTGTCCCGGTTATGTTTGGCAGGTGATCGGGCCGGACTGGAGGGTCTAGCATTGCGGTCAGTCGCGCCAACTACGCTTACGGCTTACAGGCAAGCCTGAAGCGAGTGGGAGGAGTTTGTTCAAGGACGGAATTCACAAGGTAAGAGCGGGCATCGGATGATGCTTTCTTTTATTTGGCAGCTGTATGTTTCGGGTAGGTCCAGAGCGGTGGTTGCCCGGTACTTGGCTGGGATTTCGTTTTTCAGCAAAATAAAGGGCGTCCCCGACGTGACGAAAAGTGGGATTCTGCTAAAGGCGATGAAAGGATGGGCGCGAGTCGCGCCGACGCCGCCTGACAGGAGGCGGCCCATTGATGCGGCCTTGTTGCCGGCTGTCATCAGGGCGGTTGGAGGTGTCGCATCGTCCATGTTTGAGTCGCTGTTGTTCAGTTTGGCATTCTCAATGGCTTACCACGGGGCCCTAGGGTTTCGGAATTGGTAGCGCCTTCTAAGCGAGCAGATTCGCGCATGCTCGTCGGGGACGTGGTGGTGGGTGAGAGGTCCTTGCTTTGCAGATTGCGTCGCTCTAAGACGGACCAAGTGGGGAGAGGTCGATGGGTCACCTTGGTTCCGGCACTTGATGAGAGCATTTGCCCAGTAAGTTTGGCAGTGCAGTATGAGGCAGTACGGCCCGACGGTCGGGGGTCATGGCTGCTGCATTATGATGGGCTGCCGGTGACGAAATATCAATTTCGTTGGATGCTGGGTCGCTGTCTGGCGAGCTTGGGCCTTCCACCCGCTGCGTTCGGGACGCATTCCTTCCGCATAGGGGCGGCGACGTCGGCTGCGGCGGCGGGATTCTCCATGGCTGAGATCCAGGCGGTGGGGCAATGGAAGTCGTCAAGTTACAGACGGTATATTCGCCCCGTTGCGTGAGATGTTGGCGCGCGTAGTTTGTTGTTTTAATTACAGTTGTTCAGTCATGTTGTACAGTTCAGTACGTTATGACAGATTTGACTGCGAAAAGGATTTACAATTATTCGTAAGGAAGATACTTCTAAAGAAACACTTCCATATTCAACAACAAATACGAGAAGAAACCACTCATGTAGAGAGTATCCTCTCTTCACAAACACCAACTCTGTCTCTAACAGCAGAAGATCAAACTGCTCTGAATATCCTGGAAGAATTGGAAACAGGAGATGAAGCCTGCCCCAATCCTTCCCCTTTTGACCCTCATAGAATTAAAATCAAATCCTCTTTTTTCCCAGATTTTAAGGTCTCCCCACCAGTAAAAGTGTTTTATGATCTGGTATCTCAGGATCTGGACCTCATGTTTGCACAGGAACGCCGTATACAATCCCACACGGACAACCTAACGAAAGGGGAAAGAGAAGCACTATATGAAATCATGCAATGGCAGGATACTGTTATAAAACCCTCGGATAAAGGGGGAAATATAGTGCTTTGGCCTAGATCAATGTACATATCAGAGTTGAGAAAACAACTGAGTGATCAAAAATGCTATAAAGCATTAATCTTTAATCCCACCAGTAATTTCCTCTGTTTGTACGACACCATCATCTCAAGAGCACACCAGAATGGGATCATAAAGAAAAAAGATTTAGATTTTCTTAAGACAGATAACCCAAAAGTTGCCACTTTATACTTACTGCCAAAAGTGCACAAAAATGACAAAATCCCTCCTGGAAGACCGATTGTCTCAGGTGTGGGAAGTTTGACAGAAAAGGCCAGCATCTATGTCGATCAACATCTCAGACAATACGTGCTGGCCCTGCCTTCCTACACCAGGGACACTATGGACGTATTAAATAAACTACAGGATATGACAGTAAATCAGGGAGCATGGGTAGCCACTTATGATATTGAAAGCTTATATACTAGCATTGATCATAAAAAAGGAGTAAACAACAAATGTACAATACTGGTGTGCTAGATATCAGTGCGCTGTCACAGCAGCTGGTACGGGTATCGCTAGTGAGGTATCTCCACCCTCAAAATACAGACAAATGACAAAACATATAGGATACCACTGGATAAGCGCTGTCTGGAGGTCAGGGTCACCCGTATTTCTTGCAGTCTTTTTCTCTTAGCTCGTTAGAACCGGAAAAAGAAAGAGAATTGTGGACTATAGTGCAGTACCTTGGGTTAAGGATTTTTAATCATGCAAATACACACCACAAAGAAAAACATTAAAAACATTAAAAAGCATTCTGCATAGAATCAATAGTATGAACACATTAAAATAGGCAGCATATGCTGTATTGGCATTCTCTGGTGGACGTAATCCAACACAGTTGAAGGCAGTGGGTAATTACCAGAAATAGGTGGAAAACTGGCAAGATACAGTTCCAAAGGCGTCTGGACATCAGGCTCTTCCGGCTGCAGCAAAAAGTCCTCTGGTGTTAATCAGCCTCCCTATTCTGGCATTGGTGTTACCACGTCCTCCTCTGGTTAGATAGTTCCACTGGGGCACCCACGCGTTCCGACCCTGCCTGGGTCTTTTTCAAGGTCAGCTCCCTTTCTTTTTCCGGTTCTAACGAGCTAAGAGAAAAAGACTGCAAGAAATACGGGTGACCCTGACCTCCAGACAGCGCTTATCCAGTGGTATCCTATATGTTTTGTCATAAAAAAGGAGTGGCTGCCATCAAGTATTTCTTGGATATGGGGACACATTATGATTTCAACAACTTCCTGATCTCACTCTTAGAGTTTATACTGACTAAGAACTACTTCATCAGTGAGGAGAAATTCTACCTCCAGGTTAGAGGGACAGCGATGGGGACAGCTTGTGCCCCATCGTATGCTAACCTCTACCTGGGATGGTGGGAGAAAGAATATGTGTTCAATGAGACCCTGGAGAAATACACCCAATATATTCTGTTATACCTTCGTTACATAGACGACGTACTGATCATTTGGGAGGCAGATGGAGAACTTTTGGAAGAATTTATTAGTCTTAAATCATAATGATTTAAATTTAAGATTGACTGGTGAGAAAAGTCAAAAAGAAATTAATTTCTTGGATTTAAGTATCAAAATTGAGATAGATGGCAAGATAAGCACTGATATTTTTCGGAAGAAAACAGCAACGAACAGTATCCTCCATTTTAACAGTTCACACTTACCTGCAACGCTTAAAGCTATTCCCAAAGGAGAACTACTCCGTACAAAAAGGAACTGCTCTAATGAACAAACTCACCTGGAGCGTGAGAAACAGGTCTGTGACCGCCTGAAAAAGAGAGGTTACAGCAACAGGAGTATTAAATCTGCTGTGAAAAGTGTGGAAACATATACAAGAGATTCTCTCTTAACTCCTAAAATTAGACCACAGAAAGATGAACCAGTTAGGTTTATTGGGACATACAATCCACAATGGAAGAAGATTAATGGAATTCTTCAGAAACATTGGCCAATCCTACAGACTGATGATACATTAAGCCAAGTGTTACCAGCTAGAGTGCAAAGTAGTTGGAGGAGATCTAAAAACTTAAGGGATTTAGTGGTTCGAAGCCATCTCTCGATCCCCAGCAAACAACTGTACAACAAAAAAGGCTCCTACCAATGCGGCAGATGTAAAGCCTGCAAATATATGACACCGAGGCAATCCTATACGGATAAATATGGTAAAAAATGGCGTATTCAGAATTTCATCAGCTGTACCACAATGGGCGTAGTATACCATCTGGAATGCCCATGTGGCAAACGGTATATTGGCAAAACTATTCGACCACTCAAAGTACGGATCTTGGAGCATGCCAATAATATCAAAAATGCAAAACAAGATGTGAGAAGATTCAAGACCTGACATCAGTAGCCAAACACTTTCTACAATATCATGGAGGCGAAAATGCAGGCTTGAAAGCTTTTGGCATGCAGAGTATCCAATTGGGTATCAGAGGAGGCGATCTAGATAACGAACTTCTGAAATTGGAAACAAAATTAATATTCTTAATGGACAGTCAGCACCCGTTGGGATTGAATGAGTACAATAGTTACCTACCATTCCTATAATCTATTTACCAGTCGGTTCCTTAAGGAGATTCACTCTTTGGAGGGAGTGAATTGCTCATAAATTGAAGACACTCATTCATCAATAACATATGAGGTATATAAGAAATGAGATACGCATATTAAATTGAGAACAACATATGGATCTGGGATATGTAATAATGAGAAGGGGGTAGTCTTTTCTTGAAATGTGAATATATTTTGAATATAAGCAGCTCTGAAATAGAAGAGATCTAGAGAACAAATATTTACCTTATGACCTGGATCTTGAGGACCTGGGGAAGGAGTGAAAAAAGTAAAAAAGAGAAAAAAAGAGAAAAAAGAAAAAAGAGAGAGAGAGAAAAAAAAAGACGTAGGACGGACATATGGGATAGAAGGGGGAACTAGTATAGTTAGGATCAGTGGACCAGTGTTAGGGTATGAGAATAAATTGTGAATGATGTACCTATATTATCTGGGCAATAAAGTAAAAATATTCTTAAGCAATAAGTGAACAATGGGCATCTCAAGGGGATTTGCATTACACCATTCATATAGATATTACAGCATTAATATATCCATATTCATAATAACTGTTAATTGCAAGTAATTCAAACACACCTAATAGGGTTAACACATTACAAATTATTAAAAAGTACACAGTAAAGAAATATACAAAAAAGAAAAACATATTAATGAAAAATGGAGAAATGGCTAATTATTTTAGCACAATTCAGCACAATTCTCACAATCACAATTAAATATTAGAATACAGCACTGTCAATCTTACACAAGTTCTCTGTATTATAGATTATAAGTTAAAGGTCACTATTTCCTTTTTAGACTTCTTATGTGGTTTGCACTACATTTCACTTCATCATTGGATATAATTCCAATCACATATTATTACATATCTTCACATGGTAAAGTAGCTTTTGTGTACCCACGGTTGTATATAAATTTTGTCACCAACACCATTTAGAGTTCTGTCTTTTATCACTCTTTTTTCATTTTATTTATTTTTTACACAAGGCTATGGTTTCCTTGTGAACAATAACCCTAATAAAAATTAACAATGCATATAAATTCTCCATCAGGAGATATAAAGTATATGTATACTAACACAGCAAATAGAGAAGCCCATATTTGCATTGATCAAAAGTGATCATGGGATCACAAAACGGCATTCACAATAGGAGACAAAACTTTAATACTATCTTTACTCCTAGCAAATACTGGTCAGGTTTAATGATTGGTCTAAATACACCTTGTGATCGGACATATTCCTCCCAAACCTCTATACACACGAGTTGTGTAACGATCGGATAGACAAATCACATGACCATAAGTCCATGTCAGGAGACATAATTTTAAAATTGCCTTTACCCCTAGCAAATAAAGTATAAGGTCCCGTGATTGGTCCAGGGACATCATGTGATCGGACTGATATGATCTAGATCTCTGCATACAGGAGCCGCGCCGGGATTGGACAAGTGAATCACGTGACCACGAATTCAGTCCGTGATTGGCGCGGCGATATTGTGATATTCGGGTTACCGGAGACATTCGGGTTAGCCCTGAAAAAACAGTCTGTGAAACGTGCGTCGGCGGTTCACGCTGTACTAGAGTAGAAATAATGTGTGCACGCTAAATATGTGGAATTTATGTGTTATGTCTAAATGTGATCGAGATCAATATATACTTATAGTGTAGAGGGGTGCTGAGCCCAAGACTGGGAAGTGCAGGCAGCCAGTTTGCTACTAACGAAGTGTGACACGGTGCCTACTATACATATGTACTGAGACGTCCATGGTACATCATAGAGGCACACAGCAGACACAATATGTTGTATTATGAAACCATGACCGTCTAATCAATGGCGGTGTGACACGGTGCCTACCTTATTTATGTATTGAGATATCTATGGTACATTATAGAGGTATATAGGAAACGCAATATGTGGCATGATGAAGTCATGGCGTTCTAATTAATGGCAGATTGGCACTGATTATGCCCAGCAATTCATTCTATGTAGTTGCGGGGAATGCACAGTTGATAATATCATAATCACTGCTATATAGAATTAAATACTGGCTTTCTCCTAATAATACTGAGCATTCAACTAGAAGCAACCATATATTGTGGACTGAATGTCATTACTCAGCATTCAGCTACATACAGCTGAATACTGACTGTTACTGTGTAACAATCTGAGGAACAGTGGCAGGAGTTTGATACTTAATAATCAACACAAAATACCCAGCAACCTGTAGACTCTACACAGAAAAAGTTGCAACATATTTGTTACTTAATTAACCAAGTCTCCAGTGAGAATTCTATTTATATAATATTCTGATACTGGGGGAATAATCTTAGTATCCTAATATATCCAGTTTTATTTAAAGCTGTGAACATAGTGCGGTTGATCCCCATGAACAATCTCTCTTAATAAACCAATATTCTGTGGTAAGAATTAGGTGTGTAAAAAAAGGAATATAGCCAGCACACCTGAGAAAATATATATACAAGAAGTGATTGTCATTTATGATGAGATCCTAAGCTGTGATCACTGTAATAAATGGTGGAAGGTACCAACAGTGAGATACAATTTACAATTTTCATGATAACGGACCATCATATTTCCCTGATATTGCTGACTACGAGGATTGAGAGCACCAGTCAGTGAGATAGAACTCTGATTGACTGTTCAGGGAGACAATCACTGAATATCATTCTACCTACTATGGTACATTCAAGTAATATATAAGATTGATAGCAGAATTCTGAAAATAGGAATTTATGCATGTACCTGACAGAATATAAATAGTGGATAGATGAGATAGGGGATCACCAGCCAGCAGCTAATAGAACCTAATAGAACTTAATAGCGAATAAGTGCAACAACAATGATACAATAAATATTCCCTGTGTGATATAGGACTCTATAATACAGTAGAGAGCCTGGTTAAGGGTAACCGGCACAATAAAAGAGAATTATTGGCAACACGGATATTGAAAGAAGTCTTTATTCACATAACATCTCACAAATACACATACATTCTATAAGAGGTCATTGTACCAAATAATGAAATAAAGGAGCAGTGCACGACACTCTTAGTACAGCGTGTATTTTTAATTAATATATGTTACATTTTTGTCTTGTCATTGTATGTTGGTTTTAATATTTCACAGTTAAAGGTCTCTTTAATAAAACATAATAAAAGTTATATTTTATGCAACTGATTATTTACTTTAGTGCGCCATTCAAAACCAATTCTTTCCTTCTTCTGCTAAAAAAGTTTCCTAACATTGGTAACACCAAGGTGTGTGGCAGCACCCCCATAATTAATTCAAATTTATGAAATAGATAACAATATGGGGTCCATAGAATAACAATACTATATATTACAATACTAGTGCAGTAGTTTTCCCATTTCCCTTTCCCTAAGAACAGTCAGTACGTTATGGTGTTGTGCGTTTGTTTGTCTTCCCCCTTTTTATCCTACTCAGGGATTAGCTACTCGCCATTGCTGGCATGAGTCGGCAGCGGGGGGTCTGGAGTTATTTTGCGATTTTTTGCCTGACTTGACGGACTGAATTCTAATCCACAATTCGGCTGATCTGTTCTAATCAGAGTCCCTCAGCAGGTCTTTACGCTTTCACCTCCAGCTGAGTTCTTACATGTGTTACCCCTTTTTTAACCCCCCCCCCCCCCACTTTTTATTTTCTTAAATTTTGTTTCAATTTCCCATTTGTGTGTTCATGTGCGGCTTCAAATTGGCTGGAAGCACGTGCAGATCGGCTAGGCCGAGATTTCTGCAATATTCGGAAACAAATTTTTTCTTTTTGGCAGATCCTTCAGGTTAACGTACTTACTGAATTATGGTATAGATATTTAGTAACCAATTTTACCCCCTTTCCTCCTCTTCAGGTTGGTTTGCTGATGACTTGGCCGTTTGGGTGGTGGGCCACTCGTATGTGTTTTGGGCCGCAAAGTTTTTAGCCTCGGCGGGGGCTCAGCGGTTTCTTAGGGCTCAGGGAGTTAGATGGCTTGGTTGGCGAGGAATGATGTGGAAAGATCTGAGGAGTAGGCTAGTTAGTCAGGCTAGCAAGCATGGAGTTCCTAGAGTATTGGTTGTTCATCTGGGTGGCAACGACCTGGGGAAGAGGACATCTTTGGAGTTGCGGTGGGCCATGATACAGGATCTGGCAAGTGTGGCCGCAGCATGGACCAATTGCATATTGGTGTTCTCCTTGATGGTGCCAAGATTGAGTTGGCGAGGTGTGGCGGATGGACGCGTAATTGATAAGGCCAGGAAGAAGGTGAATGGGGCGGTGGCGAAGTGGGTGCTGTCCCACGGAGGCAAGGTAGTTCGCCACCCTAGGATTCGGTTCCGAGACAGTCACCTTTTTCGGCCTGATGGTGTGCATCTATCCAATGAGGGGATGATGCTTTTCCTGGAGGATCTGTTCCTAGTGTTGCAGGAGTTAGGGTGAGGTTATGGTTAGAGATGAGCGGGTTCGGTTCCTCGGAATCCGAACCCGCCCGAACTTCATGTTTTTTTACACGGGTCCGAGCGACTCGGATCTTCCCGCCTTGCTCGGTTAACCCGAGCGCGCCCGAACGTCATCATGACGCTGTCGGATTCTCGCGAGGCTCGGATTCTATCGCGAGACTCGGATTCTATATAAAGAGCCGCGCGTCGCCGCCATTTTCACACGTGCATTGAGATTGATAGGGAGAGGACGTGGCTGGCGTCCTCTCCATTTAGATTAGAAGAGAGAGAGTGAGATTGAGACAGAGACACTTGATTTACTGGAGCTTAGGAGTACTAGAGAGTGCAGAGTTTACTAGTGACTGACCACTGACCAGTGACCACCAGTGCTGTTTTATTTAATATAATCCGTTCTCTGCCTGAAAAAAACGATACACAGTGACTCAGTCACATACCATATCTGTGCTCAGCCCAGTGTGCTGCATCATCTATGTATAATATCTGACTGTGCTCACACAGCTTAATTGTGGGGGAGACTGGGGAGCAGTTATAGGTTATAGCAGGAGCCAGGAGTACATACATATTATTAAAATTAAACAGTGCACACTTTTGCTGCAGGCAGGAGTGCCACTGCCAGTGTGACTGACCAGTGACCTGACCACACTGACCACCAGTATAGTATACTATATTGTGATTGCCTGAAAAAGTTAAACACTCGTCGTGTGACTTGTGTGGTGTTTTTTTTTTTATTCTATAAAAAACTCATTCTGCTGACAGACAGTGTCCAGCAGGTCCGTCATTATATAATATATACCTGTCCGGCTGCAGTAGTGATATATATATATTTTTTATATCATTATTTATCATCCAGTCGCAGCAGACACAGTACGGTAGTTCACGGCTGTAGCTACCTCTGTGTCGGCACTCGGCAGTCCATCCATAATTGTATACCACCTACCCGTGGTTTTTTTTTTTCTTTCTTCTTTATACATACTACATCTCATTATCATCCAGTCTATATTAGCAGCAGACACAGTACAGTACGGTAGTCCACGGCTGTAGCTACCTCTGTGTCGGCACTCGGCAGTCCATCCATAATTGTATACCACCTACCCGTGGTTTTTTTTTTCTTTCTTCTTTATACATACTACATCTCATTATCATCCAGTCTATATTAGCAGCAGACACAGTACAGTACGGTAGTCCACGGCTGTAGCTACCTCTGTGTCGGCACTCGGCAGTCCATCCATAATTGTATACCACCTACCCGTGGTTTTTTTTTCTTTCTTCTTTATACATACATACTACATCTCATTATCAACCAGTCTATATTAGCAGCAGACACAGTACAGTACGGTAGTCCACGGCTGTAGCTACCTCTGTGTCGGCACTCGGCAGTCCATCCATAATTGTATACCACCTACCCGTGGTTTTTCTTTTCTTTCTTCTTTATACATACTACATCTCATTATCATCCAGTCTATATTAGCAGCAGACACAGTACAGTACGGTAGTCCACGGCTGTAGCTACCTCTGTGTCGGCACTCGGCAGTCCATCCATAATTGTATACCACCTACCCGTGGTTTTTTTTCTTTCTTCTTTATACATACATACTACATCTCATTATCATCCAGTCTATATTAGCAGCAGACACAGTACAGTACGGTAGTCCACGGCTGTAGCTACCTCTGTGTCGGCACTCGGCAGTCCATCCATAATTGTATACCACCTACCCGTGGTTTTTTTTCTTCTTTCTTCTTTATACATACTACATCTCATTATCATCCAGTCTATATTAGCAGCAGACACAGTACAGTACGGTAGTCCACGGCTGTAGCTACCTCTGTGTCGGCACTCGGCAGTCCATCCATAATTGTATACCACCTACCCGTGGTTTTTTTTTCTTTCTTCTTTATACATACATACTACATCTCATTATCAACCAGTCTATATTAGCAGCAGACACAGTACAGTACGGTAGTCCACGGCTGTAGCTACCTCTGTGTCGGCACTCGGCAGTCCATCCATAATTGTATACCACCTACCCGTGGTTTTTTTTTCTTTCTTCTTTATACATACTACATCTCATTATCATCCAGTCTATATTAGCAGCAGACACAGTACAGTACGGTAGTCCACGGCTGTAGCTACCTCTGTGTCGGCACTCGGCAGTCCATCCATAATTGTATACCACCTACCCGTGGTTTTTTTTTCTTTCTTCTTTATACATACTACATCTCATTATCATCCAGTCTATATTAGCAGCAGACACAGTACAGTACGGTAGTCCACGGCTGTAGCTACCTCTGTGTCGGCACTCGGCAGTCCATCCATAATTGTATACCACCTACCCGTGGTTTTTTTTTCTTTCTTCTTTATACATACATACTACATCTCATTATCAACCAGTCTATATTAGCAGCAGATACAGTACAGTACGGTAGTCCACGGCTGTAGCTACCTCTGTGTCGGCACTCGGCAGTCCATCCATAATTGTATACCACCTACCCGTGTTTTTTTTTTCTTTCTTCTTTATACATACATACTACATCTCATTATCAACCAGTCTATATTAGCAGCAGACACAGTACAGTACGGTAGTCCACGGCTGTAGCTACCTCAGTGTCGGCACTCGGCAGTCCGTCCATAATTGTATACCACCTACCCGTGGTTTTTTTTTCTTTCTTCTTTATACATACATACTACATCTCATTATCATCCAGTCTATATTAGCAGCAGACACAGTACAGTACGGTAGTCCACGGCTGTAGCTACCTCTGTGTCGGCACTCGGCAGTCCATTCATAATTGTATACTAGTATCCATCCATCTCCATTGTTTACCTGAGGTGCCTTTTAGTTGTGCCTATTAAAATATGGAGAACAAAAATGTTGAGGTTCCAAAATTAGGGAAAGATCAAGATCCACTTCCACCTCGTGCTGAAGCTGCTGCCACTAGTCATGGCCGAGACGATGAAATGCCAGCAACGTCGTCTGCCAAGGCCGATGCCCAATGTCATAGTACAGAGCATGTCAAATCCAAAACACCAAATATCAGTAAAAAAAGGACTCCAAAACCTAAAATAAAATTGTCGGAGGAGAAGCGTAAACTTGCCAATATGCCATTTACCACACGGAGTGGCAAGGAACGGCTGAGGCCCTGGCCTATGTTCATGGCTAGTGGTTCAGCTTCACATGAGGATGGAGGCACTCAGCCTCTCGCTAGAAAAATGAAAAGACTCAAGCTGGCAAAAGCAATAGCACCGCAAAGAACTGTGCGTTCTTCGAAATCCCAAATCCACAAGGAGAGTCCAATTGTGTCGGTTGCGATGCCTGACCTTCCCAACACTGGACGTGAAGAGCATGCGCCTTCCACCATTTGCACGCCCCCTGCAAGTGCTGGAAGGAGCACCCGCAGTCCAGTTCCTGATAGTCAGATTGAAGATGTCAGTGTTGAAGTACACCAGGATGAGGAGGATATGGGTGTTGCTGGCGCTGGGGAGGAAATTGACCAGGAGGATTCTGATGGTGAGGTGGTTTGTTTAAGTCAGGCACCCGGGGAGACACCTGTTGTCCGTGGGAGGAATATGGCCGTTGACATGCCTGGTGAAAATACCAAAAAAATCAGCTCTTCGGTGTGGAACTATTTCAACAGAAATGCGGACAACAGGTGTCAAGCCGTGTGTTCCCTTTGTCAAGCTGTAATAAGTAGGGGTAAGGACGTTAACCACCTCGGAACATCCTCCCTTATACGTCACCTGCAGCGCATTCATAATAAGTCAGTGACAAGTTCAAAAACTTTGGGTGACAGCGGAAGCAGTCCACTGACCAGTAAATCCCTTCCTCTTGTAACCAAGCTCACGCAAACCACCCCACCAACTCCCTCAGTGTCAATTTCCTCCTTCCCCAGGAATGCCAATAGTCCTGCAGGCCATGTCACTGGCAATTCTGACGAGTCCTCTCCTGCCTGGGATTCCTCCGATGCATCCTTGCGTGTAACGCCTACTGCTGCTGGCGCTGCTGTTGTTGCTGCTGGGAGTCGATGGTCATCCCAGAGGGGAAGTCGTAAGCCCACTTGTACTACTTCCAGTAAGCAACTGACTGTTCAACAGTCCTTTGCGAGGAAGATGAAATATCACAGCAGTCATCCTGCTGCAAAGCGGATAACTGAGGCCTTGACAACTATGTTGGTGTTAGACGTGCGTCCGGTATCCGCCGTTAGTTCACAGGGAACTAGACAATTTATTGAGGCAGTGTGCCCCCGTTACCAAATACCATCTAGGTTCCACTTCTCTAGGCAGGCGATACCGAAAATGTACACGGACCTCAGAAAAAGACTCACCAGTGTCCTAAAAAATGCAGCTGGACCCAATGTCCACTTAACCACGGACATGTGGACAAGTGGAGCAGGGCAGGGTCAGGACTATATGACTGTGACAGCCCACTGGGTAGATGTATGGACTCCCGCCGCAAGAACAGCAGCGGCGGCACCAGTAGCAGCATCTCGCAAACGCCAACTCTTTCCTAGGCAGGCTACGCTTTGTATCACCGCTTTCCAGAATACGCACACAGCTGAAAACCTCTTACGGCAACTGAGGAAGATCATCGCGGAATGGCTTACCCCAATTGGACTCTCCTGTGGATTTGTGGCATCAGACAACGCCAGCAATATTGTGTATGCATTAAATATGGGCAAATTCCAGCACGTCCCATGTTTTGCACATACCTTGAATTTGGTGGTGCAGAATTTTTTAAAAAACGACAGGGGCGTGCAAGAGATGCTGTCGGTGGCCAGAAGAATTGCGGGACACTTTCGGCGTACAGGCACCACGTACAGAAGACTGGAGCACCACCAAAAACTACTGAACCTGCCCTGCCATCATCTGAAGCAAGAAGTGGTAACGAGGTGGAATTCAACCCTCTATATGCTTCAGAGGTTGGAGGAGCAGCAAAAGGCCATTCAAGCCTATACAATTGAGCACGATATAGGAGGTGGAATGCACCTGTCTCAAGCGCAGTGGAGAATGATTTCAACGTTGTGCAAGGTTCTGATGCCCTTTGAACTTGCCACACGTGAAGTCAGTTCAGACACTGCCAGCCTGAGTCAGGTCATTCCCCTCATCAGGCTTTTGCAGAAGAAGCTGGAGACATCGAAGGAGGAGCTAACACGGAGCGATTCCGCTAGGCATGTGGGACTTGTGGATGGAGCCCTTAATTCGCTTAACAAGGATTCACGGGTGGTCAATCTGTTGAAATCAGAGCACTACATTTTGGCCACCGTGCTCGATCCTAGATTTAAAGCCTACCTTGGATCTCTCTTTCCGGCAGACACAAGTCTGCTGGGGTTGAAAGACCTGCTGGTGAGAAAATTGTCAAGTCAAGCGGAACGCGACCTGTCAACATCTCCTCCTTCACATTCTCCCGCAACTGGGGGTGCGAGGAAAAGGCTCAGAATTCCGAGCCCACCCGCTGGCGGTGATGCAGGGCAGTCTGGAGCGACTGCTGATGCTGACATCTGGTCCGGACTGAAGGACCTGACAACGATTACGGACATGTCGTCTACTGTCACTGCATATGATTCTCTCAACATTGAAAGAATGGTGGAGGATTATATGAGTGACCGCATCCAAGTAGGCACGTCACACAGTCCGTACTTATACTGGCAGGAAAAAGAGGCAATTTGGAGGCCCTTGCACAAACTGGCTTTATTCTACCTAAGTTGCCCTCCCACAAGTGTGTACTCCGAAAGAGTGTTTAGTGCCGCCGCTCACCTTGTCAGCAATCGGTGTACGAGGTTACATCCAGAAAATGTGGAGAAGATGATGTTCATTAAAATGAATTATAATCAATTCCTCCGCGGAGACATTGACCAGCAGCAATTGCCTCCACAAAGTACACAGGGAGCTGAGATGGTGGATTCCAGTGGGGACGAATTGATAATCTGTGAGGAGGGGGATGTACACGGTGATATATCGGAGGATGATGATGAGGTGGACATCTTGCCTCTGTAGAGCCAGTTTGTGCAAGGAGAGATTAATTGCTTCTTTTTTGGGGGGGGTCCAAACCAACCCGTCATATCAGTCACAGTCGTGTGGCAGACCCTGTCACTGAAATGATGGGTTGGTTAAAGTGTGCATGTCCTGTTTATACAACATAAGGGTGGGTGGGAGGGCCCAAGGACAATTCCATCTTGCACCTCTTTTTTCTTTTATTTTTCTTTGCGTCATGTGCTGTTTGGGGAGGGTTTTTTGGAAGGGCCATCCTGCGTGACACTGCAGTGCCACTCCTAGATGGGCCCGGTGTTTGTGTCGGCCACTAGGGTCGCTTATCTTACTCACACAGTCAGCTACCTCATTGCGCCTCTTTTTTTCTTTGCGTCATGTGCGGTTTGGGGAGGTTTTTTTGGAAGGGACATCCTGCGTGACACTGCAGTGCCACTCCTAGATGGGCCCGGTGTTTGTGTCGGCCACTAGGGTCGCTTATCTTACTCACACAGTCAGCTACCTCATTGCGCCTCTTTTTTTCTTTGCGTCATGTGCTGTTTGGGGAGGGTTTTTTGGAAGGGACATCCTGCGTGACACTGCAGTGCCACTCCTAGATGGGCCCGGTGTTTGTGTCGGCCACTAGGGTCGCTTATCTTACTCACACAGTCAGCTACCTCATTGCGCCTCTTTTTTTCTTTGCGTCATGTGCTGTTTGGGGAGGGTTTTTTGGAAGGGCCATCCTGCGTGACACTGCAGTGCCACTCCTAGATGGGCCCGGTGTTTGTGTCGGCCACTAGGGTCGCTTATCTTACTCACACAGTCAGCTACCTCATTGCGCCTCTTTTTTTCTTTGCGTCATGTGCTGTTTGGGGAGGGTTTTTTGGAAGGGACATCCTGCGTGACACTGCAGTGCCACTCCTAGATGGGCCCGGTGTTTGTGTCGGCCACTAGGGTCGCTTATCTTACTCACACAGTCAGCTACCTCATTGCGCCTCTTTTTTTCTTTGCGTCATGTGCTGTTTGGGGAGGGTTTTTTGGAAGGGACATCCTGCGTGACACTGCAGTGACACTCCTAGATGGGCCCGGTGTTTGTGTCGGCCACTAGGGTCGCTTATCTTACTCACACAGTCAGCTACCTCATTGCGCCTCTTTTTTTCTTTGCGTCATGTGCTGTTTGGGGAGGGTTTTTTGGAAGGGACATCCTGCGTGACACTGCAGTGCCACTCCTAGATGGGCCCGGTGTTTGTGTCGGCCACTAGGGTCGCTAATCTTACTCACACAGCTACCTCATTGCGCCTCTTTTTTTCTTTGCGTCATGTGCTGTTTGGGGAGGGTTTTTTGGAAGGGACATCCTGCGTGACACTGCAGTGCCACTCCTAGATGGGCCCGGTGTTTGTGTCGGCCACTAGGGTCGCTTATCTTACTCACACAGCGACCTCGGTGCAAATTTTAGGACTAAAAATAATATTGTGAGGTGTGAGGTATTCAGAATAGACTAAAAATGAGTGGAAATTATGGTTTTTGAGGTTAATAATACTTTGGGATCAAAATGACCCCCAAATTCTATGATTTAAGCTGTTTTTTAGGGTTTTTTGAAAAAAACACCCGAATCCAAAACACACCCGAATCCGACAAAAAAAATTCGGTGAGGTTTTGCCAAAACGCGGTCGAACCCAAAACACGGCCGCGGAACCGAACCCAAAACCAAAACACAAAACCCGAAAAATTTCAGGCGCTCATCTCTAGTTATGGTGGCGGTGCGAAGACTCTGGGGAGGAGTCTTTCGCTGTTGGCGGAAAAGAACGGCAGTTTGTAGTTGTATGGTAAGCTGTAGTGATTTACAGTTTGATTTGGTTTAGGTGCACTCACCACCATCGACTTATTTGCCGCTCGACCACCCGACCGGGAGGCAGCGGAATGGGCACCCCTCCGGGTGGGAAGTCATTGTGGGGGTTGAGCTAGCACCTATTACCGTTTTTGATAGTTTGTAGTTAAATTAAGATAGTTTGGATTTTAGCAGTTTTTAAGGTTAGCGTCAGTTTAATAGAGCCGTTCTTTTTTCTGCCACCATATGCCGGCTGTTTCGGCATCTTAACCAAAGTTTTCATTTACAGGTTTGCTATGGTTAGGGTCAAATAAATAGCTAGCAATTTTCTGCCAAATTCAAGTCTCCGTGTCTTTATTTCTGGGTATGAGAGGTAACGAATGCTTACTTAGAACAAAGGGGTCCACCAAATGTCACTAGGATGTTTAAGACCCCTTTGTTTCTACTCAAAAGTCTGAAGTACAGATCGTACAGTACTACTGATCCTGAGGGTGGCACAGCGGTGAAGTGAGCGATGTGCTAGATTGTGCCTGCATGCAGGCCAAATCTAGTACGGGCGATAGCGACGTGCGGGGCCGTGCATCGCTATCGCCGTGGGGCATACACACTGAGAGATCCGTACTTAATTTATAGGCAATCTGGTCAGATTGCTTAGAAATTAAGCACGGATCTCTCCGTGTGTATCCCCCTTAACTGTCTGAGGCCCTCAGTCTGGAAGCAGATAAGCTGGGAGTACATGATGTAGTAATGCTGGTCAGCACAACCCATACTTG
Source organism: Pseudophryne corroboree (assembly GCF_028390025.1). Lineage (NCBI taxonomy): Eukaryota > Metazoa > Chordata > Amphibia > Anura > Myobatrachidae > Pseudophryne > Pseudophryne corroboree. The sequence continues at coordinate 999,300,234 of NC_086445.1, forward strand.
CCTACTCTCCCTGAAGCTGTGGGAGCCTGGAGGCTCCCGTTTTTTGGGGTAGCACCCGCAGCCCCCAAAGAGTAGGCAGGTCTCACGGATCCTTCTCGCACCCTAGTAATGCGGGCAGGATGGAGAGATAAGCTCCCATATTCGCGGTCCAGGGCTTCTCCCAGAGAGGAGAAATCTAATGTAGGTAAGTATGCCACAACCACAAGAATTACTCACAATTCCAAAGTTGTTGTTGCATTCATTACTATAGTGATCGGTGTGAAATAACAGATGCTGCAGCTCAGCAATATGTGCCTGATTCACCATGGAACGCTGCTGTGGAATGTACTGTAGAGCTGACTTCTAATAAGACGTCTATTGATTTACTGTTATTAACTTTTTCAATAACCAATTAAGCTAGCTTAACATTACAATAACGACACTGTAAGAGGTGCGGCTGCGTGTGGTGGTGCCTGCTGCCATGCAGGTGTAGAGTCGGTACTCACCAGGCGCCGCTCTCTCTCTCACCTTCAGGTACCGGAACCTTCAACGGACCTGGCAATCTTCAATCGGATCCGGACACAGCGATTCCCTCTCGGAGCTGACCGACGACCGAGCTGAGGAGAGAATAGGTTACCTCAAGGGGGGTATCAACCCTTCTTCCACCGGAAAAGGGGATACCCCAGGGGTGACGGCGACCTTCACAGGTTGGGTGAAAGGTCATCACAGGCACAAAGCCTCAGCCACCCAGAATTCACACACTCGCACTCTCGCGCGTAGTGTGATGAAGGGGATTCTCACGTCCGTGAGCAATCCCTATTCTGGTGCTCGGGGACAGACAAAGGGACAAACGTACACGGATGCTACTTACCGTCTCAAGTCTTGCACTCCGATCTTCTCCACTTACAGGTCCCTGTAAGGAGGCAAACAGACAAACAGCCGTGCAGGGCCAAGAACTACCCTAGTGTGCGTCCGCTACACTAGCTACATAAACAGAGCCCTCAAACTAGCTCGTGTGAGTGGTGCAACACAACTATGCACAACTTAAACAAACAGACACTTTGCCCTGCACGGTAACAACATACATCACAATATCGGAATACAAGATCACACGGTGCTGACCCTTTAAATCCCTACCTGCCGCTGGAAGGGGGTGGACGCCGCACAGCCTACCCACCTCCTGTACCCTCCGGGGGCTCAGGTCAAGCAGACCTGCCTACCTGATCACCTCAGGGTGGCCTGGACCTAGTGCCCAGTGCCACCTCTATTCACCTCGGGGGAAACACTTCTTCACTGGGCCTAGCGCCCCCTGACTGCGCACAGGCCGTGGGCCTGACTTCACCCACGGGCCTAGTGCCCGCCTAACTCGTCACCCGTTGGGTGACCTGGGCCTTGTGCCCAGGGTCACCTTATATGTACCTACTGCCCCAAAATACACTAGGGCCTAATGCCCTCTAATGTTCCCCAGGCCTATTGCCTGTGTTTGTCCCTCGGGCCTAATGCCCGCCTATCTTGCGCCACGGGCGACTAGGCGTGGCCGCGGGCCTAGTGCCCGGCTAACAGGGCCACGAGCCCGACAATGAGCCCACGGGCCGGGAGGGCCCGACTACATGCCCACAGGCCGGGAGGGCCTGACTGTGCCCACGGGCCTAATGCCCGAACACCCGGTGGTCTAGGGAGGGGCGGGTACAGGGGCACCTGAGAAGGGCCTACCTGACCCGCTGGGAGAGGCACCAGGGGGGAGCTTCGTCAGCTCTCTTACTTTCCACCCCTGGTGACTTCTCCGGCGCTTTCTTCTTCAATCTTCGGCCGCTGGCCCGTCCTGGCCAGCGGCGCCGCCGTCACCTTGACGCGTCCAGCCGCCGCTGGACATCTTCCCACAGCCGGTCATCTCTTCGCCTCTTCCGCAGCCTCAGGACCTCCCACCGCGACGTCCTCTTCTTCCTCGCGCCGCCGGGATCTTCGCCGCTCTTCGGCGCGGCCTCCTCTCTCCGCTGTTCCCGCCCGGCGTCTCTCCTCTTCGCGCTCCTGCGCGCGGACCTATCTTCAGGCTCCCGCCCGGCGTCTGACGTCAGACGCCGGGGGCGGGGCCTATGACGCGGCGAGCGCCGATTGGCTCACCACGCCCCTCTCCGATTGGCTGCCGCTCCGGGAGCCGCGATTGGCTCCCGGAGGGCGCCAACATTCAAATGCCCCCGCAGCCTCTGGTCCGGTGCAGGGAAAAGGGTAATCCCTGCACCGGACACCCGCCGCCACACACTGACAGGCGCTGGGGACAGACAAGCTGTCCCAGCGCTGTCAGCGACGTTGTCCCGCAGGGGACACAGGCGCCCTGGCTGCTGCAGCTGGAATGTGTCCTGTAAAACAGGACACATTCCCACATTTCCCCCCCCTTTTTCCTTTGTAGTCCCTACAAAGGTCTCCACGACGCCCCTTGTTCGCGGGTCAGGGAATTCCGAGGTCCCGCCGGCGAGGTTGTGTTCGAGGGCCCAGCCCGGACGGGCTGTGACCCCACATCCTTCCACCTCCAGCTCCGGGTTCCTCTTCTTACCTCCTGACCTCCATCGGCGGATCCTCTGGGGGAGTGGCATCTCCTCATGGTCGCTCGACGTTGGCCACCAAGGGGACTCTTCTTCCACGGGGACAATAGTCACCCACTCCTGGCCTTTCAGATCGTCTGTGGCATCGTCCCTGTCTTCAGTTTGTGGTACCGACCACCACCCAACAGTGGAATCCTCCGGGGCATCCGTTTCCTCCCGGGCAACAACCACCATCTGTCGCATCTCCTCGTGGGGCATCTCCAAAGGTCTCATGTCTTCCTCTGGAACGGGTCCTCCCACGGCATCTCGATCCTCTCCCCGTACGTCCGTCCATTTCGGCACTCCCGGCAGGTATTCTTGCTCCAGGACTATCTCCTCCTCTTCACGGAGGGCATTCAACTGGGAGCACGACTTCACCCGATCCTGCCAGTCACTCTCGTCGGCGCTTCCGATGCCAGAGTCGTCCTCCATCTGTTCTTGGAGGGAATCGTCGGCGGACAGCTCACCGTAAGTCCGAGTCCTCCTCCGATATCTGGACTGGGGTATTATTTTCCTCCTCAGCGTACTTCTTCGCTTCCGCTGGCACCTCTGCTTCCTCAGCGTACTCCTTCGCTTCCGCTGGCATCTCTAGGTACCCAGGACACATCTGTTCCGCACGTCCTGGTCGTGGCCGGTTCCATCGCGGGGAGATTCCGGACGTCTCCGTCACTGGGTCTTCACGCTTTTCTTCGCAGCGTAGTCTCTTCACCTCCCAGTCGTCCACCTCCGCCTTATGCGGGAAAGGATTCTGCCTTACTGGGGTCACTTTCTTGGGACAGAGTAGGTCCGCGGCATCTTCCCAGGGGCACTCACTGGCCGCATGTCCTGGTCGCCGACACTTCCAACAAGGGAGGGCCACTGCCACCTTCTCCAAGACGGGTTCCTTGTCCACCTCCTTCGCTGAGGAATCTCCACCCGTTGGTCCCGGCTCAGAGGAAATGGGCACCTGCGAACTAACTTCAAGCAGGGTCTTCCGCTCCATTTCCCTGTTTCCTCCTCCCATCTCTGGGCACGACCATCCGCAATCATCCGGTCTTCATTCCACGGACAATCGGGAAGCGCATGTCCTCTCGCCTCGCAGAGCGCACACACACGGGCTCTGCAGCCACCCGGTTCCAAAGTTGCTGACGAGACTCCGTCATCTGCTTCACCGTGGCCTCATAGTCCGTCCTGTCTTCAGTCCATGGACATTCCAGGAGCCGATGTCGGGGATCTCCACAGCTTTCACACCAGGAATCAACCTCGTCTTGGCTCAACTCTTCGTCCCAGGGACAACTGTTATGCTCATGCCCGTAGTTTCCGCAGAGCAAACACCAGGACTCCTTCTTCGCTTGGCCCTTCCGACGTCTTCGGTCCGCTTCCTGGCCCACCTTCTTTGGGGACGTCTCGCGCCAAGTACACTTGTCGGCAAAGTGCCCTGTTTGCCGACATTTCTTGCAGGGCGTCACAGCGGCCTTCTTGCGCCCCTTCTCCCGGCGCTCTTCCTTTTCACGCTGGACCGACCGCTGCACCATCTTTAGGAGGTCTGCCCCAGACACCGTCACCCAGTCGCTCTGGTCCGCACACGTCCGGGGGTGAGTCTGTTCCGGAGCCGTCCGCAGGGAGGTCTTCTTGGTGGCGTTCCACATCGTGTCCGTGATCCGGTATCCTTTATCCTGCCGACTACGCTAAAATGTAAGAGGTGCGGCTGCGTGTGGTGGTGCCTGCTGCCGTGCAGGTGTAGAGTCGGTACTCACCAGGCGCCGCTCTCTCTCTCACCTTCAGGTACCGGAACCTTCAACGGACCTGGCAATCTTCAATCGGATCCGGACACAGCGATTCCCTCTCGGAGCTGACCGACGACCGAGCTGAGGAGAGAATAGGTTACCTCAAGGGGGGTATCAACCCTTCTTCCACCGGAAAAGGGGATACCCCAGGGGTGACGGCGACCTTCACCGGTTGGGTGAAAGGTCATCACAGGCACAAAGCCTCAGCCACCCAGAATTCACACACTCGCACTCTCGCGCGTAGTGTGATGAAGGGGATTCTCACGTTCGTGAGCAATCCCTATTCCGGTGCTCGGGGACAGACAAAGGGACAAACGTACACGGATGCTACTCACCATCTCAAGTCTTGCACTCCGATCTTCTCCACTTACAGGTCCCTGTAAGGAGGCAAACAGACAAACAGCCAAACTAGCTCGTGTGAGTGGTGCAACACAACTATGCACAACTTAAACAAACAGACATTTTGCCCTGCACGGTAACAACATACATCACAATATCGGAATACAAGATCACACGGTGCTGTCCCTTTAAATCCCTACCTGTCGCTGGAAGGGGGTGGACGCCGCACAGCCTACCCACCTCCTGTACCCTCCGGGGGCTCAGGTCAAGCAGACCTGCCTACCTGATCACCTCAGGGTGGCCTGGACCTAGTGCCCAGTGCCACCTCTATTCACCTCGGGGGAAACACTTCTTCACTGGGCCTAGCGCCCCCTGACTGCGCACAGGCCGTGGGCCTGACTTCACCCACGGGCCTAGTGCCCGCCTAACTCGTCACCCGTTGGGTGACCTGGGCCTTGTGCCCAGGGTCACCTTATATGTACCTTCTGCCCCAAAATACACTAGGGCCTCATGCCCTCTAATGTTCCCCAGGCCTATTGCCTGTGTTTGTCCCTCGGGCCTAATGCCCGCCTATCTTGCGCCACGGGCGACTAGGCATGGCCGCGGGCCTAGTGCCCGGCTAACAGGGCCACGAGCCCGACAATGTGCCCACGGGCCGGGAGGGCCCGACTACGTGCCCACAGGCCGGGAGGGCCTGACTGTGCCCACGGGCCTAATGCCCGAACACCCGGTGGTCTAGGGAGGGGCGGGTACAGGGGCACCTGAGAAGGGCCTACCTGACCCGCTGGGAGAGGCACCAGGGGGGAGCTTCGTCAGCTCTCTTACTTTCCACCCCTGGTGACTTCTCCGGCGCTATCTTCTTCAATCTTCGGCCGCTGGCCCGTCATGGCCAGCGGCGCCGCCGTCGCCTCGACGCGTCCAGCCGCCGCTGGACATCTTCCCGCAGCCGGTCGTCTCTTCGCCTCTTCCGCGGCCTCAGGACCTCCCACCACGGGGTCCTCTTCTTCCTCGCGCGGCCGGGATCTTCGCCACTCTTCGGCGCGGCCTCCTCTCTCCGCTGTTCCCGCCCGGCGTCTCTCCTCTTCGCGCTCCTGCGCACGGACCTATCTTCAGGCTCCCGCCCTGCGTCTGACGTCAGACGCCGGGGGTGGGGCCTATGACGCGGCGAGCGCCGATTGGCTCACCGCGCCCCTCTCCGATTAGCTGCCCCTGCGGGAGCCGCGATTGGCTCCCGGAGGGCGCCAACATTCAAATGCCCCCGCAGCCTCTGGTCCGGTGCAGGGAAAAGGGTAATCCCTGCACTGGACACCCGCCGCCACACACTGACAGGCGCTGGGGACAGACAAGCTGTCCCAGCGCTGTCAGCGACGTTGTCCCGCAGGGGACACAGGCGCCCTGGCTGCTGCAGCTGGAATGTGTCCTGTAAAACAGGACACATTCCCACAACACGGACAAAAATAAGACACGGACAGCCACTGCGTAAGTTTAAGAGGTCATTAAGTATTTATTAAGTGGAATGATCCTTCTGGTAAGGGATGACAAGGAAAACGCTTGATGACCAGCTCTAGCCAATTAATGTTATAATAATAATGGTGGCGACCTTCACGCCCCAACTCTATAAAATGCAGCGACTAAAACGCTTCATCCAGCCAAAGTCACAACCTGGATTGAGAAAGCAACACAACCCCTCACTATGGCATAGCGTGACCATTTCCATGAAAATGCCCATCTTCCCCCTTCCTGTACGGGTAGAACTCACTAGCCGTCCTTGGAAAGGGTAGGTGCCCCTCAAAGACCACTTACTTATGCCCCATGTGGCCGCTGGTCAAGAGCACCTTCCTGCCAGAAGTAGAATTGAAATTGAAAGCCAAATACTAGCCAAATCAGAGAGCAGCAAAATAAACAAGGGAGTGTGGCTGGGTTTTCCAGGCACTCAAAAGGAAGTGCTGCTGCTGCAAAAGCCTATAAATATTAAATACCCCTCTTATGTTACCTCCCCTAACTACCCTGATAGGTTAAGCAACAATTACAACCAAACCCATCAGAGGGGAAGATAATCTACCTAGCAACAGTTCTCTTTCTTTAACCCATCACAAACCAAAGACTCTTATACAATTTCGTGCCTATCTAGCCCTCATGTAATCTTAGAGAAGCACACGGACCCCCGTGTTTTGGTTTTATTTCATCATTGGCAAAACAACTCTCAAGTGTTTTGGGGCCTTTTTCAGGTTTGTTAGCAATTGGGCCAAACCATGTGCACTGCAGGTGGGGCAGATGTAACGTGTGCAGAGAGTTAGATTTGGGTGGGGTGTGTTCAAACGGAAATCTAAATTGCAGTGTAAAAATAAAGCAGCCAGTATTTACCCTGCACAGAAACAAAATAACCCACCCAAATCTAACTCTCTCTGCACATGTTACACCTGCCCCCCCTGCAGTGCACATGGTTTTGCCCAGTTTCTTGCTTTTTTGGTTGGCTTGCAAACCTGAATAAACCGCTTGGTTTGGACTAGGGTTTGGTTACAAATTAATAAAAAAAAACTAAAACAATAAATTTATCAAAATCGTTAAAAACAGCTAAAACTGGGTAATTCAACCTAAAAACAGGCAAAACTTGAATACCAACCTTGAGCTGCATTTTAAAAACTTTTAAAACTTGACACCATAAAACACAGTTCAGCACAGAGTATAGTGAACGGGCCATCACTGTACTGTACAATTAGTCATAGGGTTGTGGCCCAGCCACTTCCACGGCACAGGGTGACATTATCACCTGACGGCTGCTTCTTCTCTATGCACTGGCGTGCTTATTTTTATACTTTGGGTTTGTGGTTTCCCAAGTGAAACTGTAGCTACTTGACGACATGGCATTATCATTGGACGCTTTCGGCTGTGGCTTCAATCAATGGGGAGACTCTATAATTTAGTCATTTAAAGCATAGACCTCTACAAAGCCACATGCACTAACAATTAGCTTAATAAAACATAAATAACGTTTAGTGAAACGGGAACAGATGAGACATACGTTACTTAATGACTTACACACAGCTTGTAACTATTGTGCTCAATAAAGACCTTACTGTAATTGGCTTTCCGCTGTATGTACAGTACGTTCTATATAGTGTCATCTTTCCCGTTTAGTTCTGGCTTTGTCTTCCTCTAATAAATGGTTTTTGGATGTTTTTGGAATAGCTCCTATTCAGGTAACATATACTAATACACAGATAAATAAAAACGTATAAATGTACATAATATGTAACGGATTGGGTGCAAAATCCCGGCAGCTAGTGTCCCGTTGGTTAGGATGTCAACATGGGAATCACAACGGTACAAAATCCCGAAAACTCTACCCTGCAGCCTAACTCTGATGATTCCCTCCCGCTTCCTAACTGTAACCGCCCTCTTCCGCAGCCTAACCCTAGCCGCCCCCTTCCGCAGCCTAACCCTAACCTATCCTCCCCACGCAGCCTATCCCCCTCCCTCCCCCGCAACTTAACCGTAACCCACCCCATAGTGCTTAACCCTAACCACTATACTTACCTTCAGGATCTGTCAGGATTCTGACTGTCGGGTTCCCTACTGCCCCAATCCTGACTGCATCCTTAATAAACAATGGCATGTCATTGTCAAGTCATACAGAGATAATGGACAATGGACAATGATTCTCCTATGCAATGTATCAAACCATTAGGGCTATATCACCTTCTTCCAAGGGACACCCCAAATAGCCAGTCCCAGCTGGATTAAGGCTATGGGGTGCTCAGGCCACTTCATAAAGGGGTGCAGGCAGATGAATTATATCAATATATATAAATTGCACTCCGTATATGCCCCAATTGTCTTGCAGTGGCCGCCACCGTAAGGATTTATTCACAAAGTAAGTGAGAGGCAGGCAGGGAGCGTTTATGGGAGGTAACCAGGGAGTGGCGGCTCAAACACCGGCATGTCGCACATATTCCAGGTGTATGTCATAGATCGTGACTGCATCACATACGCGGTAAACATGGCTCCAGCATCTTATTTCCCACGACCTTGTTGTACAATTATAGGGTTAATCAGAAGGTTGACTATTGACCGATGTGCATTCAATGGTTGCGTCTTCGTACACAAGTGGCGGATCTAAGACCCCTTCAGTGGACATTTTAAAATACATCAGGATGACTGTGACATTTACATATTTTTTCACAGCCGCTGATTATGGAATCGCAGCTGCAAATCATTTGCATACATCCCTGAATCAGACACTAAGGGGTCTAAGGGGGTAATTCTGAGTTGATCGCAGCAGCAAGTTTGTTAGCAATTGGGCAAAACCATGTGCACTGCAGGGGGGGTAGATATAACGTGCAGAGAGAGTAAGATTTGGCTGGGTTATTTTGTTTCTGTGCAGAGTAAATACTGGCTGCTTTATTTTTACACTGCAATTTAGATTTCAGTTTGAACACACCCCACCCAAATCTACCTCTCTCTGCACATGTTACATCTGTCCGCCCTGCAGTGCACATGGTTTTGCCCAACTGCTAACAAATTTGCTGCTGCGATTAACTCAGAATTAGGCCCTATGGCCCTCATTCCGAGTTGATCGCTAAGTTTTTCGGTCGCACAACATATTCGCAAAGTTGCGTTAATGTAGTAAATATGCGAACCTCCGCCCCCAACGTATTTTTGCACATTCGTACGCAGTATTACACAAAGTGGGCGTACGCCAAATGACATCGCAGTAATGCAAAACCATCGCAGCATTGCGAAATCATCGCAATAACACATACTTAATCGTAAAAATACTAAGTTTGAGTATATTTACAAAGTTTGGCGTAAAAGTGCACACTTTTAAGGTAAAACGCACAAAAATGTTTTTTTGGACTATTAAGTGCAATTACACCTTTCCTTTTAAAGACCACAAGCCCTTTTAAATTAGGAACCCAATTAGTGTTTTGATTGTTAATGTTCAAAAACAATTAAGTCTGTGAACAAAACCAGATTAACACTTTGTTGCCATAATTGCCCATCAACATGTCAAAGTGTATTTTTTTTTTTTTTTCTTCACTTTTTTAATTTTTAAAGGTGTTGTTTGTGAATGAAGGTGTTTACATGTTTCTTAACACAATATTATCCTTTTTTTTTGGGTAAAAATGTAACGTTAGATGTGTGTAATTTTTTTGTCATAAAAATTCTACCTGCAAATCTGCTGATCCTTTTTTGCATTAAGAAACACAACACCCGGTTAACTTTAAACAACTTTTTTTTTATTTTTTTTGTTTTTTTTTGTTTTTTTGGTAAATCAAATATTCTACATTATGCAAATTGTTCCAAATGGTCCACACAATCCAGCATTGCTTGCAGGTGTTGGCGCATGGTGTTTAGAATCCCTGCAAAACTTGTGGGATCTCCAACTGCAACATCTGAAATTAAGATGCAACACAAACATTAATAACTTAATTACATTACTTATTAGCCAAGCAAGGCGCAAAGCACACTTAAATGCTGGCATGTACAAACTGCTGGACTCCAGCTGTTGTGAAACTACATATACCAGCATGCCTTTACACAGTTTTGTGGTCAGGGAATGGCAAAGCTGTGTGAGGGCATGCTGGGATGTGTAGTTTCTCAACAGTTGGAGTGCCGCAGTTTGGACAGGTCTGCTTTAATGGCAAAGTTACTACATCCTGGCTGTTTTATGGTACAATCATTAGCAGAACACACAAGCCTGCTCAGCCTTTTTTTCAGATTTTAAAGTGTTCCAGACCATGTGTTACATTTACTACTATGTGAGTTATATTTAAGATGGAACGTTGCCCATAGCAATCAAGCCAAAATATGATTATTATATTGTAGAAGTGGCTCCCAATTTTTGAAGTATAATCTTATTGGTTGCTATGTCCGACATCCCATGTTAAAGATAACTACCATCTTCGTCAATGTGACACCATGTTGGCATTCATTCCCATTTGTTGTTTAATTTATTTTTTATTTTTAGGGGGTTGGTCCTGCATCATCACACTGCATAAACACATCTTCAGCAGCCCAACATATCATAGCATTCCCACACTCCCTGAAAGCTGCCCTTACTAAATAAGTGGAAACATGTTTGACTCGAACAATTATTAATTTTGAGAATGTAACTTTCACACAAAAAAACAGTGTGTCATTAGGCTGCATAACAAAGTGAAGCATGTGATTTGTAAGTGTAAATATTCAGACTACACAGGCCCAAGTGTAAAAGGCAAACAACATACTAAACTCCACTCAGGTCTAACTGTTTCACTGAAAAAGTAACACATATAAACCCTGTTGTCCTGGCAACCCTGGCTACCTAATGAGTGTCAACCTAGAGTGGACACACAAAACATTGCACACATACACACTGTACATATAATGACACTCACAAATATGTAAAGGCAACATGTACACCATGATGAAATGTTTAAATATTTTTCCAGGGTCCAAGAATTCAAACAGTACAACACTGCATGTTTTGGCATTGTAAGTGTAAGTGGGTAATCTTATTGTATAAAATTTAAATAAACTTACTTTCCTCGGAAACATCCAGACTCCCGGAATGTTCTGCAGGGGCTTCCTCTGCCCATTCACTTGGTGGGGATGTTGCCTGGATGGGGGAAGGCGGCTGGATGGGGGAAGGAGGAGGGATTGGGGAAGGAGGAGGGATTGGGGAAGGAGGAGGGATTGGGGCAGGAGGCTGGATGGGGGAAGGAGGCTGGATTAGTGCCGCAATTTCAGAGGGGGGGTCTGATTGAGAGGGCGAGGGGGGCGGAGAGAAATTTAAAGCAATAGAGGGTGAGGGGGGTTCAGATGGGGATGTCGAAGTGGAAGGAGAAGGGGTATGGGAAGGAGGAGAAGGGGTCCCAGAAAGAGATGGCGAGGTGTGGTGAGAAGGGGAATGGAAAGTGGAGTGGGCCAGGGAAGCTGAGGGGGACTGGGAAGCTGAGGGGGACTGTGAAGATGAGGGGGACTGGAAAGCTGAGGGGGAGTGTGAAGGGGAGGGGGAGTGAGAAGGGGAGGGGGAGTGAGAAGGGGAGGGGGAGTGGGAAGGGGAAGGGGGTGGGGAGTTGTGCCGTTGTTGTTGTCCTAGAATGAAAATATTGTCCACATTTTTTAATCATGCAAAATGACATAGTATTGATTTTTAAATATAAATGTTGTTACATGTTTTTTTTTTTAAAATTTAAAATAGAAACTCAAACATGTTAAGATCCTCTTCATGTTGGCCATAGCAAACAAAATGAAGCCAAACTTTAACTTTGAAGCTCATTCCTTAATCTAGTCCATTGAGTCATAGTGATTTGTCTAGGCAACATCACCAGATTACTATTCAAGGGCCCTTATTATATAGCCAGCACTTATCAAGTATTTTGGACCAGTTTCCTGGCTGCTTCTTATTTCTTGGAAACATGCACTTGTTTCGTGTCACTTTACTACAGTCAGTACTGTTTCCCCTAACCACACACACTGACCTAATTTCCTAAAAAGGAGACTGAAGGTTGCAATTAGCCTACCACTTACTGTAAAATGTAGGTAATTCAAAGGGGATTACAGCTGGAATTTAGTTTGCAATTGTCCAAAAGCATGTGCTCTGCAGGGGTTGCATATATAACATGTGCAGAGAGAGTTAGATTTGGTGGACTTTTTCAATTATGGGCATGGAAAATACAGGCTGTTTAATTTAAACACAGCAAATTATTGAGATGCTTTAACACACCCCACCCAAATCTGACTCACTCTGCACATGTTACATATGCTTCCCCTGCAGTGCACATGGTTTTGCACAATGGTTTACAAAAAACCTTTTGCTCAAAATTGGGAAGATCAAGCATTATCACATTTTAAGCAAAAAATCTTATGTAATGTAACTTACTTCGGGTATGGAGAGCACGGATTTGCTGGCGGATCTCCGCCAACAAATCTGGAGTCCGCCTGCGGAGATCACTCCATCGCCTCTCGAGCTGGATGATTGTCCGCCTGCTGCGGACGCGAGTCCGCAGCAGGCGGCGGACCTCCGCGTAGGCCTCGCGCTTCACCCGATTGGGGATGAAGCGCCCAACGCGGCCTACGCGGCGGTCCATCACCGCTACCAGCACGCGGAGCTCCCGCCTGGAGAACGGTGCTGCACGCATCATGGCAATGGCGTTTTCCTTATTTGGGCATATATTTATAGTGTCTGTTAGCATGTGATTGGCCAAAAATATGTCATTTCTAATAACTTTATTGATCTTTGCAATGCTGTGAAGAGCAGAGTGTTATTTTGCACGAGCGGAAATTCGCATTAGCATAAGCGAAAATGTTTGTTAGAAACAATTAGAATAAACACACAGAGACACAGACTTTACTGAAAATTACTAAACATATCTGTGTACTCACCACAGGTCGTGTGATCATTCAGCTGGACAGTCACAAAGTGTCAAACATTGAGGATCATTTGTTTGTGTGTTTGTTTACATAATCAGTATTTGAGGATATAAAATAAATAAGGACACTATTTATTATCATTACAGTATTTAAATTATTACATAAACATTGTCAGCTTAACGTGTTTTTGTTTTTTGTGTTTAAAAAGAAAAAACCATTCAAACACAACAACAGCATTACCCAATCACTTTACAAGAACATACTAAATGCAATCATGTTTAAAAATACATAAGCATACTGGGTTGTATTATTTGTGCAAATATAAATGTTAAAAACACTATACCTGAAATGTTCTGCTACAATTCTTGCCCTCACTTGGCTCCCCCTCCGTGTCACACTCCCCCCACCGAAGCGTGGCACAACCCCTGGCTCCTCATCAGGCAATTCCTCTGCCTGAGGAAGCTCGACACTACTCCTTACCGCGATATTATGGAGTATTGCGCACAGGACCACTATTTTACTTGCCATCTCCGGCGAATACATGATGTCGCCACCCGTGCGGTGGAGCACACGAAAGCGCCCTTTCAGGACACCAATTGTGCGCTCCACCAGCTGCCTAGTGGCAGTAAGCGCGGAGTTAAATGCCATCTGTGGTCCTGGCCTGGGATTACGGTAAGGAGTCATGAGCCAGGGGGTGCAAGGATATCCACGGTCTCCTGTTGGAATAAAACCAAAATTTTAGTTCACAAATTTCATATATTTTTGTAAGTTTGTAACTAAAATATTTGAGCAACAACTCACCCAATAACCACATGTCTGGTCGTTGACTTGATCTTAATCTCTGCCATATCCCTGATTGTCTAATGACATACGCATCATGGGAACTTCCTGTAAACTTTGCGTTCAGGGAAAGGATCTGGAGGGATGGCCCACAAACAACCATTACATTCAGAGAATGAAACAGTTTCCTGTTTCTATAAATTTCTTCATTATGTCTTGGTGGCTGAATAGCAACATGTGTGCCATCCACAACCCCAATAACATGTGGGAAGCGACTACCACCTTCCGCAAATTGCCGCTTCACCACATCTAGGGCACCAACATCCAAAGGCATAGCAATAAATTGCTTAACACGCTTGATGAAAGCCTGGCAGACACGTCGCAGGACCTTACTGAACTGGCCCTGCGACATGCCAACCAGGTCTCCAACAACATGCTGGAATGATCCTGTGGCCAAAAAATGTAACACTGCAAGGAATTGTGTCAATGGTGGTATTGCTGTAGGATACCGAATTTCAGACTCCAGATCACTCTCTATTATGGAGAGAGTGTCTAGGATTAGATGTGGTGGCAGCCGGTATCTACGCACCACCACATCATCTGGCATCCCAAAAAGTATGACACGGGTTCTGAAAATTGGTGGCCTAGCACGCCTCCGTTGCCTTGGTTGATGAGGAGCCGGCTGTGGTTGTGGGGCTGGCGGTTGGGGTGGGAGTGCTGGCGTGGGTTGGGGAGGTAGGGCTTCTGCCGCAATATGTATTGACATCACACACTTTTTGGAGAGAATGTTAAGAAATGTCAATAAAAAATAATTCAAAGTTTTCCACAATTTTACACAATAACTGTTTTTACAATTGTGGTGTCAACTTACTGCAGGAGCGTACATTTTTTCTGTGTTGAATTCATGTCAAAAATGCAAAAATAAAAAGCAAATAAAACTAAATTTAATATTTGGATCTAAAAAACATATATTAATGCAAAAAAACTTTATCAAAAAAAATATCCAAAAAAATAAGAAATTTAGTACCTAGTCCAGGAAAGACAAACACTACTTTGCAGATCAATCCTGGAAAACCCAAACACTTTGTTTAGCAAACTTTACACAAAAAAAAAAAAAAAAAACAAACACAAACAAGCACCAACACAGGCCAAGGACACTTACCTGCTCCTAAAGAAATAAAGTCTTGTTTTTGTGGACCACACCCAAAAATAAAGACAAAATTGGTTTTTCTCACCAAAAAAAAAAAACCTACAAGAGAACACAAATGACAGTCAAAAACAGCATACAGACACTTCCAACAAACAAACTCCAACACAGGCCAACGACACTTACCTGCTCCTAAAGAAATAAAGTCTTGTTTTTGTGGACCACACCCAAAAATAAAGACAAAATTGGTTTTTCTCACCAAAAAAAAAAAACCTACAAGAGAACACAAATGACAGTCAAAAACAGCATACAGACACTTCCAACAAACAAACTCCAACACAGGCCAACGACACTTACCTGCTCCTAAAGAAATAAAGTCTTGTTTTTGTGGACCACACCCAAAAATAAAGACAAAATTGGTTTTTCTCACCAAAAAAAAAAAACCTACAAGAGAACACAAATGACAGTCAAAAACAGCATACAGACACTTCCAACAAACAAACTCCAACACAGGCCAACGACACTTACCTGCTCCTAAAGAAATAAAGTCTTGTTTTTGTGGACCACACCCAAAAATGAAGTCAAAATTGGTTTTGCTCACCAAAAAGTAGATTCCTACAAGAGAACACTAATGACAGTCAAAACAAAGAAGCACGGGAATATTTTCACAAATGGACTTGCAAAATATATATGTGTTATAAAAATTAAAACATTAAAATGTATTAAAAAAACTTGCCAACACAAAAAAAAAAAAAAAAAGAATACTCACAAACGAAAATACCCACAAAAAATGCCACTGTCTATATTCAAAACGCAAAGAAAAGGACAAAGGTATGCTTGACAATTACTCACTCTGCCAATTCCACTATCACCTTCCCGCACAAGCCAACAACTCAAACGCCAAACTACCAACACTTACAGCATGCACAGTAGGCCCTTAAATAAGCAGTGCAATCATTCAACAGAATAACAGTGTACACCTGTGTGAATTAACGAGTCGCACGTAGGTATATAAGCGCACACACCTCGGCGTACACACGTCATCACAAACATGGCTTCTCGTGAGCAAATCGCAGCAGAGATAGACCGCATTGCAGAGCAGCAGATGGCATTGCAGAAACAACGGATAGAGTGTCAAAGGCGCTTGTTAGAATACGCCTCTGCGGAGGTTAATGCAGGACCTAGTACTCTGCAAATTTCTGCTTCTGAACCTCAACAATTGAGTGTGGATACCCTGCCACACACACATAGTGAGCAAACTGAGGGAGAATTGACTTTAGCCACACAAACACAGCAGACAGAAGCTGCTAGTGAGGAGGAAGATGGAGATGACCAACCTGAAGAAACCTCACAGGCTACCTCCAGACGGAAAAAAAGACAGCCTGCATTCACTAAGAGGGAGTTGCGTGTCTTGGTCACGCAGGCCATGTCCAAAATACATAGGGGCCCCAAAAACATGGGGGCTGCTTCCAAAGAACGCATCTGGAGAGACATCACAAAATCTGTGAATGAAGTTGGCTCTGTCGTCAGAACATCACAGGAAGTGAGACGACGGTAAGTGCATCTTGACAATCCTTTTTCTGTGCTAAGTTGCCTAAAAAATGTAGTTACATGTCATGTTATGTCTAGCAAACACAAGCAGAACATGTGTGCTATATATTTACTTTGAACAATAAGAAGACTCAACTTTTTCCCTCTTTCACAATATTTATGTAGGTGGGCCGACTTCAAATCCCGCCTGAAGGCAAAGAGGGCTGCGGAGTGGAATGCCTCAAGGGCAACAGGGGGGGGACCACCTGTCGCTGTGGAGTTTACTGACTTGGAGGAGATGGCGATGGCCTGTGTGAGTTATGAGGAGGGCCAAGGGGTGTTTCATATGGACACGGACCTGCCTGAGATTGTGACGGGACATGACTTGGAAGGTAAGTTTACACATGTATTTGTCTGAAATTTGAACTGTATTAATAATCTTAAACTAATTTTGACTCCAACTTTTCCCCCACACATTCTTCTATTTGCTTGCCACAAAACACAGCACAGGGGGGTGAACAGTTTGAGTCACAGGCCGGTTATGTGGTTGAGGCTGAGGTGGAGGGACCTAGTGGGTCTGCCAGTGTGGGCCAACAAAACCCACCTATGCAGGTTCCTACTGGCCCCCCCACCCAACCCTCTGCTATCCCGGAGATCCTGCTTGAAATTGCTAGGTATGGTGAGAGCCTAAACACATTTCAAGACGGGGTCATCCGGGAGGTAAGCCAGATAACTGTCCGGCTCACTGAGATCCGAACCTGTGTTGAGCAAGGTGTTGCTCAACTCTGCCAAAGTCTGGCAGAGATCAGGCAGGCCCAAGAACAACTGGCCTCCTCAAACCAAAGCCTTGCAACTAACATCTTGCAAGGGCTCCAGGCCATCGCTGTCTCCCTTGCCCACAGTGGCAGAGAGCCAACCACATCGGCTCCCTCCCCTGCCCCTGCCCAGGAAGAACAGGACACTGGGCAGGCCCAACGAAGGTCACTCCGCAGACCAAGCAAAGAAGATCAGCCTCAGGCGGGGCGAAAAAGAAGAAAGTGATGTCTCTCCAGATGGGCAGCACCCATGTTTTTGTAGTTGCCTCTATGTTATTTTGGACTTGGCTTGTGTGGCCAGAATGGATCACTCCCTCTTAGTGAAATGTCTTTTTTTCTGTTTGGAGGAATTGTAGCCTGTGAGTTTCTTTTAAAAAACAACAGAGCCATCTTCCTCTCACTAGTGTGCTGTGTATTGTTGTGTTTGTGTGGTGGATACTAATTATTTCTCAGTTTGTGTCACATTTTTGTGTGGCAGGGTGTGAAATATGTTGAATTTATGAATTTATAAGATACTTTTGTCAGAAGCAGAAATTTGCAGAGTACTGAGTTCTGCAATATAATTTTTGTCAGTGCCATCTGCTTGGTGCTTGGTCTATCTCTGCCTGTGAGACTCATGTGGAGCCATGTTTAAATGTTGGATCATATTATTTCTGAAATAAAAAATTTAAATTCAAAATGTGTGCAATTTCTTGAAGGTAATGCATTAGCAAAATCTTACTTACAAAAAGATTATGTCAACATATAGACACTTGGTGACCAATCTGCTAATTCTCCTTCAAATTTTTTTTTAACAAAAAAAAAAAGGTATGTTTTGCACCACACTTTAATGTCCATATTAATAAAACAGACACGACAACTTGATAAAATATCTTTGGACAACATGACATCATTGAAAACATTGACAGATGTTAAAAGCATATATTATTGTGACTTTTAAAAATAAATCATAGTGTATGCGGCATTATGTGGGTGTTGGTTAATTGATCAGAATGTTGCAGAATTATCTAACTTTAAATAAAAATGTAACTTGTTTGTATTTAGTAGTCTAACACACATTGAAACATTTCTGCACAATGCTTACACACCAAGTTAAACACAAATAACAACCTTATTTAACAGTGTGTGAGATTAATATGTGAGTAGAATAAACATGTAATGTGTGTTCAGTCAATTGCTGGTTGGTAACTTTCATGGGCTCAGTAATTAACAAGTAATTGAACATCAGATGAATGTGCTCTCCAATTAACTGCTAATTACTGCATACACACTTGTACCAGTACTTCGCAAATGTAGAGTAACTGCAGACCTACTCTGCTGCTGCGTGAATGTTGCTACAGTTTCCTATGTTAGTTTTAACAGCGACAAAGTTTATGTGCGAAAAACACGCCCATTGCAAGTTGCATACTCCCACACAGTACGCCCACTTTCACGCCCATGTCGGAGCATTGCGAAGTCTCGCCTCCGCCACGCCCACGCCACTCCTTGTTTTCGTTTGGCAGTTACGGCTTTTTTTGTCCAAAGTAATTTTGCACAGTTGTCTTACGTATGTCTTCGCGCATGCGTAATCACGCATTTGCGCATGCGCAGATACTTACATTTCGGACATTTGCGATGCGATGACTCTTAGCGATCAACTCGGAATGAGGGCCTATGTACTAAGCCTTGGAGAGAGATAAAGTTCCAGCTAATCAGCTCCTAACTGCCATGTTACAGGCTGAATTTAAAACAGGAGCTGATTTATCTCTGTCCACTTTATCTCTCTCCAAGGCTTAGTACATTGGGCCCAGAGGCGTATCTAGGGTAGGGCGAGTGGGGCACGTGCCCTGGGCGCCTTGGCAGGCCCAGGAGAGGGGGGCGCCGCCGCCGGCCAGGGCATCATGCCACACTCGCCCCCGTCAACCCGAAATGTGAGGGGAGGAGAGCGCAGCGTCTTTCCCTCCCCTCACCTCCGCTGCCAGCACTAGCTCCTGATTGGCTGCCGGTCCGCGAGCTCTGATTGGTTAGCGAACCGGCGCCAAAGACCTGGAGCGGTGAGGGGAAGGAGAGGCGCTGCGCTGCACTCTCCTCCCCTCACATAACAACAAGCAGCCGGTGAGTGACCGGGAGGGGGGGGGGGCGGCGGCACAGTGGGGCATGTATCTGGCACCAAATGGGGCATGTAACCGGCACTGAGTGGGGCCGCCTGGCACTGTGGGGCATGTAACTGGCACCAAATGGGGCATGTAACTGGCACTGAGTGGGGCCTGGTACTGTGGGGCATGTAACAGGCACTGTGGGGCATGTATCTGGCACTGTGGGGCATGTAACTGACACTTTGGGGCAATGTAACTGGCACTGTGGGGCATGTATCTGGCACTGTGTGGCATGTATCTGGCACTGTGGGGCAATGTAACTGGCACTGTGTGGCATGTATCTGGCACTGTGGGGCAATGTAACTGGCACTGTGGGGCATGTATCTGGCACTGTGGGGCAATGTAACTGGCACTGTGGGGCAATGTAACTGGCACTGTGGGGCATGTATCTGGCACTGTGGGGCAATGTAACTGGCACTGTGGAGCAATGTATCTGGCACTGTGGGGCAATGTGTCCGGCACTGTGGGGCAATGTATCCGGCACTGTGGGGCATGTATCTGGCACTGTGGGGCATGTATCCGGCACTGTGGGGCAATGTAACTGGCACTGTGGGGCATGTATCCGGCACTGTGGGGCATTGTATCTGGCACTGTGAGGCAATGTAACTGGCACTGTGGGCCATTTTCAGTGGCCACACCCCTTCTGGAGTGTGGCCACGCCCATTTTTTCGACACATGCTTCTTTTTGTGTGTTTTTTTTTTTTTGGGGGGGGGGGGGGCGCCATTTTCCATCATGCCCTGGGCTCCGAAAACCCTAGCTACGCCTCTGATTGGGCCTAATTCTGAGTTGATCGCAGCATCAAATTTGTTAGCAGTTGGGCAAAACCATGTGCACTGCACGGGGGGGGGGGAGATATAACATGTGCAGAGAGAGTTAGATTTGGGTGTGGTGTGTTCAAACTGAAATCTAAATTGCAGTGTAAAAATAAAGCAGCCAGTATTTACCTGCACAGAAACAAAATAACCCACCCAAATCTAACTCTCTCTGCAAATGTTACATCTGCCCCCCCTGCAGTGCACATGGTTTTGCCCAATTGCTAGCAAACTTGCTGCTGCGATCAACTCAGAATTACCCCCCATAGACCTCTGTGTCAGCAGAAAGTCTCTTCACACATTGGTAAATCAGCCCGCTGGACTTTGGAGTTCTACTGTATTTCTCCCTGTCATGTTTTTAGGTCAAGAGGGTTCCAGCGGTAGTTATACAAACCAACTTCGTCTCGTAGCGCACCGCGGCGTTACTGCGCCTGTGCTTTATGCTTTTTTTTTCTCTCATTTTGGCCAGTATCCCTGGTGACTGTGCAGATTTCATTCTGTGCAGGAATATATAACTCCCCTTGGCAGACAGAGCCGCTGCTGGTTAGAGATACCATGGGGGTCTATTCATGAAGCAGTGAAAAGAGTGGAGAATTGGCAACCAATCAGCTACTCTGTATAATTATATATTATGCAAATTATAAATGTTACATCAATGCTGATTGGTTACCATGGGCCAACTTCTCCACTGGCTCACTGCTCCACTCTTTTCACTGCTTCATGAATAGACCCCCATGTGAGCTAACATGCGTGGTGCTACGGTGTGCAGTCGGGGCTGCGGTGTCTTGTCCTTAAAGAAAATGAATCCCTCAGAATGGTTGTGAAATGAGTCGTATTGCAGCCACCTCATGTGAAATTTACTCCGTGTAACCGCAATGAATTCCAGCTGTAGGTAGGTTTTATTACGTTAAGATCAGGAATAGAAGGATATGTGCGCTGAGGTCTTTTGCGGGCGGCGCACTCTGACCCGGAGCTAACAGCCGTTTAATTAGTTCCCAGCTTATGGCAGATCAGGATGTGTTACATGTAATGGATCTCAGCAAAAACCCACAAAAGAGAAAGCCAGAAAATCTAATGTACATCTATTATATAGCCTTAGAGAACATCTGTCCAGTATGGCCTGATACTGACTGTTCTACTGATAGTTATTACAAACGTCACAGCCATCATTCATTAAACAAGCCTTCAAACACCGTACTCCAGTATCATATGCTACCACCCCACATTGTTATAATAATAAACAACAACACCACTTAATTATAATAAACAGCCAGGACCAGCTCCAGACCTACTAGCACCCTGAGCGAGAAATTTAGAAGCCCCCCCCCCCCACCACCACCACCTTCCCAGCCTCTATGCGCACGCTTCTGGGAAAGTAGGCGTGGCCTCGTAACTTTATATGATCAAACTAGAAATATATATATTTTCACCCCCCTACACACACAATTAGCAGCTTTAAACGTAACACCCACAGTAGCGTTCCTTACATATAATGTCCCCAGTACAGTGCCAGATACACATAACATTCCAGTAGAGTGCCAAATACACATAATGACCCCAGTAGAGTGCCAGATACACATAATGAACCCAGTAGAGTGCCAAATACACATAATGACCCCAGTAGAGTGCCAGATACACATAATGACCCCAGTAGAGTGCCAAATACACATAATGACCCCAGTAGAGTGCCAGATACACATAATGACCTCAGTAGAGTGCCAGATACACATAATGAACCCAGTAGTGCAGTGCCAGATACACATATAGTATGCCCCCAAAAGTGCCAGATTCACATATGCCCCCCGTAGTGCCAGATATACATATGCCCCCAGCAGTGCCAGTTATACATATGCCCCCAGCGTGCCATATACACTTACACCCCCAGTAGGGCTGTGCCAGATACACATTTGCCCCCAATAGTGCCAGATACACATATGGCCCCAGCAGTGCCAGATACACATATGACCCCAGCAGTGCCAGATACGCATAGGCCCCCAGCAGTGCCAGATGCACTTATGCCCCCAGTCGTGCTGTGCCAGATATACATATGCCCCCAGCAGTGCCAGATACACTTATGCCCCCAGTAATAACGGGCAAAACCATGTGCACTGCAGGTGGGGCAGATGTAAGGTACAGAGTTAGATTTGGGTGTGGCATGTGGCGAAAATGGAGGATAATGTCAGTTGAGGGGCCCCAGAGATACTGTATCAGTGTACCAGGCCCCCAAATTTCTGTTGCCGGCCCTGACTGTACTTACTGCCACTGAATAAAATAGGTTTTGTTTATTTCGTCCCCCCAGTACAACACAGAGGTGATGTATTCTAGTGAATCATAACTTGGGACAAGGATAACCTAAAATCAACAACTTACAGGATTTTTTCCCAGCAGCTGCATTAATATGTCATCTGTATATCTTTGGGAGAAAAGGGATGGGTGCAGTTTGGGTGCCAGAGTCCCTTGCCCTGGCAGTGTTGCTGGTGACATACAGGTATCAACGCTTGTGCTGAGTGTTTCATGTGATTGTGTTTATAGTAGTATCACAAGTCCCTTTGTCCTGCTCCCTTTGTGACTGTAGCGACTTCCTTACAACTTACAGTTGGAATTTCAGATGTGTGATTTCCCAATCACTTTGAAGTTTTATAGCTCGGCTGTTCCAATACACTTTGAAGCTCATCTTGGCATTTCAGCAGAGCAAAAGCCAAGCAAATCTAAGGTTCTTACAGGGAGTTTTATAAATAGTGTTAGTGGCTGACGCTGAGTCGCACTATGCTGCGTCCGCTTTACCGTCTTTTGCCGTAGCTGCACCAGAGTCTCTATGTGAATGATAGCATCAGCCCTTCTCCTTGTGTACAGCCGTGTGTCTGACTGTGCAAGGGCTGTGCTGCACTTCAATAAATAGCCCCCAAGCGAGTGTATTAACAGTGCTGCTCATTCAGACCCCGATCGCTCGCTAGCTATTTTTTGCAGCGCTGCGATCAGATAGTCGCCGCCTACAGGGGAGTGTATTTTAGCTTTGCAAGTGTGCGATCGCATGTGCAGCCGAGTGGTACAAAAAGAGTTTGTGCAGTTTCTGAGTAGCCCAGGACTTAATCAGCCGCTGCGATCACTCCAGCCTCTTCAGGACCGGAACTGACGTCCGACACCCACCCTGCAAACGCTTGGACACTCTTGCGTTTTTTCAACCACTCCCAGAAAACGGTCAGTTGTCACCCACAGATGCCCTCTTCCTGTCAATCTCCTTGCGATCGGCTGTGCGAATGGATTCTTCGTAAAACCCATCGCCCAGCAACGATCCGCTTTGTAGCCGTACGACGCGCCTGCGCATTGTGGTGCATACGCATGCGCAGTTCTGACCTGATCGCAGCGCAGCGAAAAAACCTAGCGTGCGATCAGGGCTGAATGATCCCCATTTTTTGCATTAAAAGAACTGTTCTTTAGAAAATTTAACAAATTAAGCTCATACAGCCAGGGTCGGACACCCCCCCAAGTATGCGCCCCTATCACTGCATTTCCCCGGTGGGCCCTTCATGCCCCAGTCCGACACTGGATGCAGCCACCAAGAGGTAGCCATGTTGTCTTTATGTGGCATATATTATGAACTAGGTCTCATGAATGCAAGTTTGAAGTTTGCTGTTTATAGACGGGTTGGCTGTGGCGGTGGAACCATATTGAGCCACCGAACTGACACACAGATAAGAGTGAGGTCCTCTAACCAGCATATTTCTGTTCAAATTATTCACAAATCCATGTAAAGAGTTTAATTACCCTTTAATGTGGACCTGACACCTGTGTGGTGGATCGAGTATCACATGAATATAAGACAGGACTCGTGAATATTAAACCTTTTTATGTGTTGACCTTATCAATGTGTCGACATTTCCCCATGTCGACTTTGTCCATGTCGTTCAATAGTGATCGACCTATTGACCGTCGACTATATTCAGGTTGACCCATTGATCCATAACCCTTCTTCCTTACCCTAATATCTCCTTTTTCTGCCCCCGTGATACTTCTGATGTAACTGGTTCTCCCCAAAGATGGATCTGATTTGTATAGTAAGCTGTTAAGGGCCAGAATAAGGCAAGCTGTCAAAATGATATGCTGGTGATAGTATTACAAAGTATAACGTGTTAATACTCCAAGCACGGTAACGTGCTGAACACACTGTAGTGCCCCCTGTACACATTATGCCACACAGTGACCCCAGTTCACATAATGCCATAGTGATCCCTATGCTGGTGATGTATGGTGGAGGGGAGGGGGGCTGGGTATGTAAATGATGTACCTTTTACACTGTGTGGTAAGAAGAAATAAAAAAAAAGGAAAGAAACAAAAAAACATTGAATCGACGAAAGCACAAAACCAAAAAATGTCCATAAATAAACCTCACTTTTCATATTTTTAAAGCGTTGTTTTCCTTTGAAGGAAGGATTATTGGCTACACAAGATTATCAAACCATGGAGATTCTTCAATTACACTGCGCTTTCAAGTTTATTTTCTGTGCTTTGAACAAGACCCAGCTTGTTGCACAATTTGTAAGATGTGAACTCTGTCCTCTGCACACGTGCAGAGTGATCTCACAGAACCTAAATGTCTACTGTACCAAGCATGGAAAGCTCAGCGTTCTACAATCAGGCCCTGGATTTACAATCGTTGTTAAAATGCCAGAAAGCATGACAAACTGCCACGGACATTTTTATACGTTAGGCAAATTCTGTCTTGTCAGAATTCCGCAGCAGGATATGATGCATTTTTTCTGCTATATTAAAGGAAAATAAAACAGGACACAAATTCCCTACTTATACAGAAGAGGCAAAATCATACAATTATACAAGAATGAATGCCTATTACTTGAAGGAACAGCAGACTTTAATAATGAATACGATTTTATCTTAATAATTAACTATACAGTTACGCTGCCAAACACTGGGAAAAGGACAAAAACTGTTGGACGTACAATTTGGTTAAATCCGTGATTTAACCAATTTGTCTGAACGACAGGTTTTGTCCATTTTCCAGTGTTTGGGAGCAAATGGTCGCTTGTCGGTTTGTTCTCATCCATTACCAGATTTTCATTCTAACCAAACAGATATGGCAGATGACAGTGCATACTTGCCTACCATCCCGAAATGGCCGGGAGGCTCCCGAAAATGAGTGCAACTCCCCCCCCCCCCCTCCAGAAAGGTGGGCAGCTTCCCCGCACCCACTCTCGCCACCAACTTGCATAGCACAAGTGGGCGATCCAAGGGGGCCCAATGATGTAGCCCTGCCCCCTGCTGTTTAATGCCTGTAATATGGGCACTGTGGCACTATATAGCGGGGACGTGACCACAGTGACGTGACCGCAAGCTTCACACACCCTGTGCTGCCTCAGCTACATAGGCAAGGCCCCACCATGCCCCCATGTGTCCTCACTCCTGCCCTCCCCGCCCCCAGCTGCGCCGAGCTGGCTGCCCTCTCCCGAAGGATGACAGTGTGGACTGATAGCTTCTTATTAGTGCCGTTGACCACAGCCCCTTAGAATGCAAGCAGCCTCTACACTAAAACTGGGTACACACTTGTCCAATACTTTAGTCTGCTGAGAAGATACATTTGGCTGTGGAGGAAGGGGGGTTTATTACTGAGGAGTTTAATTGTAATGGTGAAGGGAGGGAGTGAGAATTAAGAATATCATTGGGGATGGGGACACGATTTTAATGTTCTTCCCCCCAAAAATAAAAATAAATGTGTGTGTTCACCCTCAAAGGCATTACCAGCTCCAGCCAGCCCTGGTTCTAAAATATAGGGAACAAAATGTGTAGGGGTCCCCCATAGTTAATAAACCAGCACCAGGCTCTTTGAGATGGCCCTGATAAATGACGGGGAATAAAATGAGTAAGGGTCCCCCGCAATTTCAGGACAGTCAGCGGGCTCCACTAGCAGGGGGCTAATGCCATAGCCAGGAGAAACACATGGCCAAAGCATTACCCCACTCCCCCGACGAGTCAGTCCAGGCTGGGGATTCCTAGGGAAGTGGGGACCCCCCAATAAAGGGGTCCCCTCTCTCAAGGACACCCAAGGCCAGGGCTGAAGCCCAGGGCTATCCCCGGCACCCCTGGGCTGTCGGTGCCGAGTCGATAATCCGGTAGTGAAGAATTAATTTTGTCTTTTACATGAGACCTACAGGTCCCAGCTAGCCTCCCCTGCATGCTGGTACTTGGGGAACCACAAGTACCAGCAGAGCTTAAAGTGGTCCTGGAGAGGTGGTGGAACTCACCCCCTGTCATTAGGTGGAGCCAGGGCCAATACTAGGATTTACAGCATCCACCTGCAAACTATAAATTTGTGACCTACCTCCCATACTTTAAAGGGACAGTGGTCTCACAAGGAAGGAGCATGGTTCAACAATAGTACCCAATTCAAATTACGCCACACAATAGCACAATCTTATTTATATTACACTGCATGTTATGCCCCTAATTCATATTACACCACATAGTAGTGTCCCTTATTCACATTACGACACTTAGTAGTGTCCCTTATTCATGTTACAGTACACAGTGGTACCTCTTATACACAATGCCCACAGTAGTGCCCCTTATACCCAATTCCAGTAGTAGTGCCCCTTACATTTAATGTCCACAGTAGTGCTGCTTATCCGCATAATGCCCTCAGTAGTAGTGCCCCTTAAATATAATGCCCACAGATGTGCCACTTGTACACATAATACCCACAGAAGTACCCCTTATACACGTAATCCCCACAACAGTGGGCTGCTTATCCGCATAATGCTGCTTATTCGCATAATGCCCACATAATGCCCACAACAGTAGTGCTGCTTATCCGCATAATGCCCACAGTAGTAGTGCCCCTTAAATATAATGCCCACAGATGTGCCACTTATGCACATAATACCCACAGAAGTACCCCTTATACACATAATGCCCACAACAGTGGTCCTTATACACCTAATGTTCACAGTAGTGCCCCTTATACATATCTCTGACTCTGTCCCTCCAGCAGCTTCCCTGCCTCTGTGTGCCACCAGCCCCCTTTCATATTGTTTTCTGCATGGACAAAGCCTACTCCTCTTCATGGCTCTTCCCTTCAGCAGCAGTGACGGCATGGCATCATATACGCAGTGCAGGAAAAGGAAGCTGCTGGGACCTGAGGAGGGTGCGAACGCCATCTCACAAACACAGCATGTGCGAGTACCAGGAGATGTGGGTCACAGATTGAGGATGAACATAGGCACATAGGACCACCAGGACCTGAGGAAAGGGGAGATGTCTGCAGCTCATCAATGACACTAGTGCCGCCTGCATCATCTATTGACGTGGATGGTGGGGCGGGCTTTTCTGTTGGAATTACTGTGTAGGGCTGTGGAGGAGGTGGAACTAGTTCCAACTACCATTACACGTTCCCCCCCACTTTAACCCCTGAGTAGCAGCATGCGTGGCATTAATGGCCCACTGGTATATATAATCCCCCTGTAAAACAAATATTGAAATAAAGACAGGACACTGAATGTTTTAATAGTTTATTAGCCAGCATCGTCATCTGGGGGGAGGAAACCTATAAGCTCTTTTGCAATGCCACTGCCTATCCAGGACTTCCCCGGAATCTTCACCTGGGGGTAGGAGGCCTATAAGCTCTTTTGCAATGCCACCACCTATCCAGGACTTCCCGGAATCTTCACCTGGGGGCAGGAGACCTATAAACTATTTGCAATGCCACCACCTATTCAGGACTTCCCCGGAATCTTCACCTGGAGGGCGGCAGCCTTTAAGCTCTTTTGCAATGCCACCGCCTATCCAGGACTTCCCTGGCATCTTCACCTGGAGGACTCTTTTGCATGGCCACCACCCATCCTGGACCTCCACGTCATCTTCATGAGTTTTACCTTGCTCCTCTGCCGTCAGACTGACACCCGCTGCCATTTTGCCATTTGGAAGTCTTCCCTCCATCGTGTTTCCTTTTTCGTCTTAGTTTTGGTGGCGATAACAGCTCATTTAGATGAGTTGTTAGTTATTTGCTTAGTGGGTGCACTCTCCTCAGATAATGATTATGCCCCATCAGGGCATTTGGCACTGCCTGTCCGGGTGTGTCTAATATCGGGGAGTTGTCCGCCGATGATTGAGTTCTGTATATGTGACTGTTTCATGTTCTATGTTGTCCATTCTTATTAACTGCCACCATAATAACTTAGGGGCAGATGTACTAAGCCTTGGAAAGAGATAAAGTGGAGAGAGATAAAGTAAAGTGCAAACCAATCAGCTCCTAACTGTCATTTTTCAAACTAATCCTGTAACATGGCAGTTAGGAGCTGATGGGTTGGTACTTCTCCAAGGCTTAATGCATCTGCCCCTTAATCATAAACAGTCATAATCTAAATATATTAAATAAAAATAAAATGTGATCTCATTTGAAGCTGACTCCTGTTATTGCGTGTTTTATTATATACTTCAAGTCTATTTGAGATATTTAATATTAAATTGGATTAAACACTTCAGTATCAATTGTTAATGCATACCTCCCAACTTTTTAACAGCCTAAAGAGGGATCCTGTGTGTGCCCGCGCCCAAAATGGGGTAAGGCCTGTTCAAAAGGAGGCGTTGCCCCACGGCAGAGCCGCGATCGCGAGTTACGCCCCCTTTTACTGTCACTGAGGGGGCATGCCCCCTCTTCCCCTGTCACATGTGAATAGACGCTGAAAATTGGGACAGTTGGGAGGTATGGTTAATGCATTTAAAAATAAATAACGTTTCAAGTGAACGTATTACCAAGTAGAGAACTATAAATATTCTTTACATGTTAGCCTAATTTTTTCTGTTCTACTAACAGCTCCCGCGAATATATAGTTATGCTGTATATAAATGTCATCACAGTGGTTTACAATGAATATTACATATTGAAACAGAAAAGATATATTAACATATATTACTATCAGCATAGGAGCCCAAAGCATAATGACCATTTACAGCAATTTTCCTATGAAGTATTCTGCAAATGTAATTACAACTAGAGAAGTGTCCTCCATAGTTTGGCTGACTGCATAAATACTTTAAAGTCAATGGAAATTGTCAGCTAAGTAGCCAACGCTCATTAGTGACTACGGAGCTGTCACAATCATTGAATTAAAAATTAATCCCTATTATGGCTCAGCAGCTAACGAGCCCGAGGAAGTGGTTACCTCATAAGATCACAATCCTCTCCTTTCTCTGGCCAGATATTTCATTAACAGCTCGGGTCCACAAGATCTTTAGATTTCCCAGGTGGCTTAAAACCTATTCTGAGACGGCCCTAATTTATTAAATATTGGGCTAAGGGTCATTAGTGTCTGATTCGGAGACACTTACTGTATAGAATTAAGTTGGAAATATAGAACAATATACATGGAAACAGAGGAATCGCAATATCAGTAATATGAGATTTGGGAATAAGGAATGATCAACCGGCGCTAAAATGTTTTTGCAGAAAAAGAAATCCACGTAAACACAAATGAGATATTCTGATTGGCATCAGATTAATATCGGCTCAAATTTGATTGGCTGATATTTTTTTTCTCTTTGATAATTATTGAGCAATCTGTATTAGTTTTCTTTCAATACATCCCAATCTGTACGTTGAGGCATATTGTTATATTTTTATTTTGCATTGCAGTTATGCCCTTACTGTTGTCATGTCTGCCTGATTTATCCACATCCCTTCATCAAATCTTAGGGTAGTGTCAGATAGGAGCATTTCTTAGTGTGGTGTCAGACAGGAGCATTTCTTAGGGTGGTGTCAGACAGGAGCATTTCTTAGGATGGTGTCAGACAGGAGTATTTCTTAGGATGGTGTCAGACAGGTGCATTTCTTAGGGTGGTGTCAGGTAGGTGCATTTCTTAGGGTGGTGTCAGACAGGAGCATTTCTTAGGGTGGTGTCAGACAGGAGCATTTCTTAGGTTGGTGTCAGAGGAACATTTCTTAGGGTGGTGTCAGACAGGTGCATTTCTTAGGGTGGTGTCAGACAGGAGCATTTCTTAGGGTGGTGTCAGACAGGAGCATTTCTTAGGGTGGTGTCAGACAGGGGCATTTCTTAGGATGGTGTCAGACAGGAGCATTTCTTAGGATGGTGTCAGACAGGAGCATTTCTTAGGGTGGTGTCAGACAGGGGCATTTCTTAGGGTGGTGTCAGACAGGGGCATTTCTTAGGGTGGTGTCAGACAGGGGCATTTCTTAGGGTGGTGTCAGACAGGCGCATTTCTTAGGGTGGTGTCAGACCGGAGCATTTCTTAGGGTGGTGTCAGGCAGGTGCATTTCTTAGGGTGGTGTCAGGCAGGTGCATTTCTTAGGGTGGTGTCAGACAGGCGCATTTCTTAGGGTGGTGTCAGACAGGTGCATTTCTTAGGGTGGTATCAAACAGGCGCATTTCTTAGGGTAGTGTCAGACAGGAGCATTTCTTAGGGTGGTGTCAGACAGGAACATTTCTTAGGGTGGTGTCAGACAGGAGCATTTCTTAGGATGGTGTCAGACAGGAGAATTTCTTAGGATGGTGTCAGACAGGTGCATTTCTTAGGGTGGTGTCAGACAGGAGCATTTCTTAGGGTGGTGTCAGACAGGTGCATTTCTTAGGGTGGTGTCAGACAGGAGCATTTCTTAGGGTGGTGTCAGACAGGTGCATTTCTTAGGGTGGTGTCAGACAGGAGCATTTCTTAGGGTGGTGTCAGACAGTAGCATTTCTTAGGGTGGTGTCAGACTGGAGCATTTCTTTGGATGGTGTCAGACAGGTGCATTTCTTAGGGTGGTGTCAGACAGGAGCATTTCTTAGGGTGGTGTCAGACAGGCGCATTTCTTAGGGTGGTGTCAGACAGGAGCATTTCTTTGGGTGGTGTCAGACAGGTGCATTTCTTAGGGTGGTGTCAGACAGGCGCATTTCTTAGGGTGGTGTCAGACAGGAGCATTTCTTAGGGTGGTGTCAGACAGGAGCATTTCTTAGGATGGTGTCAGACAGGAGCATTTCTTTGGGTGGTGTCAGACAGGTGCATTTCTTAGGGTGGTGTCAGACAGGCGCATTTCTTAGGGTGGTGTCAGACAGGAGCATTTCTTTGGATGGTGTCAGACAGGTGCATTTCTTAGGGTGGTGTCAGACAGGAGCATTTCTTAGGGTGGTGTCAGACAGGAACTTTTCTTAGGTTGGTGTCAGACAGGCGCATTTTTTAGGGTGGTGTCAGACAGGTGCATTTCTTAGGGTGGTGTCAGACAGGAGCATTTCTTTGGGTGGTGTCAGACAGGTGCATTTCGTAGGGTGGTGTCAGACAGGCGCATTTCTTAGGATGGTGTCAGACAGGCGCATTTCTTAGGATGGTGTCAGACAGGTGCATTTCTTAGGATGGTGTCAGACAGGAGCATTTCTTAGGGTGGTGTCAGGTAGGTGCATTTCTTAGGATGGTGTCAGACAGGAACATTTCTTAGGTTGGTGTCATACAGGCACATTTCTTAGGGTGGTGTCAGACAAGAGCATTTCTTAGGGTGGTGTCAGACAGGAACATTTCTTAGGATGGTGTCAGACAGGCGCATTTCTTAGGATGGTGTCAGACAGGAGCATTTCTTAGGGTGGTGTCAGACAGGGGCATTTCTTAGGATGGTGTCAGACAGCTGCATTTCTTAGTGTGGTGTCAGACAGGTGCATTTCTCAGGATGGTGTAAGACAGGTGCATTTCTTAGGATGGTGTCAGACAGGCACATTTCTTAGGGTGGTGTCAGACAGGAACATTTCTTAGGGTGGTGTCAGACAGGAACATTTCTTTGGGTGGTGTCAGACAGGAACATTTCATAGGGTGGTGTCAAACCGGTACATTTCTCAGGATGGTGTCAGACAGGCGCATTTCTTTGGGTGGTGTCAGATAGGAACATTTCTTAGGGTGGTGTCAGACAGGTACATTTCTTAGGATGGTGTCAGACAGGAGCATTCCTTAGGATGGTGTCAGACAGGAACATTTCTTAGGGTGGTGCCAGACAGGTGCATTTCTTAGGGTGGTGTCAGACAGGCGCATTTCTTAGGGTGGTGTCAGACAGGAACATTTCTTAGGGTGGTGTCAGACAGGCACATTTCTTAGGGTGGTGTCAGACAGGAACATTTCTTAGGGTGGTGTCAGACAGGTACATTTCTTTGGGTGGTGTCAGACAGGCGCATTTCTTAGGATGGGGTCAGACAGGTGCATTTCTTAGGGTGGTGTCAGACAGGAAAATTTCTTAGGGTGGTGTCAGACAGGAGCATTTTTTAGGGTGGTGTCAGGTAGGTGCATTTCTTAGGATGGTGTCAGACAGGCGCATTTCTTAGGATGGTGTCAGACAGGTGCATTTCTTTGGGTGGTGTCAGACAGGAGCATTTCTTAGTGTGGTGTCAGACAGGAGCATTTCTTAGGTTGGTGTCAGACAGGAACATTTCTTAGGATGGTGTCAGACAGGCGCATTTCTTAGGATGGTGTCAGACAGGTGCATTTCTTAGGGTGGTGTCAGACAGGTGCATTTCTTAGGATGGTGTCAGACAGGTGCATTCTTTGGGTGGTGTCAGACAGGAGCATTTCTTAGTGTGGTGTCAGACAGGTGCATTTCTTAGGATGGTGTCAGACAGGAGCATTTCTTAGGATGGCGTCAGACAGGAGCATTTCTTAGGATGGTGTCAGACAGGCGCATTTCTTAGGGTGGTCAGACAGGTGCATTCTTTGGGTGGTGTCAGACAGGAGCATTTCTTAGGATGGTGTCAGACAGGCGCATTTCTTAGGGTGGTGTCAGACAGGAGCATTTCTTAGGATGGTGTCAGACAGGCGCATTTCTTAGGATGGTGTCAGACAGGCGCATTTCTTAGGGTGGTCTCAGACAGGAGCATTTCTTAGGATGGTGTCAGACAGGCGCATTTCTTAGGGTGGTGTCAGACAGGAGCATTTCTTAGGATGGTGTCAGACAGGTGCATTTCTTAGGATGGTGTCAGACAGGAGCATTTCTTAGGATGGCGTCAGACAGGAGCATTTCTTAGGATGGTGTCAGACAGGTGCATTTCTTAGGATGGTGTCAGACAGGAGCATTTCTTTGGATGGTGTCAGACAGGTGCATTTCTTAGGGTGGTGTCAGACAGGAGCATTTCTTAGGGTGGTGTCAGACAGGCGCATTTCTTAGGGTGGTGTCAGACAGGAGCATTTCTTTGGGTGGTGTCAGACAGGTGCATTTCTTAGGGTGGTGTCAGACAGGCGCATTTCTTAGGGTGGTGTCAGACAGGAGCATTTCTTAGGGTGGTGTCAGACAGGAGCATTTCTTAGGATGGTGTCAGACCGGAGCATTTCTTAGGATGGTGTCAGACAGGAGCATTTCTTAGGATGGTGTCAGACAGGAGAATTTCTTAGGGTGGTGTCAGACAGGAGCATTTCTTAGGATGGTGTCAGACAGGAGCATTTCTTAGTTTGGTGTCAGACAGGAGCATTTCTTAGGTTGGTGTCAGACAGGTACATTTCTTAGGGTGGTGTCAGACAGGTGCATTTCTTAGGATGGTGTCAGACAGGCGCATTTCTTAGGATAGTGTCAGACAGGCGCATTTCTTAGGCTGGTGTCAGACAGGAGCATTTCTTAGGGTGGTGTCAGACAGGAGCATTTCTTAGTGTGGTGTCAGACAGGTGCATTTCTTAGGATGGTGTCAGACAGGAGCATTTCTTAGGATGGCGTCAGACAGGAGCATTTCTTAGGATGGTGTCAGACAGGTGCATTTCTTAGGATGGTGTCAGACAGGAGCATTTCTTTGGATGGTGTCAGACAGGTGCATTTCTTAGGGTGTTGTTAGACAGGAGCATTTCTTAGGGTGGTGTCAGACAGGCGCATTTCTTAGGGTGGTGTCAAACAGGAGCATTTCTTTGGGTGGTGTCAGACAGGTGCATTTCTTAGGGTGGTGTCAGACAGGCGCATTTCTTAGGGTGGTGTCAGACAGGAGCATTTCTTAGGATGGTGTCAGACAGGTGCATTTCTTAGGGTGGTGTCAGACAGGAGCATTTCTTAGGGTGGTGTCAGACAGGCGCATTTCTTAGGGTGGTGTCAGACAGGAGCATTTCTTTGGGTGGTGTCAGACAGGTGCATTTCTTAGGGTGGTGTCAGACAGGCGCATTTCTTAGGGTGGTGTCAGACAGGAGCATTTCTTAGGGTGGTGTCAGACAGGAGCATTTCTTAGGATGGTGTCAGACAGGAGCATTTCTTTGGGTGGTGTCAGACAGGTGCATTTCTTAGGGTGGTGTCAGACAGGCGCATTTCTTAGGGTGGTGTCAGACAGGAGCATTTCTTTGGATGGTGTCAGACAGGTGCATTTCTTAGGGTGGTGTCAGACAGGAGCATTTCTTAGGGTGGTGTCAGACAGGCGCATTTCTTAGGGTGGTGTCAGACAGGAGCATTTCTTTGGGTGGTGTCAGACAGGTGCATTTCTTAGGGTGGTGTCAGACAGGCGCATTTCTTAGGGTGGTGTCAGACAGGAGCATTTCTTAGGGTGGTGTCAGACAGGAGCATTTCTTAGGATGGTGTCAGACCGGAGCATTTCTTAGGATGGTGTCAGACAGGAGCATTTCTTAGGATGGTGTCAGACAGGAGAATTTCTTAGGGTGGTGTCAGACAGGAGCATTTCTTAGGGTGGAGTCAGACAGGAGCATTTCTTAGGGTGGTGTCAGACAGGTGCATTTCTTAGGGTGGTGTCAGACAGGAGCATTTCTTAGGGTGGTGTCAGACAGGAGCATTTCTTAGGGTGGTGTCAGACAGGAGCATTTCTTAGGATGGTGTCAGACAGGAGCATTTCTTAGTGTGGTGTCAGACAGGAGCATTTCTTAGGTTGGTGTCAGACAGGTACATTTCTTAGGGTGGTGTCAGACAGGTGCATTTCTTAGGATGGTGTCAGACAGGCGCATTTCTTAGGATGGTGTCAGACAGGCGCATTTCTTAGGCTGGTGTCAGACAGGAGCATTTCTTAGGGTGGTGTCAGACAGGAGCATTTCTTAGTGTGGTGTCAGACAGGTGCATTTCTTAGGATGGTGTCAGACAGGAGCATTTCTTAGGATGGTGTCAGACAGGAGCATTTCTTAGGATGGTGTCAGACAGGTGCATTTCTTAGGATGGTGTCAGACAGGAGCATTTCTTAGGATGGCGTCAGACAGGAGCATTTCTTAGGATGGTGTCAGACAGGTGCATTTCTTAGGATGGTGTCAGACAGGAGCATTTCTTTGGATGGTGTCAGACAGGTGCATTTCTTAGGGTGGTGTCAGACAGGAAAATTTCTTAGGGTGGTGTCAGACAGGAGCATTTCTTAGGGTGGTGTCAGGTAGGTGCATTTCTTAGGATGGTGTCAGACAGGCGCATTTCTTAGGATGGTGTCAGACAGGTGCATTTCTTTGGGTGGTGTCAGACAGGAGCATTTCTTAGTGTGGTGTCAGACAGGAGCATTTCTTAGGTTGGTGTCAGACAAGAACATTTCTTAGGATGGTGTCAGACAGGCGCATTTCTTAGGATGGTGTCAGACAGGTGCATTTCTTAGGGTGGTGTCAGACAGGTGCATTTCTTAGGATGGTGTCAGACAGGTGCATTCTTTGGGTGGTGTCAGACAGGAGCATTTCTTAGTGTGGTGTCAGACAGGTGCATTTCTTAGGATGGTGTCAGACAGGAGCATTTCTTAGGATGGCGTCAGACAGGAGCATTTCTTAGGATGGTGTCAGACAGGCGCATTTCTTAGGGTGGTCAGACAGGTGCATTCTTTGGGTGGTGTCAGACAAGAGCATTTCTTAGGATGGTGTCAGACAGGCGCATTTCTTAGGGTGGTGTCAGACAGGAGCATTTCTTAGGATGGTGTCAGACAGGCGCATTTCTTAGGATGGTGTCAGACAGGCGCATTTCTTAGGGTGGTCTCAGACAGGAGCATTTCTTAGGATGGTGTCAGACAGGCGCATTTCTTAGGGTGGTGTCAGACAGGAGCATTTCTTAGGATGGTGTCAGACAGGTGCATTTCTTAGGATGGTGTCAGACAGGAGCATTTCTTAGGATGGCGTCAGACAGGAGCATTTCTTAGGATGGTGTCAGACAGGTGCATTTCTTAGGATGGTGTCAGACAGGAGCATTTCTTTGGATGGTGTCAGACAGGTGCATTTCGTAGGGTGGTGTCAGACAGGAGCATTTCTTAGGGTGGTGTCAGACAGGCACATTTCTTAGGGTGGTGTCAGACAGGAGCATTTCTTTGGGTGGTGTCAGACAGGTGCATTTCTTAGGGTGGTGTCAGACAGGCGCATTTCTTAGGGTGGTGTCAGACAGGAGCATTTCTTAGGGTGGTGTCAGACAGGGGCATTTCTTAGGGTGGTGTCAGACAGGTGCATTTCTTAGGATGGTGTCAGACAGGCGCATTTCTTAGGATGGTGTCAGACAGGCGCATTTCTTAGGCTGGTGTCAGACAGGAGCATTTCTTAGGGTGGTGTCAGACAGGAGCATTTCTTAGTGTGGTGTCAGACAGGTGCATTTCTTAGGATGGTGTCAGACAGGAGCATTTCTTAGGATGGTGTCAGACAGGAGCATTTCTTAGGATGGTGTCAGACAGGTGCATTTCTTAGGATGGTGTCAGACAGGAGCATTTCTTAGGATGGCGTCAGACAGGAGCATTTCTTAGGATGGTGTCAGACAGGTGCATTTCTTAGGATGGTGTCAGACAGGAGCATTTCTTTGGATGGTGTCAGACAGGTGCATTTCTTAGGGTGGTGTCAGACAGGAAAATTTCTTAGGGTGGTGTCAGACAGGAGCATTTCTTAGGGTGGTGTCAGGTAGGTGCATTTCTTAGGATGGTGTCAGACAGGCGCATTTTTAGGATGGTGTCAGACAGGTGCATTTCTTTGGGTGGTGTCAGACAGGAGCATTTCTTAGTGTGGTGTCAGACAGGAGCATTTCTTAGGTTGGTGTCAGACAAGAACATTTCTTAGGATGGTGTCAGACAGGCGCATTTCTTAGGATGGTATCAGACAGGTGCATTTCTTAGGGTGGTGTCAGACAGGTGCATTTCTTAGGATGGTGTCAGACAGGTGCATTCTTTGGGTGGTGTCAGACAGGAGCATTTCTTAGTGTGGTGTCAGACAGGTGCATTTCTTAGGATGGTGTCAGACAGGAGCATTTCTTAGGATGGCGTCAGACAGGAGCATTTCTTAGGATGGTGTCAGACAGGCGCATTTCTTAGGGTGGTCAGACAGGTGCATTCTTTGGGTGGTGTCAGACAAGAGCATTTCTTAGGATGGTGTCAGACAGGCGCATTTCTTAGGGTGGTGTCAGACAGGAGCATTTCTTAGGATGGTGTCAGACAGGCGCATTTCTTAGGATGGTGTCAGACAGGCGCATTTCTTAGGGTGGTCTCAGACAGGAGCATTTCTTAGGATGGTGTCAGACAGGCGCATTTCTTAGGGTGGTGTCAGACAGGAGCATTTCTTAGGATGGTGTCAGACAGGTGCATTTCTTAGGATGGTGTCAGACAGGAGCATTTCTTAGGATGGCGTCAGACAGGAGCATTTCTTAGGATGGTGTCAGACAGGTGCATTTCTTAGGATGGTGTCAGACAGGAGCATTTCTTTGGATGGTGTCAGACAGGTGCATTTCTTAGGGTGGTGTCAGACAGGAGCATTTCTTAGGGTGGTGTCAGACAGGCACATTTCTTAGGGTGGTGTCAGACAGGAGCATTTCTTTGGGTGGTGTCAGACAGGTGCATTTCTTAGGGTGGTGTCAGACAGGCGCATTTCTTAGGGTGGTGTCAGACAGGAGCATTTCTTAGGGTGGTGTCAGACAGGGGCATTTCTTAGGATGGTGTCAGACCGGAGCATTTCTTAGGATGGTGTCAGACAGGAGCATTTCTTAGGATGGTGTCAGACAGGAGAATTTCTTAGGGTGGTGTCAGACAGGAGCATTTCTTAGGGTGGTGTCAGACAGGAGCATTTCTTAGGGTGGTGTCAGACAGGTGCATTTCTTAGGGTGGTGTCAGACAGGAGCATTTCTTAGGGTGGTGTCAGACAGGAGCATTTCTTAGGGTGGTGTCAGACAGGAGCATTTCTTAGGATGGTGTCAGACAGGAGCATTTCTTAGTGTGGTGTCAGACAGGAGCATTTCTTAGGTTGGTGTCAGACAGGTACATTTCTTAGGGTGGTGTCAGACAGGTGCATTTCTTAGGATGGTGTCAGACAGGCGCATTTCTTAGGATAGTGTCAGACAGGCGCATTTCTTAGGCTGGTGTCAGACAGGAGCATTTCTTAGGGTGGTGTCAGACAGGAGCATTTCTTAGTGTGGTGTCAGACAGGTGCATTTCTTAGGATGGTGTCAGACAGGAGCATTTCTTAGGATGGCGTCAGACAGGAGCATTTCTTAGGATGGTGTCAGACAGGTGCATTTCTTAGGATGGTGTCAGACAGGAGCATTTCTTTGGATGGTGTCAGACAGGTGCATTTCTTAGGGTGTTGTTAGACAGGAGCATTTCTTAGGGTGGTGTCAGACAGGCGCATTTCTTAGGGTGGTGTCAAACAGGAGCATTTCTTTGGGTGGTGTCAGACAGGTGCATTTCTTAGGGTGGTGTCAGACAGGCGCATTTCTTAGGGTGGTGTCAGACAGGAGCATTTCTTTGGATGGTGTCAGACAGGTGCATTTCTTAGGGTGGTGTCAGACAGGAGCATTTCTTAGGGTGGTGTCAGACAGGCGCATTTCTTAGGGTGGTGTCAGACAGGAGCATTTCTTTGGGTGGTGTCAGACAGGTGCATTTCTTAGGGTGGTGTCAGACAGGCGCATTTCTTAGGGTGGTGTCAGACAGGAGCATTTCTTAGGGTGGTGTCAGACAGGAGCATTTCTTAGGATGGTGTCAGACAGGAGCATTTCTTTGGGTGGTGTCAGACAGGTGCATTTCTTAGGGTGGTGTCAGACAGGCGCATTTCTTAGGGTGGTGTCAGACAGGAGCATTTCTTTGGATGGTGTCAGACAGGTGCATTTCTTAGGGTGGTGTCAGACAGGAGCATTTCTTAGGGTGGTGTCAGACAGGCGCATTTCTTAGGGTGGTGTCAGACAGGAGCATTTCTTTGGGTGGTGTCAGACAGGTGCATTTCTTAGGGTGGTGTCAGACAGGCGCATTTCTTAGGGTGGTGTCAGACAGGAGCATTTCTTAGGGTGGTGTCAGACAGGAGCATTTCTTAGGATGGTGTCAGACCGGAGCATTTCTTAGGATGGTGTCAGACAGGAGAATTTCTTAGGGTGGTGTCAGACAGGAGCATTTCTTAGGGTGGTGTCAGACAGGAGCATTTCTTAGGGTGGTGTCAGACAGGTGCATTTCTTAGGGTGGTGTCAGACAGGAGCATTTCTTAGGGTGGTGTCAGACAGGAGCATTTCTTAGGGTGGTGTCAGACAGGAGCATTTCTTAGGATGGTGTCAGACAGGAGCATTTCTTAGTGTGGTGTCAGACAGGAGCATTTCTTAGGTTGGTGTCAGACAGGTACATTTCTTAGGGTGGTGTCAGACAGGTGCATTTCTTAGGATGGTGTCAGACAGGCGCATTTCTTAGGATGGTGTCAGACCGGAGCATTTCTTAGGATGGTGTCAGACAGGAGAATTTCTTAGGGTGGTGTCAGACAGGAGCATTTCTTAGGGTGGTGTCAGACAGGAGCATTTCTTAGGGTGGTGTCAGACAGGTGCATTTCTTAGGGTGGTGTCAGACAGGAGCATTTCTTAGGGTGGTGTCAGACAGGAGCATTTCTTAGGGTGGTGTCAGACAGGAGCATTTCTTAGGATGGTGTCAGACAGGAGCATTTCTTAGTGTGGTGTCAGACAGGAGCATTTCTTAGGTTGGTGTCAGACAGGTACATTTCTTAGGGTGGTGTCAGACAGGTGCATTTCTTAGGATGGTGTCAGACAGGCGCATTTCTTAGGATGGTGTCAGACAGGCGCATTTCTTAGGCTGGTGTCAGACAGGAGCATTTCTTAGGGTGGTGTCAGACAGGAGCATTTCTTAGTGTGGTGTCAGACAGGTGCATTTCTTAGGATGGTGTCAGACAGGAGCATTTCTTAGGATGGTGTCAGACAGGAGCATTTCTTAGGATGGTGTCAGACAGGTGCATTTCTTAGGATGGTGTCAGACAGGAGCATTTCTTAGGATGGCGTCAGACAGGAGCATTTCTTAGGATGGTGTCAGACAGGTGCATTTCTTAGGATGGTGTCAGACAGGAGCATTTCTTTGGATGGTGTCAGACAGGTGCATTTCTTAGGGTGGTGTCAGACAGGAGCATTTCTTAGGGTGGTGTCAGACAGGCGCATTTCTTAGGGTGGTGTCAGACAGGAGCATTTCTTAGGGTGGTGTCAGACAGGAGCATTTCTTAGGATGGTGTCAGACCGGAGCATTTCTTAGGATGGTGTCAGACAGGAGCATTTCTTAGGATGGTGTCAGACAGGAGAATTTCTTAGGGTGGTGTCAGACAGGAGCATTTCTTAGGGTGGTGTCAGACAGGAGCATTTCTTAGGGTGGTGTCAGACAGGTGCATTTCTTAGGGTGGTGTCAGACAGGAGCATTTCTTAGGGTGGTGTCAGACAGGAGCATTTCTTAGGGTGGTGTCAGACAGGAGCATTTCTTAGGATGGTGTCAGACAGGAGCATTTCTTAGTGTGGTGTCAGACAGGAGCATTTCTTAGGTTGGTGTCAGACAGGTACATTTCTTAGGGTGGTGTCAGACAGGTGCATTTCTTAGGATGGTGTCAGACAGGCGCATTTCTTAGGATGGTGTCAGACAGGCGCATTTCTTAGGCTGGTGTCAGACAGGAGCATTTCTTAGGGTGGTGTCAGACAGGAGCATTTCTTAGTGTGGTGTCAGACAGGTGCATTTCTTAGGATGGTGTCAGACAGGAGCATTTCTTAGGATGGCGTCAGACAGGAGCATTTCTTAGGATGGTGTCAGACAGGTGCATTTCTTAGGATGGTGTCAGACAGGAGCATTTTTTGGATGGTGTCAGACAGGTGCATTTCTTAGGGTGGTGTTAGACAGGAGCATTTCTTAGGGTGGTGTCAGACAGGCGCATTTCTTAGGGTGGTGTCAGACAGGAGCATTTCTTTGGGTGGTGTCAGACAGGTGCTTTTCTTAGGGTGGTGTCAGACAGGCGCATTTCTTAGGGTGGTGTCAGACAGGAGCATTTCTTAGGGTGGTGTCAGACAGGAGCATTTCTTAGGATGGTGTCAGACCGGAGCATTTCTTAGGATGCTGTCAGACAGGAGCATTTCTTAGGATGGTGTCAGACAGGAGAATTTCTTAGGGTGGTGTCAGACAGGAGCATTTCTTAGGGTGGTGTCAGACAGGAGCATTTCTTAGGGTGGTGTCAGACAGGTGCATTTCTTAGGGTGGTGTCAGACAGGAGCATTTCTTAGGGTGGTGTCAGACAGGAGCATTTCTTAGGGTGGTGTCAGACAGGAGCATTTCTTAGGATGGTGTCAGACAGGTGCATTTCTTTGGATGGTGTCAGACAGGTGCATTTCTTAGGTTG
The DNA here is from genome assembly GCF_028390025.1 of Pseudophryne corroboree. Taxonomy (NCBI): domain Eukaryota; kingdom Metazoa; phylum Chordata; class Amphibia; order Anura; family Myobatrachidae; genus Pseudophryne; species Pseudophryne corroboree. The sequence goes on from NC_086445.1 coordinate 999,341,982, forward strand.
GTGTCAGACAGGCGCATTTCTTAGGGTGGTGTCAGACAGGTGTATTTCTTAGGGTGGTGTCAGACAGGAACTTTTCTTAGGTTGGTGTCAGACAGGCGCATTTCTTTGGGTGGTGTCAGACAGGTGCATTTCTTAGTGTGGTGTCAGACAGGAGCATTTCTTTGGGTGGTGTCAAACCGGTACATTTCTCAGGATGGTGTCAGACAGGCGCATTTCTTTGGGTGGTGTCAGGTAGGAACATTTCTTAGGGTGGTGTCAGACAGGTACATTTCTTAGGATGGTGTCAGACAGGAGCATTCCTTAGGATGGTGTCAGACAGGAACATTTCTTAGGGTGGTGCCAGACAGGTGCATTTCTTAGGGTGGTGTCAGACAGGCGCATTTCTTAGGGTGGTGTCAGACAGGAACATTTCTTAGGGTGGTGTCAGGCAGGCGCATTTCTTAGGGTGGTGTCAGACAGGAACATTTCTTAGGGTGGTGTCAGACAGGTACATTTCTTTGGGTGGTGTCAGACAGGCGCATTTCTTAGGATGGGGTCAGACAGGTGCATTTCTTAGGGTGGTGTCAGACAGGAGAATTTCTTAGGGTGGTGTCAGACAGGAGCATTTCTTAGGGTGGTGTCAGGTAGGTGCATTTCTTAGGATGGTGTCAGACAGGAGCATTTCTTTGGGTGGTGTCAGACAGGTGCATTTCTTAGGGTGGTGTCAGACAGGCGCATTTCTTAGGGTGGTGTCAGACAGGAGCATTTCTTAGGGTGGTGTCAGACAGGAGCATTTCTTTGGGTGGTGTCAGACAGGTGCATTTCTTAGGGTGGTGTCAGACAGGCGCATTTCTTAGGGTGGTGTCAGACAGGAGTATTTCTTAGTGTGGTGTCAGACAGGAGCATTTCTTAGGATGGTGTCAGACAGGAGCATTTCTTAGGATGGTGTCAGACAGGAGCATTTCTTAGGGTGGTGTCAGGTAGGTGCATTTCTTAGGATGGTGTCAGACAGGAACATTTCTTAGGTTGGTGTCATACAGGCACATTTCTTAGGGTGGTGTCAGACAAGAGCATTTCTTAGGGTGGTGTCAGACAGGAACATTTCTTAGGATGGTGTCAGACAGGCGCATTTCTTAGGATGGTGTCAGACAGGAGCATTTCTTAGGGTGGTGTCAGACAGGGGCATTTCTTAGGATGGTGTCAGACAGCTGCATTTCTTAGTGTGGTGTCAGACAGGTGCATTTCTCAGGATGGTGTAAGACAGGTGCATTTCTTAGGATGGTGTCAGACAGGCACATTTCTTAGGGTGGTGTCAGACAGGAACATTTCTTAGGGTGGTGTCAGACAGGAACATTTCTTTGGGTGGTGTCAGACAGGAACATTTCTTAGGGTGGTGTCAAACCGGTACATTTCTCAGGATGGTGTCAGACAGGCGCATTTCTTTGGGTGGTGTCAGATAGGAACATTTCTTAGGGTGGTGTCAGACAGGTACATTTCTTAGGATGGTGTCAGACAGGAGCATTCCTTAGGATGGTGTCAGACAGGAACATTTCTTAGGGTGGTGCCAGACAGGTGCATTTCTTAGGGTGGTGTCAGACAGGCGCATTTCTTAGGGTGGTGTCAGACAGGAACATTTCTTAGGGTGGTGTCAGACAGGCGCATTTCTTAGGGTGGTGTCAGACAGGAACATTTCTTAGGGTGGTGTCAGACAGGTACATTTCTTTGGGTGGTGTCAGACAGGCGCATTTCTTAGGATGGGGTCAGACAGGTGCATTTCTTAGGGTGGTGTCAGACAGGAAAATTTCTTAGGGTGGTGTCAGACAGGAGCATTTCTTAGGGTGGTGTCAGGTAGGTGCATTTCTTAGGATGGTGTCAGACAGGCGCATTTCTTAGGATGGTGTCAGACAGGTGCATTTCTTTGGGTGGTGTCAGACAGGAGCATTTCTTAGTGTGGTGTCAGACAGGAGCATTTCTTAGGTTGGTGTCAGACAGGAACATTTCTTAGGATGGTGTCAGACAGGCGCATTTCTTAGGATGGTGTCAGACAGGTGCATTGCTTAGGGTGGTGTCAGACAGGTGCATTTCTTAGGATGGTGTCAGACAGGTGCATTCTTTGGGTGGTGTCAGACAGGAGCATTTCTTAGTGTGGTGTCAGACAGGTGCATTTCTTAGGATGGTGTCAGACAGGAGCATTTCTTAGGATGGCGTCAGACAGGAGCATTTCTTAGGATGGTGTCAGACAGGCGCATTTCTTAGGGTGGTGTCAGACAGGTGCATTCTTTGGGTGGTGTCAGACAGGAGCATTTCTTAGGATGGTGTCAGACAGGCGCATTTCTTAGGGTGGTGTCAGACAGGAGCATTTCTTAGGATGGTGTCAGACAGGCGCATTTCTTAGGATGGTGTCAGACAGGCGCATTTCTTAGGGTGGTCTCAGACAGGAGCATTTCTTAGGATGGTGTCAGACAGGCGCATTTCTTAGGGTGGTGTCAGACAGGAGCATTTCTTAGGATGGTGTCAGACAGGTGCATTTCTTAGGATGGTGTCAGACAGGAGCATTTCTTAGGATGGCGTCAGACAGGAGCATTTCTTAGGATGGTGTCAGACAGGTGCATTTCTTAGGATGGTGTCAGACAGGAGCATTTCTTTGGATGGTGTCAGACAGGTGCATTTCTTAGGGTGGTGTCAGACAGGAGCATTTCTTAGGGTGGTGTCAGACAGGCGCATTTCTTAGGGTGGTGTCAGACAGGAGCATTTCTTTGGGTGGTGTCAGACAGGTGCATTTCTTAGGGTGGTGTCAGACAGGAGCATTTCTTAGGGTGGTGTCAGACAGGAGCATTTCTTAGGGTGGTGTCAGACAGGAGCATTTCTTAGGATGGTGTCAGACCGGAGCATTTCTTAGGATGGTGTCAGACAGGAGCATTTCTTAGGATGGTGTCAGACAGGAGAATTTCTTAGGGTGGTGTCAGACAGGAGCATTTCTTAGGGTGGTGTCAGACAGGAGCATTTCTTAGGGTGGTGTCAGACAGGTGCATTTCTTAGGGTGGTGTCAGACAGGAGCATTTCTTAGGGTGGTGTCAGACAGGAGCATTTCTTAGGGTGGTGTCAGACAGGAGCATTTCTTAGGATAGTGTCAGACAGGAGCATTTCTTAGTGTGGTGTCAGACAGGAGCATTTCTTAGGTTGGTGTCAGACAGGTACATTTCTTAGGATGGTGTCAGACAGGTGCATTTCTTAGGATGGTGTCAGACAGGCGCATTTCTTAGGATAGTGTCAGACAGGCGCATTTCTTAGGCTGGTGTCAGACAGGAGCATTTCTTAGGGTGGTGTCAGCCAGGAGCATTTCTTAGTGTGGTGTCAGACAGGTGCATTTCTTAGGATGGTGTCAGACAGGAGCATTTCTTAGGATGGCGTCAGACAGGAGCATTTCTTAGGATGGTGTCAGACAGGTGCATTTCTTAGGATGGTGTCAGACAGGAGCATTTCTTTGGATGGTGTCAGACAGGTGCATTTCTTAGGGTGTTGTTAGACAGGAGCATTTCTTAGGGTGGTGTCAGACAGGCGCATTTCTTAGGGTGGTGTCAAACAGGAGCATTTCTTTGGGTGGTGTCAGACAGGTGCATTTCTTAGGGTGGTGTCAGACAGGCGCATTTCTTAGGGTGGTGTCAGACAGGAGCATTTCTTTGGATGGTGTCAGACAGGTGCATTTCTTAGGGTGGTGTCAGACAGGAGCATTTCTTAGGGTGGTGTCAGACAGGCGCATTTCTTAGGGTGGTGTCAGACAGGAGCATTTCTTTGGGTGGTGTCAGACAGGTGCATTTCTTAGGGTGGTGTCAGACAGGCGCATTTCTTAGGGTGGTGTCAGACAGGAGCATTTCTTAGGGTGGTGTCAGACAGGAGCATTTCTTAGGATGGTGTCAGACAGGAGCATTTCTTTGGGTGGTGTCAGACAGGTGCATTTCTTAGGGTGGTGTCAGACAGGCGCATTTCTTAGGGTGGTGTCAGACAGGAGCATTTCTTTGGATGGTGTCAGACAGGTGCATTTCTTAGGGTGGTGTCAGACAGGAGCATTTCTTAGGGTGGTGTCAGACAGGCGCATTTCTTAGGGTGGTGTCAGACAGGAGCATTTCTTTGGGTGGTGTCAGACAGGTGCATTTCTTAGGGTGGTGTCAGACAGGCGCATTTCTTAGGGTGGTGTCAGACAGGAGCATTTCTTAGGGTGGTGTCAGACAGGAGCATTTCTTAGGATGGTGTCAGACCGGAGCATTTCTTAGGATGGTGTCAGACAGGAGCATTTCTTAGGATGGTGTCAGACAGGAGAATTTCTTAGGGTGGTGTCAGACAGGAGCATTTCTTAGGGTGGTGTCAGACAGGAGCATTTCTTAGGGTGGTGTCAGACAGGTGCATTTCTTAGGGTGGTGTCAGACAGGAGCATTTCTTAGGGTGGTGTCAGACAGGAGCATTTCTTAGGGTGGTGTCAGACAGGAGCATTTCTTAGGATGGTGTCAGACAGGAGCATTTCTTAGTGTGGTGTCAGACAGGAGCATTTCTTAGGTTGGTGTCAGACAGGTACATTTCTTAGGGTGGTGTCAGACAGGTGCATTTCTTAGGATGGTGTCAGATAGGCGCATTTCTTAGGATGGTGTCAGACAGGCGCATTTCTTAGGCTGGTGTCAGACAGGAGCATTTCTTAGGGTGGTGTCAGACAGGAGCATTTCTTAGTGTGGTGTCAGACAGGTGCATTTCTTAGGATGGTGTCAGACAGGAGCATTTCTTAGGATGGTGTCAGACAGGAGCATTTCTTAGGATGGTGTCAGACAGGTGCATTTCTTAGGATGGTGTCAGACAGGAGCATTTCTTAGGATGGCGTCAGACAGGAGCATTTCTTAGGATGGTGTCAGACAGGTGCATTTCTTAGGATGGTGTCAGACAGGAGCATTTCTTTGGATGGTGTCAGACAGGTGCATTTCTTAGGGTGGTGTCAGACAGGCGCATTTCTTAGGGTGGTGTCAGACAGGAGCATTTCTTAGGGTGGTGTCAGACAGGAGCATTTCTTAGGATGGTGTCAGACCGGAGCATTTCTTAGGATGGTGTCAGACAGGAGCATTTCTTAGGATGGTGTCAGACAGGAGAATTTCTTAGGGTGGTGTCAGACAGGAGCATTTCTTAGGGTGGTGTCAGACAGGAGCATTTCTTAGGGTGGTGTCAGACAGGTGCATTTCTTAGGGTGGTGTCAGACAGGAGCATTTCTTAGGGTGGTGTCAGACAGGAGCATTTCTTAGGGTGGTGTCAGACAGGAGCATTTCTTAGGATGGTGTCAGACAGGAGCATTTCTTAGTGTGGTGTCAGACAGGAGCATTTCTTAGGTTGGTGTCAGACAGGTACATTTCTTAGGGTGGTGTCAGACAGGTGCATTTCTTAGGATGGTGTCAGACAGGCGCATTTCTTAGGATGGTGTCAGACAGGCGCATTTCTTAGGCTGGTGTCAGACAGGAGCATTTCTTAGGGTGGTGTCAGACAGGAGCATTTCTTAGTGTGGTGTCAGACAGGTGCATTTCTTAGGATGGTGTCAAACAGGAGCATTTCTTAGGATGGCGTCAGACAGGAGCATTTCTTAGGATGGTGTCAGACAGGTGCATTTCTTAGGATGGTGTCAGACAGGAGCATTTTTTGGATGGTGTCAGACAGGTGCATTTCTTAGGGTGGTGTTAGACAGGAGCATTTCTTAGGGTGGTGTCAGACAGGCGCATTTCTTAGGGTGGTGTCAGACAGGAGCATTTCTATGGGTGGTGTCAGACAGGTGCATTTCTTAGGGTGGTGTCAGACAGGCGCATTTCTTAGGGTGGTGTCAGACAGGAGCATTTCTTAGGGTGGTGTCAGACAGGAGCATTTCTTAGGATGGTGTCAGACCGGAGCATTTCTTAGGATGGTGTCAGACAGGAGCATTTCTTAGGATGGTGTCAGACAGGAGAATTTCTTAGGGTGGTGTCAGACAGGAGCATTTCTTAGGGTGGTGTCAGACAGGAGCATTTCTTAGGGTGGTGTCAGACAGGTGCATTTCTTAGGGTGGTGTCAGACAGGAGCATTTCTTAGGGTGGTGTCAGACAGGAGCATTTCTTAGGGTGGTGTCAGACAGGAGCATTTCTTAGGATGGTGTCAGACAGGTGCATTTCTTTGGATGGTGTCAGACAGGTGCATTTCTTAGGTTGGTGTCAGACAGGCGCATTTCTTAGGGTGGTGTCAGACAGGTGCATTTCTTAGGGTGGTGTCAGACAGGAACTTTTCTTAGGTTGGTGTCAGACAGGCGCATTTTTTTGGGTGGTGTCAGACAGGTGCATTTCTTAGTGTGGTGTCAGACAGGAGCATTTCTTTGGGTGGTGTCAGACAGGTGCATTTCGTAGGGTGGTGTCAGACAGGCGCATTTCTTCGGATGGTGTCAGACAGGCGCATTTCTTAGGATGGTGTCAGACAGGTGCATTTCTTAGGATGGTGTCAGACAGGTGCATTTCGTAGGGTGGTGTCAGACAGGCGCATTTCTTAGGATGGTGTCAGACAGGCGCATTTCTTAGGATGGTGTCAGACAGGTGCATTTCTTAGGATGGTGTCAGACAGGAGCATTTCTTAGGGTGGTGTCAGGTAGGTGCATTTCTCAGGATGGTGTAAGACAGGTGCATTTCTTAGGATGGTGTCAGACAGGCACATTTCTTAGGGTGGTGTCAGACAGGAACATTTCTTAGGGTGGTGTCAGACAGGAACATTTCTTTGGGTGGTGTCAGACAGGAACATTTCTTAGGGTGGTGTCAGACCGGTACATTTCTCAGAATGGTGTCAGACAGGCGCATTTCTTTGGGTGGTGTCAGACAGGAACATTTCTTAGGGTGGTGTCAGACAGGTACATTTCTTAGGATGGTGTCAGACAGGAGCATTTCTTAGGATGGTGTCAGACAGGAACATTTCTTAGGGTGGTGTCAGACAGGCGCATTTCTTAGGGTGGTGTCAGACAGGAACATTTCTTAGGGTGGTGTCAGACAGGTGCATTTCTTAGGATGGTGTCAGACAGGTGCATTTCGTAGGGTGGTGTCAGACAGGCGCATTTCTTAGGATGGTGTCAGACAGGCGCATTTCTTAGGATGGTGTCAGACAGGTGCATTTCTTAGGATGGTGTCAGACAGGAGCATTTCTTAGGGTGGTGTCAGGTAGGTGCATTTCTCAGGATGGTGTAAGACAGGTGCATTTCTTAGGATGGTGTCAGACAGGCACATTTCTTAGGGTGGTGTCAGACAGGAACATTTCTTAGGGTGGTGTCAGACAGGAACATTTCTTTGGGTGGTGTCAGACAGGAACATTTCTTAGGGTGGTGTCAGACCGGTACATTTCTCAGAATGGTGTCAGACAGGCGCATTTCTTTGGGTGGTGTCAGACAGGAACATTTCTTAGGGTGGTGTCAGACAGGTACATTTCTTAGGATGGTGTCAGACAGGAGCATTTCTTAGGATGGTGTCAGACAGGAACATTTCTTAGGGTGGTGTCAGACAGGCGCACTTCTTAGGGTGGTGTCAGACAGGAACATTTCTTAGGGTGGTGTCAGACAGGCGCATTTCTTAGGGTGGTGTCAGACAGGAACATTTCTTAGGGTGGTGTCAGACAGGCGCATTTCTTAGGGTGGTGTCAGACAGGTACATTTCTTTGGGTGGTGTCAGACAGGAACATTTCTTAGGGTGTTGTCAGACAGGTACATTTCTTAGTATGGTGTCAGACAGGCACATTTCTTAGGGTGGTGTCAGACAGGAACATTTCTTAGGGTGGTTTCAGACAGGTACATTTCTTTGGGTGGTGTCAGACAGGCGCATTTCTTAGGATGTGTCAGACAGGAACATTTCTTAGGGTGGTGTCAGACAGGAACATTTCTTAGGGTGGTGTCAGGCAGGTACATTTCTTAGGATGGTGTCAGACAGGCGCATTTCTTAGGGTGGTGTCAGACAGGAACATTTCTTAGGGTGGTTTCAGACAGGTACATTTCTTTGGGTGGTGTCAGACAGGCGCATTTCTTAGGATGGTGTCAGACAGGAACATTTCTTAGGGTGGTGTCAGACAGGAGCATTTCTTAGGGTAGTGTCAGACAGGTGCATTTCGTAGGGTGGTGTCAGACAGGCGCATTTCTTAGGATGGTGTCAGACAGATACATTTCTTAGGGTGGTGTCAGACAGGTGCATTTCTTAGGGTGGTGTCAGACAGACAGGAGCATTTCTTAGGGTGGTGTCAGACAGGAGCATTTCTTAGGGTGGTGTAAGGTAGGTGCATTTCTTAGGATGGTGTCAGACAGGAGAATTTCTTAGGGTGGTGTCAGACAGGAGCATTTCTTAGGGTGGTGTCAGACAGGAGCATTTCTTAGGGTGGTGTCAGACAGGTGCATTTCTTAGGGTGGTGTCAGACAGGAGCATTTCTTAGGGTGGTGTCAGACAGGAGCATTTCTTAGGGTGGTGTCAGACAGGAGCATTTCTTAGGATGGTGTCAGACAGGAGCATTTCTTAGTGTGGTGTCAGACAGGAGCATTTCTTAGGTTGGTGTCAGACAGGTACATTTCTTAGGGTGGTGTCAGACAGGTGCATTTCTTAGGATGGTGTCAGACAGGCGCATTTCTTAGGATAGTGTCAGACAGGCGCATTTCTTAGGCTGGTGTCAGACAGGAGCATTTCTTAGGGTGGTGTCAGACAGGAGCATTTCTTAGTGTGGTGTCAGACAGGTGCATTTCTTAGGATGGTGTCAGACAGGAGCATTTCTTAGGATGGCGTCAGACAGGAGCATTTCTTAGGATGGTGTCAGACAGGTGCATTTCTTAGGATGGTGTCAGACAGGAGCATTTCTTTGGATGGTGTCAGACAGGTGCATTTCTTAGGGTGGTGTTAGACAGGAGCATTTCTTAGGGTGGTGTCAGACAGGCGCATTTCTTAGGGTGGTGTCAAACAGGAGCATTTCTTTGGGTGGTGTCAGACAGGTGCATTTCTTAGGGTGGTGTCAGACAGGCGCATTTCTTAGGGTGGTGTCAGATAGGAGCATTTCTTTGGATGGTGTCAGACAGGTGCATTTCTTAGGGTGGTGTCAGACAGGAGCATTTCTTAGGGTGGTGTCAGACAGGCGCATTTCTTAGGGTGGTGTCAGACAGGAGCATTTCTTTGGGTGGTGTCAGACAGGTGCATTTCTTAGGGTGGTGTCAGACAGGCGCATTTCTTAGGGTGGTGTCAGACAGGAGCATTTCTTAGGGTGGTGTCAGACAGGAGCATTTCTTAGGATGGTGTCAGACAGGAGCATTTCTTTGGGTGGTGTCAGACAGGTGCATTTCTTAGGGTGGTGTCAGACAGGCGCATTTCTTAGGGTGGTGTCAGACAGGAGCATTTCTTTGGATGGTGTCAGACAGGTGCATTTCTTAGGGTGGTGTCAGACAGGAGCATTTCTTAGGGTGGTGTCAGACAGGCGCATTTCTTAGGGTGGTGTCAGACAGGAGCATTTCTTTGGGTGGTGTCAGACAGGTGCATTTCTTAGGGTGGTGTCAGACAGGAACATTTCTTAGGGTGGTGTCAGACAGGAGCATTTCTTAGGGTGGTGTCAGACAGGAGCATTTCTTAGGATGGTGTCAGACCGGAGCATTTCTTAGGATGGTGTCAGACAGGAGCATTTCTTAGGATGGTGTCAGACAGGAGAATTTCTTAGGGTGGTGTCAGACAGGAGCATTTCTTAGGGTGGTGTCAGACAGGAGCATTTCTTAGGGTGGTGTCAGATAGGTGCATTTCTTAGGGTGGTGTCAGACAGGAGCATTTCTTAGGGTGGTGTCAGACAGGAGCATTTCTTAGGGTGGTGTCAGACAGGAGCATTTCTTAGGATGGTGTCAGACAGGAGCATTTCTTAGTGTGGTGTCAGACAGGAGCATTTCTTAGGTTGGTGTCAGACAGGTACATTTCTTAGGGTGGTGTCAGACAGGTGCATTTCTTAGGATGGTGTCAGACAGGCGCATTTCTTAGGATGGTGTCAGACAGGCGCATTTCTTAGGCTGGTGTCAGACAGGAGCATTTCTTAGGGTGGTGTCAGACAGGAGCATTTCTTAGTGTGGTGTCAGACAGGTGCATTTCTTTGGATGGTGTCAGACAGGAGCATTTCTTAGGATGGCGTCAGACAGGAGCATTTCTTAGGATGGTGTCAGACAGGAGCATTTCTTAGGATGGTGTCAGACAGGTGCATTTCTTAGGATGGTGTCAGACAGGAGCATTTCTTAGGATGGCGTCAGACTGGAGCATTTCTTAGGATGGTGTCAGACAGGTGCATTTCTTAGGATGGTGTCAGACAGGAGCATTTTTTGGATGGTGTCAGACAGGTGCATTTCTTAGGGTGGTGTTAGACAGGAGCATTTCTTAGGGTGGTGTCAGACAGGCGCATTTCTTAGGGTGGTGTCAGACAGGAGCATTTCTTTGGGTGGTGTCAGACGGGTGCATTTCTTAGGGTGGTGTCAGACAGGCGCATTTCTTAGGGTGGTGTCAGACAGGAGCATTTCTTAGGGTGGTGTCAGACAGGAGCATTTCTTAGGATGGTGTCAGACCGGAGCATTTCTTAGGATGGTGTCAGACAGGAGCATTTCTTAGGATGGTGTCAGACAGGAGAATTTCTTAGGGTGGTGTCAGACAGGAGCATTTCTTAGGGTGGTGTCAGACAGGAGCATTTCTTAGGGTGGTGTCAGACAGGTGCATTTCTTAGGGTGGTGTCAGACAGGAGCATTTCTTAGGGTGGTGTCAGACAGGAGCATTTCTTAGGGTGGTGTCAGACAGGAGCATTTCTTAGGATGGTGTCAGACAGGTGCATTTCTTTGGATGGTGTCAGACAGGTGCATTTCTTAGGTTGGTGTCAGACAGGCGCATTTCTTAGGGTGGTGTCAGACAGGAACATTTCTTAGGGTGGTGTCAGACAGGAACATTTCTTTGGGTGGTGTCAGACAGGAACATTTCTTAGGGTGGTGTCAGACCGGTACATTTCTCAGAATGGTGTCAGACAGGCGCATTTCTTTGGGTGGTGTCAGACAGGAACATTTCTTAGGGTGGTGTCAGACAGGTACATTTCTTAGGATGGTGTCAGACAGGAGCATTTCTTAGGATGGTGTCAGACAGGAACATTTCTTAGGGTGGTGTCAGACAGGCGCACTTCTTAGGGTGGTGTCAGACAGGAACATTTCTTAGGGTGGTGTCAGACAGGCGCATTTCTTAGGGTGGTGTCAGACAGGAACATTTCTTAGGGTGGTGTCAGACAGGCGCATTTCTTAGGGTGGTGTCAGACAGGAACATTTCTTAGGGTGGTGTCAGACAGGTACATTTCTTTGGGTGGTGTCAGACAGGAACATTTCTTAGGGTGTTGTCAGACAGGTACATTTCTTAGTATGGTGTCAGACAGGCACATTTCTTAGGGTGGTGTCAGACAGGAACATTTCTTAGGGTGGTTTCAGACAGGTACATTTCTTTGGGTGGTGTCAGACAGGCGCATTTCTTAGGATGTGTCAGACAGGAACATTTCTTAGGGTGGTGTCAGACAGGAACATTTCTTAGGGTGGTGTCAGGCAGGTACATTTCTTAGGATGGTGTCAGACAGGCGCATTTCTTAGGGTGGTGTCAGACAGGAACATTTCTTAGGGTGGTTTCAGACAGGTACATTTCTTTGGGTGGTGTCAGACAGGCGCATTTCTTAGGATGGTGTCAGACAGGAACATTTCTTAGGGTGGTGTCAGACAGGAGCATTTCTTAGGGTAGTGTCAGACAGGTGCATTTCGTAGGGTGGTGTCAGACAGGCGCATTTCTTAGGATGGTGTCAGACAGATACATTTCTTAGGGTGGTGTCAGACAGGTGCATTTCTTAGGGTGGTGTCAGACAGACAGGAGCATTTCTTAGGGTGGTGTCAGACAGGAGCATTTCTTAGGGTGGTGTAAGGTAGGTGCATTTCTTAGGATGGTGTCAGACAGGAGAATTTCTTAGGGTGGTGTCAGACAGGAGCATTTCTTAGGGTGGTGTCAGACAGGAGCATTTCTTAGGGTGGTGTCAGACAGGTGCATTTCTTAGGGTGGTGTCAGACAGGAGCATTTCTTAGGGTGGTGTCAGACAGGAGCATTTCTTAGGGTGGTGTCAGACAGGAGCATTTCTTAGGATGGTGTCAGACAGGAGCATTTCTTAGTGTGGTGTCAGACAGGAGCATTTCTTAGGTTGGTGTCAGACAGGTACATTTCTTAGGGTGGTGTCAGACAGGTGCATTTCTTAGGATGGTGTCAGACAGGCGCATTTCTTAGGATAGTGTCAGACAGGCGCATTTCTTAGGCTGGTGTCAGACAGGAGCATTTCTTAGGGTGGTGTCAGACAGGAGCATTTCTTAGTGTGGTGTCAGACAGGTGCATTTCTTAGGATGGTGTCAGACAGGAGCATTTCTTAGGATGGCGTCAGACAGGAGCATTTCTTAGGATGGTGTCAGACAGGTGCATTTCTTAGGATGGTGTCAGACAGGAGCATTTCTTTGGATGGTGTCAGACAGGTGCATTTCTTAGGGTGGTGTTAGACAGGAGCATTTCTTAGGGTGGTGTCAGACAGGCGCATTTCTTAGGGTGGTGTCAAACAGGAGCATTTCTTTGGGTGGTGTCAGACAGGTGCATTTCTTAGGGTGGTGTCAGACAGGCGCATTTCTTAGGGTGGTGTCAGATAGGAGCATTTCTTTGGATGGTGTCAGACAGGTGCATTTCTTAGGGTGGTGTCAGACAGGAGCATTTCTTAGGGTGGTGTCAGACAGGCGCATTTCTTAGGGTGGTGTCAGACAGGAGCATTTCTTTGGGTGGTGTCAGACAGGTGCATTTCTTAGGGTGGTGTCAGACAGGCGCATTTCTTAGGGTGGTGTCAGACAGGAGCATTTCTTAGGGTGGTGTCAGACAGGAGCATTTCTTAGGATGGTGTCAGACAGGAGCATTTCTTTGGGTGGTGTCAGACAGGTGCATTTCTTAGGGTGGTGTCAGACAGGCGCATTTCTTAGGGTGGTGTCAGACAGGAGCATTTCTTTGGATGGTGTCAGACAGGTGCATTTCTTAGGGTGGTGTCAGACAGGAGCATTTCTTAGGGTGGTGTCAGACAGGCGCATTTCTTAGGGTGGTGTCAGACAGGAGCATTTCTTTGGGTGGTGTCAGACAGGTGCATTTCTTAGGGTGGTGTCAGACAGGAACATTTCTTAGGGTGGTGTCAGACAGGAGCATTTCTTAGGGTGGTGTCAGACAGGAGCATTTCTTAGGATGGTGTCAGACCGGAGCATTTCTTAGGATGGTGTCAGACAGGAGCATTTCTTAGGATGGTGTCAGACAGGAGAATTTCTTAGGGTGGTGTCAGACAGGAGCATTTCTTAGGGTGGTGTCAGACAGGAGCATTTCTTAGGGTGGTGTCAGATAGGTGCATTTCTTAGGGTGGTGTCAGACAGGAGCATTTCTTAGGGTGGTGTCAGACAGGAGCATTTCTTAGGGTGGTGTCAGACAGGAGCATTTCTTAGGATGGTGTCAGACAGGAGCATTTCTTAGTGTGGTGTCAGACAGGAGCATTTCTTAGGTTGGTGTCAGACAGGTACATTTCTTAGGGTGGTGTCAGACAGGTGCATTTCTTAGGATGGTGTCAGACAGGCGCATTTCTTAGGATGGTGTCAGACAGGCGCATTTCTTAGGCTGGTGTCAGACAGGAGCATTTCTTAGGGTGGTGTCAGACAGGAGCATTTCTTAGTGTGGTGTCAGACAGGTGCATTTCTTAGGATGGTGTCAGACAGGAGCATTTCTTAGGATGGCGTCAGACAGGAGCATTTCTTAGGATGGTGTCAGACAGGTGCATTTCTTAGGATGGTGTCAGACAGGAGCATTTTTTGGATGGTGTCAGACAGGTGCATTTCTTAGGGTGGTGTTAGACAGGAGCATTTCTTAGGGTGGTGTCAGACAGGCGCATTTCTTAGGGTGGTGTCAGACAGGAGCATTTCTTTGGGTGGTGTCAGACGGGTGCATTTCTTAGGGTGGTGTCAGACAGGCGCATTTCTTAGGGTGGTGTCAGACAGGAGCATTTCTTAGGGTGGTGTCAGACAGGAGCATTTCTTAGGATGGTGTCAGACCGGAGCATTTCTTAGGATGGTGTCAGACAGGAGCATTTCTTAGGATGGTGTCAGACAGGAGAATTTCTTAGGGTGGTGTCAGACAGGAGCATTTCTTAGGGTGGTGTCAGACAGGAGCATTTCTTAGGGTGGTGTCAGACAGGTGCATTTCTTAGGGTGGTGTCAGACAGGAGCATTTCTTAGGGTGGTGTCAGACAGGAGCATTTCTTAGGGTGGTGTCAGACAGGAGCATTTCTTAGGATGGTGTCAGACAGGTGCATTTCTTTGGATGGTGTCAGACAGGTGCATTTCTTAGGTTGGTGTCAGACAGGCGCATTTCTTAGGGTGGTGTCAGACAGGTGCATTTCTTAGGATGGTGTCAGACAGGTGCATTTCTTAGGATGGTGTCAGACAGGAGCATTTCTTAGGGTGGTGTCAGGTAGGTGCATTTCTCAGGATGGTGTAAGACAGGTGCATTTCTTAGGATGGTGTCAGACAGGCACATTTCTTAGGGTGGTGTCAGACAGGAACATTTCTTAGGTTGGTGTCAGACAGGCGCATTTCTTTGGGTGGTGTCAGACAGGTGCATTTCTTAGTGTGGTGTCAGACAGGAGCATTTCTTTGGGTGGTGTCAGACAGGTGCATTTCGTAGGGTGGTGTCAGACAGGCGCATTTCTTAGGATGGTGTCAGACAGGCGCATTTCTTAGGATGGTGTCAGACAGGTGCATTTCTTAGGATGGTGTCAGACAGGTGCATTTCGTAGGGTGGTGTCAGACAGGCGCATTTCTTAGGATGGTGTCAGACAGGCGCATTTCTTAGGATGGTGTCAGACAGGTGCATTTCTTAGGATGGTGTCAGACAGGAGCATTTCTTAGGGTGGTGTCAGGTAGGTGCATTTCTCAGGATGGTGTAAGACAGGTGCATTTCTTAGGATGGTGTCAGACAGGCACATTTCTTAGGGTGGTGTCAGACAGGAACATTTCTTAGGGTGGTGTCAGACAGGAACATTTCTTTGGGTGGTGTCAGACAGGAACATTTCTTAGGGTGGTGTCAGACCGGTACATTTCTCAGAATGGTGTCAGACAGGCGCATTTCTTTGGGTGGTGTCAGACAGGAACATTTCTTAGGGTGGTGTCAGACAGGTACATTTCTTAGGATGGTGTCAGACAGGAGCATTTCTTAGGATGGTGTCAGACAGGAACATTTCTTAGGGTGGTGTCAGACAGGCGCACTTCTTAGGGTGGTGTCAGACAGGAACATTTCTTAGGGTGGTGTCAGACAGGTGCATTTCTTAGGATGGTGTCAGACAGGTGCATTTCGTAGGGTGGTGTCAGACAGGCGCATTTCTTAGGATGGTGTCAGACAGGCGCATTTCTTAGGATGGTGTCAGACAGGTGCATTTCTTAGGATGGTGTCAGACAGGAGCATTTCTTAGGGTGGTGTCAGGTAGGTGCATTTCTCAGGATGGTGTAAGACAGGTGCATTTCTTAGGATGGTGTCAGACAGGCACATTTCTTAGGGTGGTGTCAGACAGGAACATTTCTTAGGGTGGTGTCAGACAGGAACATTTCTTTGGGTGGTGTCAGACAGGAACATTTCTTAGGGTGGTGTCAGACCGGTACATTTCTCAGAATGGTGTCAGACAGGCGCATTTCTTTGGGTGGTGTCAGACAGGAACATTTCTTAGGGTGGTGTCAGACAGGTACATTTCTTAGGATGGTGTCAGACAGGAGCATTTCTTAGGATGGTGTCAGACAGGAACATTTCTTAGGGTGGTGTCAGACAGGCGCACTTCTTAGGGTGGTGTCAGACAGGAACATTTCTTAGGGTGGTGTCAGACAGGCGCATTTCTTAGGGTGGTGTCAGACAGGAACATTTCTTAGGGTGGTGTCAGACAGGCGCATTTCTTAGGGTGGTGTCAGACAGGAACATTTCTTAGGGTGGTGTCAGACAGGTACATTTCTTTGGGTGGTGTCAGACAGGCGCATTTCTTAGGATGGGGTCAGACAGGTGCATTTCTTAGGGTGGTGTCAGACAGGAAAATTTCTTAGGGTGGTGTCAGACAGGAGCATTTCTTAGGGTGGTGTCAGGTAGGTGCATTTCTTAGGATGGTGTCAGACAGGAACATTTCTTAGGTTGGTGTCAGACAGGCGCATTTCTTAGGATGGTGTCAGACAGGTGCATTTCTTAGGATGGTGTCAGACAGGCGCATTTCTTAGGATGGTGTCAGACAGGCGCATTTCTTAGGGTGGTGTCAGACAGGAACATTTCTTTGGGTGGTGTCAGACAGGAACATTTCTTAGGGTGTTGTCAGACAGGTACATTTCTTAGTATGGTGTCAGACAGGCACATTTCTTAGGGTGGTGTCAGACAGGAACATTTCTTAGGGTGGTTTCAGACAGGTACATTTCTTTGGGTGGTGTCAGACAGGCGCATTTCTTAGGATGTGTCAGACAGGAACATTTCTTAGGGTGGTGTCAGACAGGAACATTTCTTAGGGTGGTGTCAGGCAGGTACATTTCTTAGGATGGTGTCAGACAGGCGCATTTCTTAGGGTGGTGTCAGACAGGAACATTTCTTAGGGTGGTTTCAGACAGGTACATTTCTTTGGGTGGTGTCAGACAGGCGCATTTCTTAGGATGGTGTCAGACAGGAACATTTCTTAGGGTGGTGTCAGACAGGTGCATTTCTTAGGGTGGTGTCAGACAGGTGCATTTCTTAGGGTGGTGTCAGACAGGTGCATTTCTTAGGGTGGTGTCAGACAGGAACATTTTTTAGAATGGTGTCAGACAGGTACATTTCTTAGGGTGGTGTCAGACAGGTGCATTTCTTAGGGTGGTGTCAGACAGGAACATTTTTCAGAATGGTGTCAGACAGGTGCATTTCATAGGATAGTGTCAGACAAGCGCTTTGAATGATAGTGCTCACAGCTCTCAATTTCTGCATGCTGACAATATGATGTGACGGTGGAACACCCATCCCCTTTCTTACAAGAGCAATCAAGCATTTTAGATACTGCATGTAATATTTTCTGAGCATATGAGGAACTTTTCCCCTCATGTCACCATGGGAGCAACTGGACTCTAAGAAGCTCAGCGGTAGCCCTAAAAGTTCCTATTTGTTTACACCCATCCTTAAGCAACTGTTCTGCATATATGTAACTAGGGTTCAAATGTATTAAGCCTTAACAAGAGATAAAGTGGAGATAGATTAGTGATAAAGGGGTTCATTTACTAAGTCTTGGTGGAGATAAAGTTGACGGAGATAAAGTACCAGCCAACCAGCTCCTAACTGCCATGTCACAGGTTAGTACAGATGTATTAAGCCTGGAGAACTGATAAAGCAATGATAAGTGCAAGGTGATAACACACCAGCCAATCAGCTCCATTATGTAAATGTAAATAATGGAGCTGATTGGCTGCTGCATTATCACCTTGCACTTATCACTGCTTTATCACTTCTCCAGGCATAGTACATCTGCCCCAATTTATCACTAATCCGTCTCCACTCTATCACTTTTTAAGGCTTAAATACATTTGGGCCTAGGTTCTTTCTCACTTGTCTTGGGGTAGCATGACCTAAACACACCATTTGAAAGGAAGAACTGAGTGATACCAAGTGAAACCTACACCCAGTGGTCTCAATGAGGTAAGTGTAGGTCTGTTCCTGTTTTGTCCTGGCATGGAGGCACGTGGGCTCAGTTACTAGTAAGGGCTTGGCCACCTTATGCTTTTGCATTGATGTGTAGAGATATAGATGCATCATCGCTTTGAAAGTGATAAAATGGAGAGTGAAAAAGTACCAGCCAATCAGGTTCTAACTGCCATGTGTTTGAAAAATGGCAGTTAGGAGCTGATTGGCTGGCAGTTTTTCACTCTCCATTTTATCACTTTCTAAGCGATGATGCATCTAGCCCTCCTCTAAAGAAACCATACAATAAGTAATGTTACTCAACCACTGATACAATAGTTATATAAAGCTAACATGTCAGAGAATATGGTATAAATTCATTTGGAAAGAAAAACTGACTCCTAGTTGGGTGCCCACTATTACTAACAACGGGTACTCCCAGACAGATCTCTACATTTACTTCTGTATGTTTATAACAGTGACCTTCTAACTCAAGTCTCCACCTGTCTGATTATGGCAAACTATCTATTGAATAAAGGGGCCCATACATTCGGGGAGCATCAGGGCAATTTTCTGTTTTGCTGGTGCCTGGGTAGGGGGGGGATCGGGTAAATCCAACACGTTGGAAAGTCTTAATTTGATAATTTGGACCAAATCCCAAAAATCATCGGTATTGGTGAGTCTGGGATTTTTAACATGTTGCATTTTGTTGATTCTCCAACGCAACAGCATAAGGTACTTTTATAACGAATGTAATACTCCAGATATTTGTACTCTGGTTAAAATACCAAATTGGCCCCAAGTCTGGTTTCCTGGAGAGCTGTAAAGTGTGGCTAATTATGGCAACTACTTATCATGCAAGTCCCATCTTGGTTCTTCAGGCTTGGCTCTTTGCAGTGGCTTTGTGAAGAATTAACCACTATCATGCCTGTATTATAGGGAACAAACACAATCACATAACGTTCCACCAGGTCATGCAACTGGTGATGGATTTTATCAATATTCTTCATTTTAGGATTGCTCTTCCCACAAGCTTGATAACACTTTGAAGCCTTCATATGCCTCTGTGGGTTGTGCTGTTGGATGACCTAAATCCTCTCACAGGCTACACAACCCCCTCTTGGCTAGTGCAAGCTGCTGGAACATATCCTCCATAGATAACAATGCAACTGATACCTTCTTTCTGCTGGACCAGGAGATTGGATTCTCCTTTAAGTAAATATTTGTTGACTTTTGAACGTTTGAATCACTGGTCCAATCTCCATCTGCAAAGTCTGCGAATTTAGGGTCATCCTCTGCGATATCTTCATATTCATGTCTTGAGTCTGGATAATATACTTCAGGACTCCTTTGACTGCATTCCGATCTCTTTGGCAAGGCTTACTCACACGTCTGCAGATAATTCCCATGGCGGCTGCAATATCTGGAAGTTGTTGTGATATAAAATGATGCACACACTCCTTGTCTGTATCACTCATTAGATGTACCTCCTTCTATACCTGACAAGGGGAGAGTAGTCTGGAAATTTATTTAACAAGTGGAGATTGTGTGGGGGGTGGGGGGTGGGGGGAGCGAGTGACTACATAGACCAGTAGCAGAGAGCTTGCACATTCCTATTTGCACAATCACACCCACCCATGCAGCATGCAGATCTTTGCCGGTGCTAAGTACAGTGGCGCAGGTGACCCAGGACAAAAACTATTATAGTATTTCCTCACGCATATTGGCTTATAATAGAGTAACAGATAAAGCAAGCAACAATAATGGATTCAATGAAAAATATCACCACAAGACATAATATAGAGAGCATTATAACAAGAGGATAAAAGTGTAAGATCACCGGGAAACACAAGGATGTAAAAAGACACATGGGCCAGTGCCTCACAACATATTCCAATTCATTTTATCATTTAGTTCCCTCAGGAAAAGTGTGTTAAATCTCATAATCCAACAGGATTCCTTCTCTAATAGACTCCTAGCTCTGTCGCCCCCACGCAACATCAGCAGCACATGGTCAATGCAAAAATATTTGAATACACTTAAATTATGCCCTGCCAATTTAAAATGACGGCAACTGATTGGTCAATATCCTTGCCCTCCAGTATAAGTTTAATAGCAGAACAATGCACCGCCATAGACAGAACTTACGTGTGGTCTATCCAATGTAGTACAATCCACACGGGCAGATGATCACGTAAACCACATGTGATGTATTGCATGTGATAACTGGAATAAATATTTTTTTCCCCTCAAAATTTTACACACAATACCCCATAATGACAATGTGAAAAAAGTGTTTTTGAGATTTTTGCAAATTTATTAAAAATAAAAAACTAAGAAATCACATGTACATAAGTATTCTCTGCCTTTGCTCAATACTTTGTTGATGCACCTTTGGCAGCAATTACAGCCTTAAGTCTTTTTGAATATGATGCCACAAACTTGGCACACCTATCTTTGGCCATTCCTCTTTGCAGTAGCTCTCAAGCTCCATCAGGTTGGATGGGAAGCGTTGGTGCACAGCCATTTTCAGATCTCTCCAGAGATGTTCAATTGGATTCAAGTCTGGGCTCTGACTGGGCCACTCAAGGACATTCACAGAGTTGTCCTGAAGCCACTCCTTTGATATCTTGGCTGTGTGCTTAGGGTCTTTGTCCTGCTGAAAGATGAACCATTGCCCCAGTCTGAGGTCAAGAGAGCTCTGGAGCAGGTTTTCATCCAGGATGTCTCTGTACATTGCGGCATTCATCTTTCCCTCTATTCTTACTAGTCTCCCAGTTCCTGCCGCTGAAAAACATCCCCACAGCATGATGCTGCCACCACCATGCTTCACTGTAGGAATGGTATTGGCCTGGTGATGAGTGGTGCCTGGTTTCCTCCAAAGATGACGCCTGGCATTCACACCAAAGAGTTCAATCTTTGTTTCATCAGACCAGAGAATTTTGTTTCTCATGGTCTGAGAGTCCTTCAGGTGCATTTTGGCAAACTCCAGGTGGGCTGCCATGTGCTTTTTACTAAGGAGTGGCTTCCGTCTGGCCACTCTGCCATACAAGCCTGAATGGTGGATTGCTGCAGAGATGGTTGTCCTTCTGGAAGTTTCTCCTCTCTCCACAGAGGAATGCTGTAGCTCTGACAGAGTGACCATCAGGTTCTTGGTCACCTACCTGACTAGGGCCCTTCTCCCCCGATCGCTCAGTTTAGATGGACGGCCAGGTCTAGGAAGAGTCCTGTTGGTTCCGAACTTCTTCCATTTATGGATGATGGAGGCCACTGTGCTCATTGGGACCTTCAAACCAGCAGATATTTGTCTGTACCCTTCCACAGTTTTGTGCCTCGAGACAATTCTGTCCAATATTGATATTTCCAGAATAGTCCTTTAGGAACTATGTTGTAATAAAACATAGGGGCCTATTCATGAAGCAGTGAAAAGAGTGGAGAAAAGGACCAGTAGAGAAGTTGCCCATGGCAACCAATCAGCTTTGAAGGAAGACTTTGTCAAGTACATTCTATAAAATATAAGGGAGATGCTGATTGTTTGCAATGGGCAACTTCTCCACTGGTCTGTTTTTCCATTCTTTTCACTGCTTCATGAATAAAATATGTCAGAATCCTAGTAATCATACCTGTACATGCTTAAAAGAACCATCCTATAACTTATTATAATTGTAACTGAAGTCTGGCAAGCTACTAGGCCCTGAGCCTGGCATGAGTTAACAAATCAAAATGAATTAATAACTATAGGAGTTTGGAAGTGTGTATTTAAAATGCTAATGTCTTTTTCCTTGTTGCAGCGCTTACCTGCCGGCAGGTGTCTCCTCCTGGCGATGGCGTGCTGCTGCAGCATCCCTCCTCCGCTGCTCTCTCTAGTGTGCTGCTATCACAGTGCTCAGTGCTGCCAGCAGTGACCTCTCCCCCTGGCCAACTCTGCCAGCTACAGTACTTAAACCACCCTCTTGTGATGCCCAGTAAGAAGGCATAATCCACCGCTCTGGACAGGCCTTCAGCACTGGCAGTCGACTGTCCATAATTGGCTGCCAAATCCAAGACACACGAGATCCAACGCAGTGAAGATGACGTTTTGCCTCTTTTTTGGATCCGAAGCAGGCTAGGATATCCGATTTCCGGCCCAAATGCACTCTGATCCGGAAGCTCGGCTCTCTTGGATGCTGTGTACAATACCCCCACTTGTAAAGAGGGATGTAATGAAGTACGAGTTGGGCGGTCATGCAGGATTCCACCAAAACTCTGACTTTTTTTAAAGGGACAACCTGTATAAGACATGGTTTAGTCTTGTACATGATTGCCCCTTTAAAACAACGTCAGAGTTCGGCCGGAATCCCTCATGGCCGCTGAATTTGGACTTTATTACATCCCGGCAGTAATCTCTTTTTCGGGGTTTTACCGCATTTCCAAATGTACTAAAGCTCAGTTGCCGGGTCTCCGATGTGAAAGTTAACGCCAGCTGTAGCTGACATTACTCTATAGAAGCCTATGGGCTTCTTTCTGCATCGTGCTGCGTGAGGGATCTGATCTGACTCCTCCTAGCATACCCCGGGCTGCTGCATCCATCAGATGGACTTCTGGGTTATAAACCCAGAATTCCTGGGACGGGAGAGCTTGGCAAAGTACAGGTCTTATCAGAAGAGCTGGACTTTGCAACACTAAACGCATATGTTAGTACATATGAAATTAGTATCAGTGCGATGTCTGGCGATGTGTGGCAGGATGTATACCGCAAGGGTAGTACATCCCGCCCAATTTGCATTCTATTTACCAAGTGCACTGTAGTTTCCCCTTTCCTGATTGATAATGCAATTTGTGTTCTTATTTAAAATGATAAAAAGAATTTTTACTTTTCTATGTAAATGTGTCATAAGAAGTCCAGTGCTACAGACTCCACCCATAGTGAAACGCGTGATGCCCAGAATAAAACGCGTGATGCCTAGAATGAAACGCGTGTGCTTCACTTTGATGCGCTGATAAAACTGTCTAATGTCCCAGGGAAATAGTTTTAAATCTTGCCAACTTTGTAGAACTAACTCTTGCAAACCATAATCTAAAATGTAAATGCTAAGAAATGTACCTTTTAGTTAAGTGTTGGTTTTAATTTCATTTTTGTATTTTGCTTTCAGTTTTTGGTTTTGGAAAACCACCCTCAAGTGTTTTGGTTCAGAATTTGGATTTAAAATCCCAAATCTTGAGTTTGGGATTTTTTTGAAAATGAATGAAATCAGCTAAAATCATGCAATTCTTACAATCCAAACCCAGGATTTCAACTTCAAATTTAAAATTTGAAATCCGAAGCACAGGAAGTTCCAAATTGGTACTGGTTTCGGTTCTGGTCTCCTCAGGACATTCGATCCGGGACTCTGTTCAATTAGCTTCCCCAAAATTCTGGTGGGTTCGGATGTCTAAAGAACCGAATTGCACATCTCTATTTTTAAGGCAATTTAGTGATAGAAACCACATAAAGGTCCCTAAAGGCCCCTTACTAGATGTTTCTGGCCTGGTGATATCACCACATGCAGCTGTAGACGGCAGCCATCTTGAAGTCATCAATACAGAACATTTCCATTAAAAATGTCTCAGTACGGATACTGTAATGGTTAGCATTACTACCTCACAGCATTGAGGTCATGGGTTTAATTCCCACCATGGCCCTAACTGTGTGGAGTTTGTATATTCTCCCTCTACTTGTGGGGGTTTCCTCCGGTTACTCCGGTTTACTCCCACAACCCAAAAATATACTGGTAGGTTAATTGGCTCCTTAACCCTAGCGTGAATGTGTGTGCATGTACATGTGGTAGGGAATATAGATTGTAAGCTCCACTGAGGCAGGGACTGATGTGACACTGAACAGACAATTATTCTCTGTAAAAGCACTGCGGAATATGTGTTCACTATATAAATAACTGGTAACAAATAAATAAAATATAGTAACTGCAAGCCAGTGGTGCAAGTAGAAATATTTCCTTAGTGGTACTGAGTGCCGAAAAATGGGCGTAGTCATGTGTTGTGAGGGGGCGTGGCCAAATGTCACTAGTGGGAGTGGCTACATGACACTAGCGGACAACACAGACCCTTTTCTTTGGACTCTGGGGGCAAGACTAGAAATATATAGTAATGCCTCCAGTATAATAAATACATATAGTAATGCCCCCAATTTGATAACAATATATAGTAATGCCTCCAGGATGCTTTGTGATGCACTATAATTGTGGCAATGGCGGTCAGGGGTGCAAAGTGTGTGGCAGGTGGTACTGCGTACCCGCTGCCAAATTCTTAGAGGTACTCCGTACCCGAGCGTACCCGCATACTTGCACCACTGCTGCAAGCCTATATATTTACTTTAAGTGCTTTTTTTAAATTGTATTTTTAGAAATCATTTCCATTCTTATTGCTTTGCCCTTTGCATATTACAAATCAAACTTCCTATGCAGGAGATGTCGTTGATAAACTGGCCGCTATAGTTTTGCTGATGAAGGCATGATTACGCGACCCTCCTGTTTTTTTAGATGTTTGCATTAAATTTAACTGCAAACAGATTTTTACGGCCTCGTACAGCTGAATGGAGATTTACAGTTATGGCAGAGCGGTTTAATTTTTAAAACAGTAAAAAGTAATGATTCCCGTTGTAAAGGATTTTATCATTTGGTAAACCACATGACATGTAAATTATCCCACTTAAAAAAAAAAAAAAAAGTTTCTTCTCTCTGAACCCGAAGAACACAAATCACACACATTTTTTTGTGCTCAATATTTCTTTTGTGGGTTTTACAAATTGTTTCTGTGGCCTCTAATTTGCTTTTTTTTGGTATGTGTTCTGTTTACTACACTTTGACTGCTTTGCCTCGTTGACCTCAAGCCAAGACCCAATGAACAGACGCAATAAAACAATAGTGTTTATTGAACTTGAAGGCTGAGCAATTATTTCTGCCTTTATCTGAAGACAAGGGGGTAAATCAGTCTGAGAAAACAGTTACCTTTGTTTTACTAGATGTGAGTCACTGTCTGTTTCTCCTGCAACGTGTGGGTGATGCAGAATCCGGATACAATGGTGATTTGTGAAGAAGTACGAGCTACGGGATCCTGAGCAGCTAATGAGAGCCAAGATGTCTGATGATCTTGTTTAATTGCTCTGACTCATTGTAGGATGTTCTTGCTGAGCCTTCCATCTTCTTGGGAACATTTCTGGGGATCTAATCTGCAAAGTATTTGCATAACATTAGAAATTTGGTAACACCAAGGCTAGCAGGCACAACAGTAGGGATCCGGTCAGGATGGGGCTGACCTCCCTCCCGTCCAGGAATTATACAAGAGTCAGCAAGCGAGCAGAGAAAATTGTGGCAGATATGCAGCAACCAGGTCACAAAATGTTTGAACCGCTTTCATCAGGCAGACGCTACAGGTCCATTCCAGCAAAGTTGACCAGATCCATTAAAAGCTTCTTCACACTAGCTGTCCCCCAGCCGAACAATATATAAAAAGTCTAAAGTATAATGATGGTCCTTCCGAGTTGATCGCTAGCTGCATTCGTTCGCTGTGCAGCGATTAGGCAAAAAAACGGCACTTCTGCGCATGTATATGCAGTGCAATACGCACGCGCGTCGTACTATTACAACGAACTATGTAGTTTCACACAGGGTCTAGCGAAGCATTTCAGTCGCACTGCTTGACGCAGAGTGATTGACATGAAGTGGAGGTTTCTGGGTGTCAACTGACCGTTTTCAGGGAGTGTTCGGAAAAACGCAGATGTGCCAGGAAAAATGCAGGCGTGGCTGGGCGAACGCAGGGCGTGTTTGTGACGTCAAAACGGGAACTGAACAGTCTGAAGTGATCGCAAGCGCTGAGTAGGTTTTGAGCTATTCTGAAACTACACAAAAAACTTTGCCGCCGCTCTTCGATCCTTTCGTTCACACTTCTGCTAAGCTAAAATACACTCCCAGAGGGCGGCGGCATAGCGTTTGCACGGCTGCTAAAGACTGCTAGCAAGCGAACAACTCGGAATGACCTCCTGTATGTCTAATATGTCGAGTCTATCGTACAGTTGCAATGTGCAGTATGAACTCATACGAGTAATGTTTGTAATGTATGCTACGTTTTCTCCCTTCTTATGCTACAGTATCTATTCCCCCTTCATGTTGCTGCTTGGCGATGCATTGTACTGCAAAAAATTCCTAGTGTACGTGAGTATACCTGGCCAATAAAGCTGATTCTGAGGATCCCAGCGGTGGAAATACCGATGCCGGAATCCTGACACTACTCGGATTTGTCGGGCCGGTGGAGAAATACTGTAATCCGTGTGGGACGGGGGCAGGGCAGCCATCAGGGGGAACTGTGGGGACTGGTGTCCTGGGCTCCTACAGCCAATACCAGGAGAGCTGCACCAGGTGCCTGATCCCAACGCTGGGGAGGCTGCGGAGGCCTTTGAATATTGGCGCCCTCCGTGAGCCAATCGCGGTGACCAATCACAGACGGGCGCGGCGAGCAAATCGGTGCTCGACGCCTTCATAGGTCCCTGACGTCAGACGCTGGGCAGGAGCCAAAGAAGCAGGCCACGCAGAAGAGCGGTGAAGAGCCCGACGGAGAAGAGAAGCATCTCGGCAGGAGAAGAAGGTGCCGAACACCCCAGCACCGGCCCTGAGTGGACAGAAATTAAGTGCCAGCCAATCAGCACCTAACTATCATGAAAAATGACAGTTAGGAGCTGGTTGGTCGGTACATTACATCTCTCCACTTTATCTCTCTCCATTGTTTGATAACTATCCCCTTTAGTCTTTGCTCTGTCAAATTACGCTGTATGATACAGCAATATGTGCATGATAAATAGCTCACTCATCTCTAGTCCCCACTATTGCGTCTATGGTGTTACTGTTATTTTGGGTGATATTTATGAAAACTGGTGTAAGGCAATGGGGGTAATTCAGACCTGATCGCTAGGCTGCGTTTTCCTACAGCGGGCAATCAGGTCCGAAGTGAGCATGCGTATGCACCGCAAAGCGCAGGCGCGTTGCACGGGTACAAAGCGGATCGCCGCTCAGCGATAGGTTTGTGCGACGGATCCGTTCGCACGGGTGATCGCAAAGAGATTGACAGGAAGAGGGCGTTTGTGGGTGTCATCTGACCATTTTCAGGGAGTGTCTGGAAAAACGCAGGCGCGTCCAAGCGTTTGCAGGGAGGGTTCCTCACGTCAATTCCGGTCCCGGACAGGCTGATGTGATCGCAGCGGCTGAGTAGGTTTCTGGGCTACTCAGAGAGTGCACAAGATCTGTTTGAACAGCTCTGCTACACATGCGTTCACACACTTGCACAGCTAAAATACTAGAGATGTGCACTTGAAATTTTTCGGGTTTTGTGTTTTGGTTTTGGGTTCGGTTCCGCGGCCGTGTTTTGGGTTCGACCGCGTTTTGGAAAACCTCACCGAATTTTTTTTGTCGGATTCGGGTGTGTTTTGGATTCGGGTGTTTTTTTTAAAAAAACACTAAAAAACAGCTTAAATCATAGAATTTGGGGGTCATTTTGATCCCAAAGTATTATTAACCTCAAAAACCATAATTTCCACTCATTTTCAGTCTATTCTGAATACCTCACACCTCACAATATTATTTTTAGTCCTAAAATTTGCACCTAGGTCGCTGGATGACTAAGCTAAGCGACCCTAGTGGCCGACACAAACACCGTGCCCATCTAGGAGTGGCACTGCAGTGTCACGCAGGATGGCCCTTCCAAAAAACACTCCCCAAACAGCACATGACGCAAAGAAAAAAAGAGGCGCAATGAGGTAGCTGTGTGAGTAAGATAAGCGACCCTAGTGGCCGACACAAACACCGGGCCCATCTAGGAGTGGCACTGCAGTGTCACGCAGGATGGCCCTTCCAAAAAACCCTCCCCAAACAGCACATGACGCAAAGAAAAAAAGAGGCGCAATGAGGTAGCTGTGTGAGTAAGATAAGCGACCCTAGTGGCCGACACAAACACCGGGCCCATCTAGGAGTGGCACTGCAGTGTCACGCAGGATGGCCCTTCCAAAAAACCCTCCCCAAACAGCACATGACGCAAAGAAAAAAAGAGGCGCAATGAGGTAGCTGTGTGAGTAAGATAAGCGACCCTAGTGGCCAACACAAACACCGTGCCCATCTAGGAGTGGCACTGCAGTGTCACGCAGGATGGCCCTTCCAAAAAACCCTCCCCAAACAGCACATGACGCAAAGAAAAAAAGAGGCGCAATGAGGTAGCTGTGTGAGTAAGATAAGCGACCCTAGTGGCCGACACAAACACCGTGCCCATCTAGGAGTGGCACTGCAGTGTCACGCAGGATGGCCCTTCCAAAAAACCCTCCCCAAACAGCACATGACGCAAAGAAAAAAAGAGGCGCAATGAGGTAGCTGTGTGAGTAAGATAAGCGACCCTAGTGGCCGACACAAACACCGTGCCCATCTAGGAGTGGCACTGCAGTGTCACGCAGGATGGCCCTTCCAAAAAACCCTCCCCAAACAGCACATGACGCAAAGAAAAAAAGAGGCGCAATGAGGTAGCTGTGTGAGTAAGATAAGCGACCCTAGTGGCCGACACAAACACCGTGCCCATCTAGGAGTGGCACTGCAGTGTCACGCAGGATGGCCCTTCCAAAAAACCCTCCCCAAACAGCACATGACGCAAAGAAAAAAAGAGGCGCAATGAGGTAGCTGTGTGAGTAAGATAAGCGACCCTAGTGGCCGACACAAACACCGGGCCCATCTAGGAGTGGCACTGCAGTGTCACGCAGGATGGCCCTTCCAAAAAAACATCCCACAAACAGCACCATGACGCAAAGAAAAATTAAAGAAAAAAGAGGTGCAAGATGGAATTGTCCTTGGGCCCTCCCACCCACCCTTATGTTGTATAAACAGGACAGGCGCACTTTAACCAACCCATCATTTCAGTGACAGGGTCTGCCACACGACTGTGACTGAAATGACGGGTTGGTTTGGACCCCCACCAAAAAAGAAGCAATTAATCTCTCCTTGCACAAACTGGCTCTACAGAGGCAAGATGTCCACCTCATCATCATCCTCCGATATATCACCGTGTACATCCCCCTCCTCACAGATTATCAATTCGTCCCCACTGGAATCCACCATCTCAGCTCCCTGTGTACTTTGTGGAGGCAATTGCTGCTGGTCAATGTCTCCACGGAGGAATTGATTATAATTCATTTTAATGAACATCATCTTCTCCACATTTTCTGGATGTAACCTCGTACGCCGATTGCTGACAAGGTGAGCGGCGGCACTAAACACTCTTTCGGAGTACACACTTGTGGGAGGGCAACTTAGGTAGAATAAAGCCAGTTTGTGCAAGGGCCTCAAAATTGCCTCTTTTTCCTGCCAGTATAAGTACGGACTGTGTGACGTGCCTACTTGGATGCGGTCACTCATATAATCCTCCACCATTCTTTCAATGGTGAGAGAATCATATGCAGTGACAGTAGACGACATGTCCGTAATCGTTGTCAGGTCCTTCAGTCCGGACCAGATGTCAGCATCAGCAGTCGCTCCAGACTGCCCTGCATCACCGCCAGCGGGTGGGCTCGGAATTCTGAGCCTTTTCCTCGCACCCCCAGTTGCGGGAGAATGTGAAGGAGGAGATGTTGACAGGTCGCGTTCCGCTTGACTTGACAATTTTGTCACCAGCAGGTCTTTCAACCCCAGCAGACTTGTGTCTGCCGGAAAGAGAGATCCAAGGTAGGCTTTAAATCTAGGATCGAGCACGGTGGCCAAAATGTAGTGCTCTGATTTCAACAGATTGACCACCCGTGAATCCTTGTTAAGCGAATTAAGGGCTCCATCCACAAGTCCCACATGCCTAGCGGAATCGCTCCGTGTTAGCTCCTCCTTCAATGTCTCTAGCTTCTTCTGCAAAAGCCTGATGAGGGGAATGACCTGACTCAGGCTGGCAGTGTCTGAACTGACTTCACGTGTGGCAAGTTCAAAGGGCATCAGAACCTTGCACAACGTTGAAATCATTCTCCACTGCGCTTGAGACAGGTGCATTCCACCTCCTATATCGTGCTCAATTGTATAGGCTTGAATGGCCTTTTGCTGCTCCTCCAACCTCTGAAGCATATAGAGGGTTGAATTCCACCTCGTTACCACTTCTTGCTTCAGATGATGGCAGGGCAGGTTCAGTAGTTTTTGGTGGTGCTCCAGTCTTCTGTACGTGGTGCCTCTACGCCGAAAGTGTCCCGCAATTCTTCTGGCCACCGACAGCATCTCTTGCACGCCCCTGTCGTTTTTTAAAAAATTCTGCACCACCAAATTCAAGGTATGTGCAAAACATGGGACGTGCTGGAATTTGCCCATATTTAATGCACACACAATATTGCTGGCGTTGTCCGATGCCACAAATCCACAGGAGAGTCCAATTGGGGTAAGCCATTCCGCGATGATCTTCCTCAGTTGCCGTAAGAGGTTTTCAGCTGTGTGCGTATTCTGGAAAGCGGTGATACAAAGCGTAGCCTGCCTAGGAAAGAGTTGGCGTTTGCGAGATGCTGCTACTGGTGCCGCCGCTGCTGTTCTTGCGGCGGGAGTCCATACATCTACCCAGTGGGCTGTCACAGTCATATAGTCCTGACCCTGCCCTGCTCCACTTGTCCACATGTCCGTGGTTAAGTGGACATTGGGTACAACTGCATTTTTTAGGACACTGGTGAGTCTTTTTCTGACATCCGTGTACATTCTCGGTATCGCCTGCCTAGAGAAGTGGAACCTAGATGGTATTTGGTAACGGGGGCACACTGCCTCAATAAATTGTCTAGTTCCCTGTGAACTAACGGCGGATACCGGACGCACGTCTAACACCAACATAGTTGTCAAGGCCTCAGTTATCCGCTTTGCAGCAGGATGACTGCTGTGATATTTCATCTTCCTCGCAAAGGACTGTTGGACAGTCAATTGCTTACTGGAAGTAGTACAAGTGGGCTTACGACTTCCCCTCTGGGATGACCATCGACTCCCAGCAGCAACAACAGCAGCGCCAGCAGCAGTAGGCGTTACACGCAAGGATGCATCAGAGGAATCCCAGGCAGGAGAGGACTCGTCAGAATTGCCAGTGACATGGCCTGCAGGACTATTGGCATTCCTGGGGAAGGAGGAAATTGACACTGAGGGAGTTGGTGGGGTGGTTTGCGTGAGCTTGGTTACAAGAGGAAGGGATTTACTGGTCAGTGGACTGCTTCCGCTGTCGCCCAAAGTTTTTGAACTTGTCACTGACTTATTATGAATGCGCTGCAGGTGACGTATAAGGGAGGATGTTCCGAGGTGGTTAACGTCCTTACCCCTACTTATTACAGCTTGACAAAGGCAACACACGGCTTGACACCTGTTGTCCGCTTTTCTGTTGAAATACCTCCACACTGAAGAGCTGATTTTTTTGGTATTTTCACCAGGCATGTCAACGGCCATATTCCTCCCACGGACAACAGGTGTCTCCCCGGGTGCCTGACTTAAACAAACCACCTCACCATCAGAATCCTCCTGGTCAATTTCCTCCCCAGCGCCAGCAACACCCATATCCTCCTCATCCTGGTGTACTTCAACACTGACATCTTCAATCTGACTATCAGGAACTGGACTGCGGGTGCTCCTTCCAGCACTTGCAGGGGGCGTGCAAATGGTGGAAGGCGCATGCTCTTCACGTCCAGTGTTGGGAAGGTCAGGCATCGCAACCGACACAATTGGACTCTCCTTGTGGATTTGGGATTTCGAAGAACGCACAGTTCTTTGCGGTGCTTTTGCCAGCTTGAGTCTTTTCAGTTTTCTAGTGAGAGGCTGAGTGCTTCCATCCTCATGTGAAGCTGAACCACTAGCCATGAACATAGGCCAGGGCCTCAGCCGTTCCTTGCCACTCCGTGTGGTAAATGGCATATTGGCAAGTTTACGCTTCTCCTCCGACAATTTTATTTTAGGTTTTGGAGTCCTTTTTTTACTGATATTTGGTGTTTTGGTTTTGACATGCTCTGTACTATGCCATTGGGCATCGGCCTTGGCAGACGACGTTGCTGGCATTTCATCGTCTCGGCCATGACTAGTGGCAGCAGCTTCAGCACGAGGTGGAAGTGGATCTTGATCTTTCCCTAATTTTGGAACCTTAACATTTTTGTTCTCCATATTTTAATAGGCACAACTAAAAGGCACCTCAGGTAAACAATGGAGATGGATGGATACTAGTATACTTATGGATGGACTGCCGAGTGCCGACACAGAGGTAGCTACAGCCGTGGACTACCGTACTGTGTCTGCTGCTAATATAGACTGGATGATTGATAATGAGATGAAATCAATATATATATGTAATGTATGTATATATAATATCACTAGTACTGCAGCCGGACAGGTAGATAATATATTTATTAGGTAATGATGACTGATGACGGACCTGCTGGACACTGTCAGCTCAGCAGCACCGCAGACTGCTACAGTAAGCTACTATACTATGCTAGTAGTATGTACAAAGAAGAAAGAAAAAAAAAAACCACGGGTAGGTGGTATACAATTATGGATGGACTGCCGAGTGCCGACACAGAGGTAGCTACAGCCGTGGACTAATGTACTGTGTCTGCTGCTAATATAGACTGGATGATTGATAATGAGATGAAATCAATATATATATATGTATGTATATATAATATCACTAGTACTGCAGCCGGACAGGTAGATAATATATTTATTAGGTAATGATGACTGATGACGGACCTGCTGGACACTGTCAGCTCAGCAGCACCGCAGACTGCTACAGTAAGCTACTATACTATACTAGTAGTATGTACAAAGAAGAAAGAAAAAAAAAAACCACGGGTAGGTGGTACACAATTATGGATGGACTGCCGAGTGCCGACACAGAGGTAGCTACAGCCGTGGACTAACGTACTGTGTCTGCTGCTAATATAGAGTCTAGACTGGATGATAAATTATTGATAATGAGATGAAATCAATATAATATCACTAGTACTGCAGCCGGACAGGTACTATATATATTTATTATGTAATGACTGATGACGGACCTGCTGGACACTGTCAGGTCAGCACAGCACCGCAGACTGCTACAGTAAGCTACTATAGTAGTATGTATAAAGAAGAATGAAAAAAAAAAAAAACACGGGTAGGTGGTATACAATATTATATATATATATATATATTATATACAATTATATATATATATATATATATATATTAAACTGGTGGTGATTGATTATTAAACTGGTGGTCACTTCAGGTCACGTTGCAACTTGCAACTAGTACTCCGAGGCAGTGGCGGTTCTTGCCACGGGCAAGCAGGACTTTTGCCCGGGGCGCCGCCTTCCGGAGGGCGCTGGCGCCATCCGGAGGGCGCCGCACCGTGGCAAGATCCGCCACTGCTGCCCGCTGTGTCCCCCGTCCGCCTCCGCTGCCCGCTGCCGTCCCCGTCCTCGGCGCCTCCTGTGAAGGGAACTAGACGCTATGCGTCTAGTTTCCCTTCGTGGAGAGTAACTGCTGAGCGGTGCGCGATGACGTCATCGCGCACCGCACAGCAAAGGTCCTCTCCACGAAGGGAACTAGACGCATAGCGTCTAGTTTCTCTTCGTGGAGAGGACCTTTTGCTGTGCGGTGCGCGATGACGTCATCGCGCACCGCTCAGCATTCAAGCGGCGCTTTCAATGTACAGGGGGCGTGACTCACCACGCCCCCTGTATTAGGCCACGCCCCTTTCCTGCCCGGGGCGCTCTGCGCCCTTGAACCGGCCCTGCTCCGAGGCCTAAGCAGACAATCACAAAATATATTATTATACTGGTGGTCAGTGTGGTCACAACAATGGCAGTGTGGCACTGACTCTGGCAGCAAAAGTGTACACTGTACGTTATATGTACTCCTGAGTCCTGCTCTCAGACTCTAACTGCTCCCCACTGTCAGTGTCTCCCCCACAAGTCAGATAATACACTTACAGTCACACTATCTATTATCTAATCTAGTATAAAATATCACTTCAGCAGCAAGTAGTATAGTAGTATACAGTATAGTAGTACTCCTCCTAATAATGCTCCCCAAAATACTGTGTCTCTCTCTTCTCTAAACGGAGAGGACGCCAGCCACGTCCTCTCCCTATGACTCTCAATGCACGTGTGAAAATGGCGGCGACGCGCGGCTCCTTATATAGAATCCGAGTCTCGCGATAGAATCCGAGCCTCGCGAGAATCCGACAGCGTGATGATGACGTTCGGGCGCGCTCGGGTTAGCCGAGCAAGGCGGGAAGATCCGAGCCTGCTCGGACCCGTGTAAAAAACCTGAAGTTCGGGCGGGTTCGGATTCAGAGGAACCGAACCCGCTCATCTCTATAAAATACACTCCCCTGTGGGCGGCCATTATCTGATCGGAGGGCTGCAAAAATCGCTTGCTAGCGATCAGGTCTGAATTAGGCCCAGTGTCATCCTAGTAGTTAATATAAGAATATAAATGCAGATGTTTTCAGAGTATATATTTTCTGTCCTTTGCCCCTATAAAATACCCATCTATTTCTGTTGGTAAATATGGGTATTTCTAGACCCGTGCATTTTAGAAAATCACCTCAGGAGTAAAAAAAAAAATTACCCCTTTTGTGTAACTATGATCACATCTTGGTACTAAGCTCTAAGGTATATTTACTAAGATGCAAGTTTTGAGAATTGGAGATGTTGCCCATAGCAACCAATGAGATTCTTGCTATTATCTTCTAGAAGGTGCTAGATAAATGATAAGTAGAATATACCCCTTGAGAATGCTGATTTATATACAGGAATGAAAACTATACCTTAAACACACCTTAAATACACTCTATCATGGAGCCGCTGCGGCCGCTATACTTAATACACAGTCTACGTACTTTGGCCCTCATTCCGAGTTGTTCGCTCGTAAGTTTTTTCCGCAATGGAGCGATTAGTCGCAAACTGCGCATGCGCAACGTTCGCAGTGCGTCTGCGCCAAGTAAATTTGCAAAAGAGTTTGGTATTTTACTCACGGCCTAATGAAGAAATTTCATCGTTCTGGTGATCGGAGTGTGATTGACAGGAAGTGGGTGTTTCTGGGCGGAAACTGGAAGTTTTATGGGTGTGTGCGAAAAAACGCTTGCGTTTCTGGGAAAAACGCGGGAGTGTCTGGAGAAACGGGGGAGTGTCTAGGTGAACGCTGGGTGTGTTTGTGACGTCAAACCAGGAACGAAACTGACTGAACTGATCGCAGTGGCAGAGTAAGTCTCGAGCTACTCAGAAACTACAAAGAAATTTCTATTCGCAATTCTGCTAATCTTGCGTTCGCAATTCTGCTATGCTAAGATTCACTCCCAGTAGGCGGCGGCTTAGCGTGTGCAATGCTGCTAAAAGCAGCTTGCGAGCGAACAACTCGGAATGAGGGCCTTTGTACGCTATTAGCGTACAGAGTCCTGTACTGTGTACGGACTTTGCGTACAAACGCCGCACTGACGGTACAAAGTACACACAGTGCGTACACACCCAGAGATACACCGCAAACCCTTAACAACAATGCAAGCGATAGCAATAAACCTTTAAACCTTAGCAGGGAAAGGAAAAACACGACACCGGTTTGCTATTTAAAATGCTGGGTTCCGACACCACAGCGTATTATTACGGAAAGGGGGTTACAATATAAACAATACAATACAACAGAATAATGGCTACAGTCAATGGTACATACTTTTGGTTTCGCCTGCGCTTCCCGGTCCGGTCCCCGGTCATCTAATAGATAACTTTGTGAGTCTTGTGTCTGACCAGGCCTGCAGCAGGCTCTCTTTATACAATTCATCCAAAAAATGGATACTGTAATCTCTTTGTCCATTGGACACAGGGATGGTCATTTATAGTACAGGAGAGGTCATAGGTCGGTTTGAATAGGTGGGCGATGTCTGTTCCAACTGCTCTTGTGGGTGGTCTCCTCTGGATTCCCGCCGCATACATAATGTACAGTAAATACAGTTTATATCTATATTCTGCTCCTGCACATAACTATCCGCAGGAACATGCGATCTTTCTCAAACCAACACCGGAATGTTACCCTTAAAATACCATACAGCTGGATACCAAACACCACCTTATAACCTTGTTCTGTCCCCTCCTATCCTGTAAAGATGAATCCCTTTGTTCTGTTACCATTTAAACTGCTGTTACTTTCTGATGCGGTGCAGGGAGGCTATGTGTACATTGTGCACTATTTGGATTAAATATATAATGTGTTTTGATAGCTTTCCATGCGTTCACAAACTCTACCGTAAATACCCATACCACGCGCTAATGCGCAGGACCGCGGGGGCGACCATACACAAATTGCGGATATGTGCACGCACGGCAGAACAAGTACACGCGCGGAGGCCATCTGTGTGTAGTTTGTACGTAATGTGTGTACTGCAATATTTTTTGACTTTGGCAGTCACCAATAACTGCCACTATCTAATCACTAAACAGAAAAATATCTATACAATATCTACAGAAGTTTGGATGGTCGGGGAGAATTGTAGGTGGGAAATGTATGACCTAGTGGGATAGCAGGAAGCATGTATGTATGTATGTATGTATGAATCCATGTCTGAGGGGCATGTATCATCGTGCCGTATATGTTCTAAATAAGCTTTGAGGTATTGCGAAGTATACATTAAATCCTTCTCATCCCGTATTAAGGGTCTGTAAATGGTCCAACAAACACTACCAACCTCTTTTCGGCTTCTTGTTAAAACAAATGGGGTGCACATTTAGTTGATGATACATGGAGGGGGAAACAAATGTGAGTGCTTGTATATGTGGATATCACCTGTCGACTATGTGTGCTGTTAACTGGAGGTTGCAGAGATGAAAATAAGACACATATCTAAAATACATTCACATAAACATTTTGGGTAGGGCTGATGTCTTTTCCGGATGGACGTATCTGGGCAGAGGGGGAAACAAAA
The DNA here is from genome assembly GCF_028390025.1 of Pseudophryne corroboree. NCBI lineage: Eukaryota > Metazoa > Chordata > Amphibia > Anura > Myobatrachidae > Pseudophryne > Pseudophryne corroboree. The sequence goes on from NC_086445.1 coordinate 999,378,659, forward strand.
GAAAAACGGGTGAAAGAAACAGGCCATGAAATTCATTTGCAATCCTTCTCATAACACTGTCTCTATGGATGGGTCATAAATTAAATCTGCTGCTTAAACAGCGCCCTCGCTCCTTAGACTCATCAACTTTGTGCCGTGCTTGCGCCGCGTCAGAATTCGAACACACCTAAATATCGAACCAATAATTATGACGACTCCCAGGATACAAAGGAGAAACTTCCCTACACTCATGATGACATTTTGAGCCCACTTTCCTAAACCTGAAAACCAATTTCGTGGGTTCAACCATGAGACCCAGCCGGTCAGTTCATTACTCACAGTCGCTAAGGTAAGGTTGTGCTTCCTCCTGAACTCCCACTTCAACTGCAAGATATCGTCCATCCTTTTGATCGATGATCTCCATGGGGTCGTCAGTGCTGTTCGTAATATACGTACAGCACTTCACACCATATTGAGTTTCCAGAGTAACACAGTACCCACCTGTCACGGCTGTGATATAATTAAGGACCATCCTGTGCTGAATCAGTTCCTTCTTGTAAGCTTGTAACTCCCTTCCCGTATACCTGAAGGTGTCGTCATACATCTCAGTGATATTATCTATCAAGTTCGCTAGCGCATGGATGTACCTATAATTTATAATTCCTCTGGCAGTACGGGTGATGTCTAATGCGAGAAGGAATTGAATCCCGGTGGATTCGTGGATCAAATCAGAGGCTGCGTGCTCTGCCCTATCTATGAGGTGTCTCTTGACGATGTGTTCATAGTGAGTATGAGTATAAGGAGCCTGAGCACTGCGGTGAACATCTTTCATCTTATCATGGGTTATGGTCATGACCTCTGGCAGTACTCTCCCAATATAACACAATACCTCTGAGCTCGGGGGAAGCCACTTATACGCCTTCCTCCCACATATGAAATAGGCATCATCTGGGAGAACATAGGGGACAAAATATAACATCACCATATTACAAATTTTCCAAGTAAAGAAACCCATCCCTAGTTCTCCCATTTGCTCAGTACAAGTATCGGGCTGGATGATATGAGCACAATACCCTGGCGATACTTTTCCAACCCACATGGTCTTGCTTCCACGAGTATACCTATACCAAAAATACCTCCCACTGTTCGCTATTTGGCGTACAAGTTCAGAGTCTATGGGTATCCTATCAGCTCTGTGTGAAAAGGTCATTGTCTGGTTATTCCACGTCACTTCCCAATTTCCCGGTTTTCGGTAATTGGAAAGATTAAAACACAATAAGGACCTGTCTACATGATACTGGTGGAGCTTCAAACTAGGGGGCCTAGAAATATTGAATTTCTTGTCCACCGGCCTCCCACCCCGTAATTCGAGTATCTTATCTATTGCTAAAGGGTACGGTACTAATCCTGACTTGCTCTGACCTTGAGGTACCTGTGAGCACACCCAGCATTCTGTCTGGTTTAAGACCTTACCCACTAGTGAGTGGTAATCACTCAACGGATGACGGTCCATGTCGATATTAAGGTTGGACTGACATCTCTGGATGCACCCATCCTCAACTATATTCTCACAATTCCTACAAATACAATATTCATCAGACAATAACCCCTCACAGTGCCTCCGAGCTCCCTGACTACCAGAGCGCTTACTGATGCCAGCCTTTACCAAAATGATGTACTGATCCTGAGATCCTATAAATTCATACTTGCCATCAGAACCCATTCCAGATCCCTGCTCGACCTCTCTGGGACCCTCACCAAAACAAACTGTCCTTATCAAAACCAGAATTACTAACAGAACCCGAAACGCAGTCTCTTGTGATCGATCCATTTCGTTAGGGGAAAGGAGGAAAATAAGAAGGAGAAAAGAAAGGAAAAATGCAGGGGGAGGTGAAAAAAGAAAGTGGTACGACAACCGTTCTAGATCTTGTTACTCTCTGTGCTCAGATGCCCTTCAACAGTCCTGCCTCTCAACTTTCACGGAACAGACACTCCAGTGATACAAGATTCTCTACACTCTGTTCTTTATCACGAGTTCTCTCCTGGTCAGCGACCTTCTTGCAGTGGGACGAGTGGATCCAAGTCTCTCTTTCGGCGACCTTCAATGCTGTTGTGCTGGTTAACAAGACTTGATATGGTCCTTCCCACCTGTCTATGAGGCAACCTGAGCGTAAGAAATTTTGAATCATCACATAATCCCCAGGTTCAATGTCATGACAATTACTGTTCGGTAGGTCAGGAATCACCAGCTTTAAATTTCTTTATCCCAACCAAATATTTCACAGTGACTTCATTATTACATTTCAAATCATCCTGGGGGTCTATCATTACATGAGGTTGTCGACCAAAAAGGATTTCAAAGGGTGATAGGTTAAGGGGAGACCTGGGAGTGGTTCTGATGCTGTACAATACTAGTGGCAAAGCTTCTTGCCACGACAATCCAGTTTCAGCCATTAATTTGCTCAGCTTGTTCTTAATAGTGCTATTCACTCTCTCCACCTTTGCACTCGCCTGTGGACGGTACGGAGTATGCAGCTTGCTATTAATTCCCATCAGCTTGCACATGACCTGAAAGACTTCACCTGTAAAATGGGTACCCCTATCACTTTCAATTATTCTAGGGATACCATATCTACACACAAAAACACCAAAAGAGGAAGGGAAAGAGACACAGAGGATGTAGGGGAGGAATACAGCAAAAAAGGAAAAAACCAAAGACAATATTGAATACTAAAAGTATATTCAATTTGTCTTCCAGGGAATTAACTGACTCTGAAAAAATCCTACTTAGTAAAGGCTTAAAATACGCACCTGCAAAAAAACCAAATCTCTTTAATTTATTTGTGGATCTGAATAGATTCACAAGAAACCTTAGTAGAAAACGATACTTTGCATACAAAAAACTTAAAACTAAAAATGAAAATGAAAATGTACTTCCCATTCTTCTAGATGAGTCAGACAGGGAAGCAATTGAAACTTTGGAAGATCTAGTAGCAGAAAATTCCCCTGGAGTCTTGACCCCTGTTAAGATTTTCTCCCTAGATGAATCAACCAAAGATAAAGAGAGAAGACTTTTCAAGAAAAAGTCAGACTTCTACCCTCTTCAGTACAAGGGTCCATCCGTAGTAGGGTTTTACAACACCACTATGGAAGATTTCAGGAAACTTTGTATATCTGCGGAAAAAAATCCCCTTAAAGATAACTTGAAGGCTAGTAAGAGGAAGGCCCTCAAAGTCTTAATGTCAGACTCCAATGTAACCATAAAAATGGCAGACAAAGGGGGTGGTGTGGTGCTACAAGACACATCGGAGTACATTAAGGAAGCAAATAGACAACTAGCAAACACCTGCTTCTATGCGGTATTGCCGAGTAACCCTACAGCACTCTTTCAAAAGGAACTTGGAGTGCTGTTAGATGAGGCATTTGACAGGGGCGCAGTATCCAAAGATACACGCCAATTTCTTTTTCCACTTTATCCCATCACTCCAGTTTATCATTTGCCCAAAATTCACAAAACCCTCACCTCACCCCCTGGGCGTCCCATAATTTCGGGAATAGGGTCCATCACTTCAAATCTGTCACACTTTGTGGATGCTCACCTTCAGGGTTATGTAACACAATTAAAATCATATATTAAAGATACAACCCAATTTCTGAACATGCTCAAGAATATCAGGTGGAAAAACACCTATCAATTCCTTACATGTGATGTAGAATCTTTATACTCAAACATCCCACATGATAAGGGTATTGAAATTATTTCTAATATATTAGACAGGGATGTAACAGTCTCTGAACACCTGAAGACCTTTTTGGTGGCATCCATAAAGTTCATATTGGAGCACAACTATTTCACTTTCGCACACCATTATTATTTACAGTCACGGGGTACGGCCATGGGGACCAGGTTTGCCCCGAGCTACGCCAACCTATACATGGGTGCGCTCGAACAGGAGCTCATCTGGGGGGCGGATCTCGGGGCACACCTGGTCCTCTATGGCCGATATATAGATGATTTATTTTTTGTTTGGGATGGGGATAGTGATTCCATTCACACATTTGTCACACACCTTAATAATAACAAATTTGGTCTCAAATTCACCCACACTGCTCACTCCCATTCTATTAATTTTTTGGATATTGCGCTCCTGTCTATAGATGACTGCATACATACAGAAACTCACTTCAAAACAGTTGACACCAATGGCTTCCTAATGTACAGTAGCAGCCACCTCCAAGCATGGCGTAATAACATACCGAAGAGCCAGTTTTTAAGGCTCAAGAGGAATTGTTCCAGGGAGACCAGTTATAGAGAACAAGCACACAAATTATACCTAGCCTTTCAAGAACAGGGTTATCCTGATCAGATCCTGTTAAAAGCCCTCCATGAAGTGGATCATATAAATAGAACCACCTTACTGGAGGACAAAAAAGCAAAATCACCCACCCAAGATGATAACCTTGAGGGTATGGATATCTCCAGAGACCACTGTGTGTTTGTCACACAATACAACACACATGCCACACAAATAAGACAAATTATTCGTAAGAACACCCAATTATTGAAAATTGATCCACTATTAAAATCAGAAATTGGCAACCAAATAAAAATAGTGTACAAAAAAGCAGACACACTTCAATCCAAACTAGCACCAAGTATGTTTAAGCCCAATAAGAATACCAACATAGGGAATGGGATGAATGGTGGAAATAGTCTTGTTAGTGAGTTGACTTTGAGTGTTACCAATGTGGGGACTAACTCTACCGATTGGTGGAGAACGAAACCAAACGGATTCTTCAAGTGTGCCTCTTCTAGATGTCTAACGTGTAAGAACATCAATTCTAAAAAAAAATCATTTAGACCTAAAATCACAGGCGAAGAATTCAATATAGCACAGCTTTTGAATTGTAACTCCACCCATGTTGTGTACTTGGTGGAATGTGGCTGTGGCATCCAGTACGTGGGTCGTACAACGAGGAAGCTCAAAGTGCGATTCCTCGAACATAGAAGAAATATACTAAAGAAATGCCCCCTACACAGTCTATCTAGACATACAAGCTCGTGTGAACATGGTGCCATAGCCAACATTCGCTTAGTGGCTCTGGAACAAGCCAAAATCACCGATAGAGGTGGAGATCGGTTTACCCTGTTATGTAGAAGGGAGGCCTTTTGGATCTTTCGTCTAAGGACCCTAGAACCATTTGGCCTAAATGAGAACATAGAATTGAATAACATATAATATACTTTAGGTACACTTTGGTCTCTCCTTTAAGCTATGATATACATGACAATGCTAAATTCCTATGTCGTATAAACAACCCTTATGAAGCTAAGAACACTGTACGCTGTTTACTTAAGAAATACCGTAATGGTACGCTATTTGCGTAACGATCGCTCAGCCGTAGGCGAGACGCTCAAGCGTCACGTTCGCTCACGGCCCAGCGATCACAGGACACGTTATTGGTTATGTCTAGGGGAATGATTCGCTATGGCGTAGCATACACTCGAGACCACGAGGAGGTCACCAGCGATGCAGACGCTCACAACACTATACCTTGATATTAAACCTTATACCGACGAAACACACAGAATACCTTTAATGTGAGTACAGGGTGTAAATGCAACTTTGTGTAGCCTGACTACCTACAAAGCTGTTTGAGCGTCACCGACGCTCAAGTGAACACTTAACACTATAGTAAATACACAGATACTGTTTTAGGGTTCCAAAGCCTATTATCTGTATTATATCTAGTATACTTGTAAAAGAGTAACACAGTACAAATGATACACTACAATATAACAAAGACTTCCTAACCAAACACCTAACTAAGGGATAAACTACAATACTATCCTGGCCTAACACAATACAATACAATACTATAAAGTTTAGTCTAGGGGAGTTACGATAGAGAGAAGAGAAAATAGAGAGAGAGAAATAGACACAGAGGGAGAGAGAGGAATTGGCTCACAGAAAGACAATGATTACGGAGAGAACTTACGCACAAAGGGTATGATCGCCTGCGCCTCGATATCCAGCTCCCGATTATCAGCAGATAACCGTTGATGAGAGAGTGAGAGCTGGATGTGGTCGGCCTGCCTATTTATGCCCCACACACAATGCAATCTCCTAGTCCCTACAATCCTACAGTTTATTGGACACAGGAACTCGGCCCTGTACTGTAACCAAAGGTCATAGGTTGATTCATACAGGTGGGCTGTGCTGAGTTTAAACGGCTCAGGTGGGTGGGAAACTGGGTTTCCCGCCGCATACCTGAGTATGGGTAAATAATAGAAATGGACATAAACTTCTTATGTTCATAACTATTCGCACGAGCGATTAATACGCTCCAAACCAACACCGGAATATTGCTAATTAAATACTCTTCCGATGGGTATCAAACACTGCTGTATGACTCCTGTTAGACCCTTCGTGCAATACAAAGAGGGATTCCTCCGCTCAGGGACATTCTATCTAAACCAAACTTACAGAAACTATTGAGGGGAACATGATCTATAAACTACATTAATTGTGAACTTTTGTAACGAATGAGTCGCACGCTACGATCACATAAACTCTACCGTAAATGCGCATACTGCGCGTGCGAGTGCACGCTATTGCGGGTATGCGCTTCCACGGGAGAGCGTACGCATGCGCAGCACGGACCAGTGTGCGGTGCAAATATGGCATCGTGCATGGAGACATTTTTCTGACTTCGACAGTCCACCCTTTGGCAGTCAATAATAACTGCCACAAAATATTTAAGGAGAAAAATGTAAGTCAGGGGTTAATTGATTTCCATGGTGGGGAAAGGAGGAAGAATGGAGTAGGTGTGAAGAGAGTATGACCTAGTGAGAAAGCAGGAGCATGTGTGTATGAGTCCATGTTTGGGGGGGTCATGTATCATCGTGCCGTACGTGTGGTAAATCAAGCTTCGAGGTATTGCGAAGTATACATTTGAATTCCTTCTTATCCTGTGGTACAGGTCTGTGGATGGGCTGTCAAACTCTACCGAGCTCATTTCGGCTGTGGTTGTAACACAATGGGGATGCACATTTTAGTTGATGATACATGAATTGGGGGGGTATGTGGTTGCTGCTATCTGTGCCTGTATTCCCTATCGACTATGTGTGTTATTACCTGAGGGTTGCAGAGATGAAGATAAAGAACACTTACGAAAAATGCAATGATATTCTATGTCAGGTTAATGTACGTTCGTCGATTGAGGTCTTGATTGGTGTCGTTTGATTGCAGTCTTCTTCTTTGTGCTTTTGCTCATAAATCGTGAGTAAAGCAAACAACGTCCATGGATTTACAAAAAATGTTGGGCTAGCGTGATTTTAAAGTTCCTAGGGAAACTGGGGTACCCATGGCATTGTCCATAAAATCTTGTATATCAGGTCGTCTGCTCTTCTTCTTTCCATCTTTCCGTTGTCGGCCCCTTGGCTCATCAGGTCCTTCGTCTACGTGGGTCTTTGTACCTCGGAGGAAAACATAGAAATGGGTGAAAGACGGACCGTATACTCATTACATCATTACGTCATGGTTTCTAGCATTGGGTCATAAATCAAATCCAGGTTAATTACAGTTTCCTCACTCCTCAAGCTCATCACTTTCGTACTTTGTTTACACCTCATCAAAGCCTGCCCGCATCTAAATATCAATCCAATAGATATAACGACACCTAAGATACACAGGAGAAACTTTCCAACATCCATTATGACTCCTTGAGCCCAGTCTCCTAAACCGGAGAACCAATTTCGCGGGTTCAACCATGACACCCAACCAGTCAGCTCATTACCTACAGCAGCAAGGGTGAGATTGTGTTTCCGACGAAATTCCCACTTTAATTGCAGAATATCGTCCATCTTTTGGTCTATGACCTCTACCGGATCCTCGGTGTTATTTGTGATATACGTGCAACACTTTATACCGTACTGTGTTGCCAATGTAACACAATATCCGCCTGTTACTGCTGTAAGGTAATTAAGAACCATCCTATGCTGAACTAGTTCTGTTTTGTAAGCTTGAAGTTCTCTTCCAGTGTATCTAAACGTGTCATCATACATTTCAGTGATATTATCTAACAAATTGGCGAGTGCGGAAATGTATTTATAATTCATCACTCCTCGAGCGGTACGAGTGAAATCTAACGCTACCAGAACCTGAATCCCGGTGGATTCATGGATAAGATCAGAGGCCGGATGCTCCAACCTTTCTGACAGTTGTCTTTTAACAAGGTGCTCGTAGTGAGTGTGAGTATAAGGAGCTTGGGCACCACGGTGTATGTCCTTCATTTTGTCATGTGTTACAGTCATCACTTCAGGCAATACTTTTCCAATATAACACAATCCTTCAGAGTTTGGGGCAAGCCACTTGTACGCCTTTCTCCCGCATATGAAATATGCATCATCGGGGAGAACATAAGGGACGGAGAAGGACATGACCATGTTACAAACCTTCCAGGTGAAATCTCCTGACCCTAATTCTTCCATCTGTCTAATACATGTATCGGTTTGTACGATATGTGCACAGTATCCTGGTGATACCTCTCCAACTTTAGTAATTCTATTTCCTAAGGTATACCTATACCGGAAAGATTTTCCTCTACTGGCTATGTGGCGTACAAGCTCTGTATCTGTAGGCATTCTATCTGCTCTGTGTGAAAAGGTCATGGTAAGGTTGCTCCATGACACTTCCCAATTTCCCGGTTTTCTAGGATTGGAGATGTTAAAACATAAGAGGGACCTATCCACATGGTATTGGTGGAGCTTCAAACTAGGAGGGCTGGAGATGTTAAACCTCCGGTCCACCGGTCTCCCACCACTTAGCTCAAGTACTTCCCCTAACGTTAAAGGAAATGGTACTAGCCCTGATTTGCTGTGACCCTGAGGTACTTGAGAGCATACCCAACAATCTGTTTGGTTCAACACGTTACCCACTAGAGAGTGATAGTCACTCAATGGATGCCGGTCCATATGGATATTAAAACTAGATTGGCATTTCTTTATGCATCCATCTTCAACCAGATTATCACAGAGCCTACAGATACAATTTTCCTCAGCTAACAATCCATCACAATTTCTTCTATCGGATCGTTTTCTGATACTCGCCTTTGCTTGTTGGATTGGTTGATCTTGGAAAACTACGCCTCCATCATCATAATCGGAACCCATTCCAGAACCTCTCTCGACCTCTATGGTACTCTCGCCGGAACAGACTGCTCTGGTCAACATCATGGTTAACATCAAAATCCGGATCACAGTCTCTTTGGGCAAGTCCATCTTTGAGGAGGAAATGGAGAAGAATGAGAAAGGGGAAAAAGAAATATCAAGGGAGAAGGGATGGGAAGTGGAGAAAAACAATAAAAGGGAGAAGGGAGTCGACAACTGCTTTCGATCTTCAAGGCTCAGGTGCCGCCTCAGTCCTCCTGGAACAGACACTCCAGTGATACAACCTCTACCGTCTGTTCCTTATTACGGGACTTCTCTGGGTCAGCAACCTTCTTGCAGTGGGATGAATGGACCCAAGTCTCTCTCTCAGCAACCTTCAATGCTGTGGTGCTAGTCAATAAGACCTGGTATGGTCCTTCCCATCTATCAATAAGACAACCCGCTGACACGACCTCACCTATCCCTCCGCTAGGGGCCTTCACTAATCTCGTGGGTGGTGCTGTGCCTACTGTGGTCTCTGCTATGGTGGCCGCTAGAGAGAGCGCTGAAATCGTTGCCGAATCGTCTTCTTGTTCACACTCCTGAGGAAGGTTCAAAACAGGGTACAACTTGCACGGGTTAATACTTGCATGAGTTATTTGGTTAACATCATTAACATTTACATTGTTACTAAGAGTTTGTGTTTTACAACCCAGTGCGTTTCTCTCCGCAATCAACTTCTCTCCTGCAATATATGGTGGAGGAGGAGCTGTGGCAATCAACTTCCTGACTGCCCCAGATCCTGCCGCCAGAGCCAAACCTCTCTGTATCTCACCTTCCTGGTGCCATAACTGTAAGTAATCATGATGCTGAATTCGTCTCTTTGATGATTTTACGAGACATATCCTCCTCCTTAAATTTTGTAACACTTCCGGACTGAAGCTACCTATTCTTGGGAACTTGTCCCTGTCTTGTACAGTCATTCTCTCCCATTCATCACATAAAGATTCGGTGTGAATTCCATATTTTTCACACATTACATATCGTGCCGACCCAACTGGTCGGTTCACAGAATCAACCTGAACCAGGGTTGATCGCCCCCTACCTGAGCAACTGGCCCCCATCGTCTGTAGGTGTTGCTTAGTCCTCCTTGGATTTTCTGTATCAAGGTTTTCAGCAAGCCTTTACAGACAACCAAATTACTCCGCAGTAGGCCGGCGGTGGCGGTTTACCGAGTACCCCACTCACTCGCCCACCTCGACCAATACGACCTGATCACACCGATATGGTGCTGGCGTACTCGATACAGGGCCCCTATGGAACCTTCAGTTTACTGGAACATATGAGGGATACCCGCAGGACACTTACTCTTTCCAGTAAACGTTGGGGTTGTTAGATAGTTCCTGAGTGACCAGCGAACTTCCCTTCCAAAAATAAAAAATTACACAAATCACGTCAGAATGTACAAATAGCGTTTATGACCTTCGTACACAAATAGTACCGGTCAGGTTTACTAATGCACACAATTACGTGCGGTACAATCGTTCAGCACATAAGCAACTAATCTTATGTGCGGAGCGACCAGTGGAATCGAAAATTTCGGCTGCGAATTCCTTCAGCCAGAGCTTAATGGCCTATATGGGTTCTGCACCAACACCCCAGGCGTTGTGCCACTGGACTTTTATAGCGGACCTTTTTACCTTATGACCTCCTGGTCTTGTTCCTTATGACCTCCTGGTCTTGTTACCTTATGACCTCCTGGTCTTGTTACCTTATGGTCCGCTATACTCTAATGCTCAAATATTATTTAACCAGAGATGCCTCCCTGGCCACCGTATATGTCACTTACACGTATGTTCCTTAACGAGTACCCGACTTTCCTTTTGGTTCCACCTTAAAGTTATATAAACTTTTGTATACAAAACACACTCACTCAACACATGTACACTTTTGTTTCTATATCTATTTCTGCGCAGAAATTGTCTTCAGGCCAAGAGTGTTACCAATTAGGAGCAGGATCTGTTAAACTAAATTTCAGATTTTCCAAAAATAGATTTGCGTTATTTACCGCGTCGCGTTATCTACCGCTGTGCGTTACTTATCGCCTTTGCGCTAATTATCGCTTTGCGCTAAAATCCACTTTATCACAACTTGAGCTACGTGGACGTAACCAGACGCTACGTTGCGTAATGTACGCTGCGTGCGTCTGCCTTTCGGATTGCGTACGCTAGTCTTTGTTAGCGACACGTGTACGCAATGCAAAGGATCCACCGTAACACAATATATTTTTATCAATGTAGACGATCCCTGATCATCTACCGCAATCCACACTGCACACTGGCTGCCTCGTCTCTCGGACAAGCCGTGTGTTGTTCTATACTTTAACTATTACCTCTATTTATTAAATAACAGCAAATCTCCTTTTAGCACTTTCTATCAACTATAAAATTTGGCAAACAGGAATAGTGATATACGAAAAATGGAACAGAAATGCAGATATATGCGTGCGTACGCAAGACAAAAGACAAATAAACAGTTTTTTAAAAGACAAGCGTTTTGTTCTTACTTCCGGTTACCGGATTCCTTCAGCACTCTTTACCTAAGCGAAGCAGACGCTTATCCCGTCAGCAACTGTGAGACAACCTCCCACCCTTTTGCTGGGGGATAAAGTCTGCTGATCTACCTAGTGCAGATGTGAAAAGGATCGGACGAGTCCCCAATTGACAATGCTAAATTCCTATGTCGTATAAACAACCCTTATGAAGCTAAGAACACTGTACGCTGTTTACTTAAGAAATACCGTAATGGTACGCTATTTGCGTAACGATCGCTCAGCCGTAGGCGAGACGCTCAAGCGTCACGTTCGCTCACGGCCCAGCGATCACAGGACACGTTATTGGTTATGTCTAGGGGAATGATTCGCTATGGCGTAGCATACACTCGAGACCACGAGGAGGTCACCAGCGATGCAGACGCTCACAACACTATACCTTGATATTAAACCTTATACCGACGAAACACACAGAATACCTTTAATGTGAGTACAGGGTGTAAATGCAACTTTGTGTAGCCTGACTACCTACAAAGCTGTTTGAGCGTCACCGACGCTCAAGTGAACACTTAACACTATAGTAAATACACAGATACTGTTTTAGGGTTCCAAAGCCTATTATCTGTATTATATCTAGTATACTTGTAAAAGAGTAACACAGTACAAATGATACACTACAATATAACAAAGACTTCCTAACCAAACACCTAACTAAGGGATAAACTACAATACTATCCTGGCCTAACACAATACAATACAATACTATAAAGTTTAGTCTAGGGGAGTTACGATAGAGAGAAGAGAAAATAGAGAGAGAGAAATAGACACAGAGGGAGAGAGAGGAATTGGCTCACAGAAAGACAATGATTACGGAGAGAACTTACGCACAAAGGGTATGATCGCCTGCGCCTCGATATCCAGCTCCCGATTATCAGCAGATAACCGTTGATGAGAGAGTGAGAGCTGGATGTGGTCGGCCTGCCTATTTATGCCCCACACACAATGCAATCTCCTAGTCCCTACAATCCTACAGTTTATTGGACACAGGAACTCGGCCCTGTACTGTAACCAAAGGTCATAGGTTGATTCATACAGGTGGGCTGTGCTGAGTTTAAACGGCTCAGGTGGGTGGGAAACTGGGTTTCCCGCCGCATACCTGAGTATGGGTAAATAATAGAAATGGACATAAACTTCTTATGTTCATAACTATTCGCACGAGCGATTAATACGCTCCAAACCAACACCGGAATATTGCTAATTAAATACTCTTCCGATGGGTATCAAACACTGCTGTATGACTCCTGTTAGACCCTTCGTGCAATACAAAGAGGGATTCCTCCGCTCAGGGACATTCTATCTAAACCAAACTTACAGAAACTATTGAGGGGAACATGATCTATAAACTACATTAATTGTGAACTTTTGTAACGAATGAGTCGCACGCTACGATCACATAAACTCTACCGTAAATGCGCATACTGCGCGTGCGAGTGCACGCTATTGCGGGTATGCGCTTCCACGGGAGAGCGTACGCATGCGCAGCACGGACCAGTGTGCGGTGCAAATATGGCATCGTGCATGGAGACATTTTTCTGACTTCGACATACATCTCTGGCATGGTGCTCTTGCTCTCCTACAGGTTTTTCTTTTCCTTCAGTATCCTCTCTTCCCTATCTCCACCTTCCTCCCCTTCTCTCCACATGAAGACACATCTGTGGGATGAGGGGGAAGTTATAAATAGCTACATTAGTAAAATCCTTCATCCCATTGCATTTTTTGTCTACTTATTTTTTGATTTACCTAAGGATGTACTACTAATTAATTAAACAAAAGACACTTGGTCATTACATTTAAGTATTTGAAGTCTATGTATGTCTGAGGGCTGACCCCCACATAACAGTAGGTTACATCTGTACTGAATATCTATGTGGGATCCCCTAGATAAATATTCCTCCTCTGTATTTGTCTATTCTATGAATGATATTATAATTATATAATTATATAATAACAGTCTGCTCAAAGCCACAATCCATCAGGATTTTAGGTAGCAGAAACATACCGGGATTTATTCTATGTATACTTAGCATTAGCACTTTATTAGCTATATCTCCCAGATCTAGCCTTATAAATGATTATAACACTTGTAGTCCAAATTGGATATTTAAATATGTATGATTAGTTAATGAACATCTCAATGTGGCCTTATAGGCATATAGTTATCATTCACATATGTGTTTTAAGATTGCCCTTATTCAATATATTATTGATCCCCAAAAAAATCTTGCACGGCTATTTATGCTGTTTTACTGCTGTTTTTTTTCTCATAATAACAGTACATACAAAGGGTTAAAGATAACCCGTTTCCTGGTAACCAATAAGGAGCTACAAGCTGATATAAATTGAGACTACAAAGACCATTAAGCATACCTCTGATGAAACCGCCCATTTTGGAGGCGGAGAAACGCGTCAGGTGACTCATCCGACTGTGGAACGCAGGTGGAACGCAACCGGAAGCCGGAAGCCCCGAACCCGGAAGTCGCGGAACGCGGCACCACAGCGTCCACTGCTACCCAGGACTTGCACGTGGGACTCTCTGCTCTCCGTCCCATCCTGGCCTAGTGTCAGCCGCCAGTACACTGTACCACCAACAGGCAGGACTTTCCCCAGGGAACCGCCGCAGAGCGGTTGGCTACGCAATTGGTCAGTGAATCAAACAAGGCTTATGGACGTGAGACAGGTGGACCCAGCTCAGCCAGCATCATCATAAGTTTGCTTTCGAACTTTCCATATACCAGTTCAACATTGGTGAAGTATCAATAAGCTTTACAATTCTAACCAGCTTTTCTTTTAACTTTGCACTTTGAGCTCAATATGCACTAACTTTTTACAGCCATCTAACAGCTGATTTTTGCATGCAAGGAAAACAACACATTAAGTTGTGTCTAAATACCAGCAAGTCCTGAGGCCTAGGACACAGTCTTGAATACTACATATATGTTTATTTATTTTTTATTTTTAACTGTGTATATGCAATGTAAAGGCACTCAGCCTTCCAGTGTTTATTTATCTTTTAAAATTATTATTTTACCAATAAACTAATTTGTATATTTACAAAACCAGCAGCCGTTGTATTATCACCCCCTCTGAGCGCCCACATATTTTCTTTTATCTACACACAAATTCCTGCACAATTTTCTTTGCAGTGAACGTAGCAGTATTTGTGGCAGCAGGAAATGCTTCTACCCAGTTGGAAAATACATCAATACAAACTAACACATATTTTAAATTCCTACAGGGTGGTAACTGTATGAAATCGATTTGTATTACCTGAAAAGGTCCGTCTGTCGGGGGGATATGGGATGGCTCTGTTGGTATTGACTTTCCAATATTCTTCCTCAAGCAAGTAAAACATGTCATTGCTCTCTTACCTGCATGAGAAGAGAATCCTGGCGCACACCAGTAGGCTCTCACCATACCCTCTTTGCCCAAATGAGTCAGACCGTGTGCCGCCTTAGCTAGACTTGGAAGATATGCTCTGGGGGCCACTGGCTTACCGTGTCCACCTGTCCAAAGTCCTGAGGACTCCTGGCCATACCCCTTTGACCTCCAGACCACCCTTTCCTGTAAGAACACAAATCTTTTTAATTTTGTTTAACTGTTGTGTATTATCAGTTGTGTGAAGTAAACCGTCTGTGGAAAGCGAAAAGAGAGGGGAAATAATAAAAAGAACATTTGTCAGATTTGCGTTCACCATCAGGCTGTCACACCATCATGCATATCGGTGTCTATGCACAGTCTCCCTTCACCAGTATTCTCATTCTCCACCCTTTGTGCATGACCAGGCACACTGCATTAATACTGGTGTCCTTATGCTGGTGAGATATACTGGTTTTGGGCAGAGCTCTGAAAGACCGAGTAGGCATGTGGCGTTTGAACTGTAATCGGGTCCATGTGTTGTACCCTCCTGTCGGTAAACGTAAGAGATGAGGAGGAAACTTTGAAGACAAATCACATAGAGTTTAGTAACAGATAAGTTTATAGAGGCAAAGAAGATTTTACAAAATTTGACATCTGGATTGGGCACTACGGGGGAATGATTCTCTACTCAGTCTGTTCCCCTAAAAAAAAATTCTATGTGTGTTATATCTCTACTGGGACTATCCCAGCCATCAATCCAGTGTCCTGTCCATTCTAAGTTCATAGGGAACCCGGTATCGTTGAGATAATTTCCTCTACCGGTGATGGACATGCATCTAAAACAGTGAAATGCAACATTAGTCTTCGTGGGTATCCCACATACTTTGTGCTTCCTGGGCGGCAGCACTCAATATGTATACCATCTCTAAGAAAATTCCTGTTAAGTTAATTAGAGGTCACTTCTGCTGGAGAGAGAAGCAAAAGTTAAGAGGCCTCCTCCTAACCCCAGCAAGTTCTGTCAAAAGGGTAAAGTTGCATTTATTCTGTTCTTCCCATTAACCGAATCTGTGTTTTCTATATGGCTCGTGATTCCTTACTATATGTCCCTTGATCCCGTCTATGTGTTTAATAACGTGGCTTGTTTTCTCTGTCTAGGGGTCTATATTGGCTATGTGCTCTACTACTCTTACAATCTCTAGCAAAATGTCCTTCCTTCCTACAAGTATAACATATTCTCGGTCTTTTCTTACCACCAGGGTTTTGGGGTTTAGGCTGATGAGACTTTGGTGTAAGAGCCTGTATTCTTTCAATCCTCAGCCTTTCCTCCTGCAATTCTCTACGCCTAGCAATATTCTTATGGTGTTCAATCGCGCACTCTCTAAGACAAGCTACTGTGGCCCCTCTCCAGTCAGGCAAAAATGTTTGTACCCTGTCCCTTACTGTCTGATTGAGTCCATCCATTAGCACAGAGACAGCCACCTCCCTGTAATTCGCATCGTTCCCTGTATCTGATACCCCAATGTATCTATCCATTATTTGCAGGGCCAGATGGAAATATTCAGATGTCATTTCATTTTCCCTCTGTTTTATGGAGAAAATTTTTCTCCACTTAACAGTTGTGGGGAAATACAACTCTAGTTCCATGTTAATTTGCTCTCTCCTGATTGTGTTTGTCAGTCATAAGAGTATCCGACTCTAACCTCAACAATCAGTGATACATTTTTGGGTTTCAATATTAGGGGGTAGGCACGCTTTCAAAAATATCCGCCAGTGTTTGTTCGTCGGTTCATACGCATTACCCAGATCTCTGATAAATTTCTGACATCTGGCTAAATGCTTCCGAGGGTCGGGGAATTCTGAAATGATTGATCGCTGGGCATCTCTGGGCCATGGGCAATACATTGCATTC
The DNA here is from genome assembly GCF_028390025.1 of Pseudophryne corroboree. Lineage (NCBI taxonomy): Eukaryota > Metazoa > Chordata > Amphibia > Anura > Myobatrachidae > Pseudophryne > Pseudophryne corroboree. The sequence continues at coordinate 999,395,666 of NC_086445.1, forward strand.
CTGGTGAGGACTACTCCCTGACTATCGGTTCTCCCATTGGGAGTTACTATTTCCAAGACATGGTGTAATTCTACCATTCCGTTCCTAATCTGTTTACTGTGAGGTGTTGTTGTCTCTGTGCAATGAACTGTCTCACACTTACCGGTAGCTTTGACCTCACCAGTTCTTTCATTGGGGAATATTGTTACTGCTCTACCTGGTTAGACAGGCCCCACCTGAGTTTCCTGCAAGGTGACTGCTTGGAGGAGAGCTGCAATTTGGCTGGATCCTTCATCTTCTTGTGACCTATAACCTTAAAAAGACTTCAAAACAGGATACATCTTGCAAAAATTAGGGTTAATACATTGTTTTTGCATACTACTATCATTTACTGATATACCATTGACTGTAGCCATCTCTTCCCCTTCGACCTGTGTCGACAATGGTGTGTTTGTGTTCTCATTCCCGCTAGGTTTTGAACCTGTTTTGCGAATTTGTTCCCTTTGCATATCCCCCTCTTGTTGCCATAAATTTTAAACAATCTGTATGTTTAATCCTTTGTTTCTTGGATTTTAGAAGACATATTTTACTGCTTACATTCTGCAGTGCCTCTGGTTCAAAGCTGCCCACCCTAGGGAATGGTACCCTATCTTTGTTAGTCATACCTACCCACTCATTGCATAAAACTTCTGTGTGTGAACCATATTTTTCACACATGATAAACCTTGCTGAGCCTTTTGGCCACAATTCTGCCTGAACCCTGTCTAAACGTCTCTCACTTGAGCAACTGGCTCCCATATTTGTGGGTCTTTTTTTAATAACTTAAAAAAATTCCCACAAACACCAAAATACTCAATATAAGTAGACGGTGGAAGTATCTCCGAGCGCCTTTCACTCGCTCTTCACCCACGTTGGCCAGTACAACGATACACTGTTGATAGCGGATCGCAATGTACCCAACTTAGGGCTCCTATCAGACCTTACAGCACCGTCATTTCTTTCGGTGGAAGTTCTGTTTGGAATATTTTCCTGAGAGAGGCAGCGAAAAATTCCTTTTCGGTATCTTTCAACTGGAATTGTTTGTAGGGTGAAAAACAGAAAAATTAGATAACTATCCTTCACCCTTTCCAGTGAAGCCCACCAGGGAGATTTCCCGACGTTATCAAAGAAAAACCCCTTTGTCTATACAATTACGTCTGTGTATGCTCTTCCACAGCACATATGACACAATAATATCACGTTGCGCTGTGCAGAACAAACGGGCATGCGATGCAATAGCACAGCCTATAGATACTAGTTATCTATATGCCCTACAATTGCTGTAGACCACTTTAGCCTAGACCACTCCAGACCACTTTAGTTGTATGGGATCACTTCAGACCACTTCAGTTCCTAATAATGCAGGGTAGCGAACCCTACGCCACCGGGCCTCTACTAACCCAGTGTTACCACTTCAGACCACTTCAGACCACTTCAGTTCTTGGGTTCAGTATCCACTCACTCCTGTGTTCGCTCATCATATACACTTTGTTTTTCTGTACAGAAAATTTGGATTCATTCAGATTGGCAGCTTTACCCCCAGAGGCAATTTAACAAAAATTATTTATACTAAATTTTGTTTTTATACAATTTTTTTTTAGAAACCGGGTAGTTTTGTGCTATTGTAGCGTGGCTACTGTCCCACCTTTAAACTAAATGAACTATTGTGTAATTTGTACTTAGCGACCGTACTCTTACGCAATTTGCGTAAACACGCAACAGCGCGTGTCCCTTACGCCGCGTGTGCAGTTCCGTACTTTGTCAGAGACACGTGTACAAAACCGTACGTCCGCAATAGCACAAATCATACAACTCTATAAATGTGAGCAATAAAACTACTATTGCCCACTAAACACAACACAGTTTCTTTCTGTATAAACCTTTACAACTAGGCCAGACTGCGTTTGTGCTTTACGCTTACTTCCTTAAATATTTATTTTAGTTTTAACTATATAGCAACAAATATCTCCGGTTTCACACAGGTCTAAATGAATCTAGCAATCTGAATGTTATGGCAACAATGTGAGGATATACAAAGAGTATGGGTGCCGTGTACGCTTTGGGCGCCAAAAAAATAAATTCACAGATTTTAAATCGCTTTTTTCCTGTTTACTTTACGGGTTCTACCAGCATCTCTACAAACCATACAGAGCAGATGCCATCTAATCAGCAAATAAGTAGGGTTTTCAGTGTATCCATCGACCAAGAAAAGGATACGTATGATACTTTCTGTCCACCCTCTTGCTGATAGATTAAGTCTGCTGTGACCTGTTAGGCTGTGAGTATGTGGAAAACCGGACGGAGCCCCAATTGAGAATGCTGATTTATATACAGGAATGAAAACTATACCTTAAACACACCATAAATACACTTTACCATGGAGCCGCTGCGGCCGCTATACTTAATACACACTCTACGTACTTTGTACGCTATTAGCATACAGAGTCCCGTACTGTGTACGAACTTTGCGTACAAATGCCGTTCTGATGGTACAAAGTGCACACAGCGCGTACACACCCAGAGATACAACGCAAACCCTTAACAACATTGCAAGCGATAGCAATAAACCTTTAAACCTTAGCAGGGAAAGGAAAAACACGACACCGGTTTGCTATTTAAAATGCTGGGTTCTGACACCACAGCGTATTATTACGGAAAGGGGGTTACAATATAAACAATACAATACAATACAACAGAGTAATGGCTACAGTCAATGGTACATACTTTTTGTTTCGCCTGCGCTTCCCGGTCCGGTCCTCGGTCATCTAATAGATAACTTTGTGAGTCTTGTGTCTGACCAGGCCTGCAGCAGGCTTTCTTTATACAATTCATCCAAAACTTAACACAATGGATACTGTAATCTCTTTGTCCATTGGACACAGGGATGGTCATTTACAGTACAGGAGAGGTCATAGGTCGGTTTGAATAGGTGGGCGATGTCTGTTCCAACTGCTCCTGTGGGTGGTCTCCTCTGGATTCCTGCCGCATACATAATGGTGGTCATTCCGAGTTGTTCGCTCAGTAATTTTCTTCGCATCGCAGCGATTTTCCGCTAATTGCGCATGCGCAATGTTCGCACTGCGACTGCGCCAAGTAAATTTGCTATGAAGATTGGTATTTTACTCACGGCATTACGAGGTTTTTTCTTCGTTCTGGTAATCGTAATGTGATTGACTGGAAGTGTGTGTTTCTGGGCGGAAACTGGCCGTTTTATGGGAGTGTGTGAAAAAACGCTACCGTTTCTGGGAAAAACGCAGGAGTGGCTGGAGAAACGGAGGAGTGTCTGGGCGAACGCTGGGTGTGTTTGTGACGTCAAACCAGGAACGACAAGCACTGAACTGATCGCACTGGAAGAGTAAGTCTCGAGCTACTCAGAAACGGCACAGAGAAGTCTTTTCAGCAATATTGCGAAATCTTTCGTTCGCAATTTTGATAAGCTAAGATTCACTCCCAGTAGGCGGCGGCCTAGCGTGTGCAATGCTGCTAAAAGCAGCTTGCGAGCGAACAACTCGGAATGAGGGCCAATGTACAGTAAATACAGTTTATATCTATATTCTGCTCCTGCACATAACTATCCGCAGGAACATGCAATCTTTCTCAAACCAACACCGGAATGTTACCCTTAAAATACCCTACAGCTGGATACCAAACACCACCTTATAACCTTGTTCTGTCCCCTCCTATCCTGTAAAGGTGAATCCCTTTGTTCTGTTACCATTTAAACTGCTGTTACTTTCTGATGCGGTGCACATTGTGCACTATTTGGATTAAATCTCCTATATATATCCTGTAAAGGTGAATCCCTTTGTTCTGTTACCATTTAAACTGCTGTTACTTTCTGATGCGGTGCACATTGTGCACTATTTGGATTAAATCTCCTATATATTTGCCTTAATCTGTGACTCTGTGCTCGTAACGCTGGGCGGAGTCACAGAGCTGGGCGGAGTCAACTGCATCTGCTGCAGAGAGCTACTCCATACCCAGTGCCAGCAGCAGTCAGGTGCAAGTCCCTACCTTACAGTATAGGAGGTGAGGATGGCCACTAGCTGCCGGCTGCTGTGCCTGTCCTCCCCCCCCCCCCAATCACCTGTGACAGCGGGCTGTGTGCTGTGCAGTGCGGATCCCAAAAAGGGGGCGGAGATACGGCGTCACGAGGGGCGGAGCTACACAGAATAGAGGGGCGGAGCTACACGGGACCAGACAGCTGAACAGTGGTGGAATCAGCATTGCAGTGACGGCCAGCCAGACTTGGTAAGTGGAGGGTGAGAGAGAAATGTGTGTGCGTGTGTGTATATAGTGGGTGTGTGTGTGTGTGTGTGTGTGTGTGTATAGTGTGTGTGTGTGTGTGTGTATATATGGTGGGGTGTGTGTGTTTGTATATATGTGTGAATTGTGTGTGTGTGAAGTATGTCTGTGTGTGCGCACTTTATGGACGCCACTGCTGAGGGGGCCATTACATGCAAGGACGCTACTAATATAGGGGGGGCATTACGTATAAGGACGCTACTACTATAGGGGGGGCATTACGTATAAGGACGCTACTACTATAGGGGGGGCATTACGTATAAGGACGCTACTACTATAGGGGGGGCATTACGTATAAGGACGCTACTACTATAGGGGGGGCATTACGTATAAGGACGCTACTACTATGGGGGGCATTACGTATAAGGACGCTACTACTATAGGGGGGCATGACGTATAAGGACGCTACTACTATGGGGGGCATTACGTATAAGGACGCTACTACTATGGGGAGGCATTACGTATAAGGACGCTACTACTATAGTGGGACATTACGTATAAGGACGCTACTACTATAGGGGGGGCATTACGTATAAGGAGGCTACTAATACTGGGGGGCATTACATATAAGGACGCTACGACTGGGGGGGCATTATGTATAAGGACTCTATTACTTCTGGGGGGCATTATGTATAAGGACGGTGCTACTACTACTGGGAGGGCATTACATGTAAGGATGCTACTACTACTGGGGGGCATTATGTATAAGGACGGTACTACTACTGGGGGCACATTATGTATAAGGATGCTACTACTACAGGGGTGGCATTACGTATAAGGACGCTACTATTACTGTTGGGGGGCATTACATATAACTGCTACTACTACTGGGGGGCATTACGTATAAGGACGCTACTACTACGGGTGGGGCATTACGTATAAGGATGCTACTATTACTGTTGTGGGGCATTACATATAACTGCTACTACTACTGGGGGGGCATTATGTATAAGGACACTACTACTATTGGGGGGGCATTATGTATTAGGACGCTACTACTACTGGGGGGGCATTATGTATAAGGATGCTACTACTACTGGGGGGGCATTATGTATAAGGATGCTACGACTACTGGGGGGGCATTATGTATAAGGACGCTACTATTACTGTTGGGGAGCATTGCATATAACTGCTACTACTACTGGGGGGGCATTATGTATAAGGACACTACTACTATTGGGGGGGCATTACGTATATGGACGCTACTACTACGGGTGGGGCATTACGTATAAGGACGCTACTACTACGGGTGTGGCATTACGTATAAGATGAATAAGATTGTGCTACATTGTGGCGTAATTTTAAATGGGGGTACTATTGTGTGGCCATGCCCCTTAGTTGTGAGACCACACCACTTTTCCCGATGCACAACAAAGGAATATGGGAGGGCGCAAAATTCATAGTTTGCAGGGGGGCGCCGAACACCCTAGCACCGGCCCTGGCCACCAGTAGCAAAAGTACACCATGGCCACTGACACTATCTGCAGGGAGGGGAACAGCGCTGATATGGAGGGTACTTGCAGGCAGCGAGTCGCCGCCCGCAGCTCCTCTCCCACCTACACACCATACCTGCCGCCTGACACCCACACCCCAGGGAGAGGGCGCTAGCTCAGGCACCGCTAGATCAGCATCTGCAGCATACGGACAAGGGCTGCCATGCTCAGCGGCAAACGGTGCGGAGCATGTGCAGCGGGACAGCGCCAGGACGGGACACGCACTAATCAACATTGCTGCTGGGCCGGAGCTCCCTCCGTCTGCAGCCTAAGGACGCGCGCCGCACCTCTCCAGGGAAACACCATGCCTGCCCGCCCACAGGGCTCCGGGCGCTTGCCTATGCTCCGCGATCACAGCAGCTGACGCTGCCATGCAGGATGGAGGAATGACGCCCGTCAGACGGGGCGGACAGTGTGCGGCGGAACGGGGCCAGGAAGGAATGCTGACCACGACCCATTACTGCTGGGTCTGAGCTCCCTCCCTCTGCAGTCACCATCTCACAGCAGCAGCCTGGAGGTTAGTGGCCACCACGACCCGCACATCCTTACCTCACACATACCTCACACATACCTCACATATACCTCACATATACCTCACATATACCTCACATACCTCACACATGAGAGCAAAGGTACACACACTGTGACATCACACCTGTAGCCCACCCCTATATCTGCTAAGTACTCCCTATGCCCTGTCACCCTCATCCTCCTCTCTAACTGCCTGTCTGTGTACTGGCCTTCACCCCTCTCACACCATCACCAACCCTCACTAACTACCACAGAGACTATGTGCACTGATATCTGCCCCTCCACCACCTGCAGCGCCCCTGGACCCCTCCCCATCCCCCGCAAACCCCCGCACCTGCCCCTCCACCACCCGTGGCACCCCCACCCACTGCGCCTTCGGACCCCCTACCCCACCCGCAGTGTCTTCCAAACCCCTCCCCCATCTACAGCAGCCCCTCCCCCATCCGCCACACCCCACATCTGGCTCTCCCCCGCCCGCTGCACCTTTGGATCCCCTACCCCACCCACGCAGCAGGTCCTTCCCAATCCGCATCGCCTACACCATTCGCAACAGCACCGCACCCGCCACTCCCCCACCCACGTTACCCCCGCATCCACCCCTCCCCCACCCACCGCGCCCCCTGGACACCTCCCCCATCCACTGCACACCCGCACCCACCCCTTCCCCATCTGCAGCGCCTTCGGAACCCCTCCTCCATCCGCAACAGCCCTGCAGCTGCCATCCCCCACCTGCGACACCCCTGCTCCTACCCCACCCACAGCGCCTTCATACCCCCTCCCCCATCCGCGGTCCCCACTCCCCAAACCCCTTCCTGTTGCAAGGGACTACGCCCCCTTCACCATCGGACGCCCTATCATTGTGCAATATTCAAACACTAACAAAACTAGGAATGCAGGTAATACTCCATATATTGAACCCCAGAAAGGCGTGCAGGGGTTAAGGGGGCGTAGCCCCTTCCGACGGTGTGAAGAGCGCCCGTAGGGCGCGATGAAGCACCTAGTATGTAATGTGTTTTGATAGCTTTCCATGCGTTCACAAACTCTACCGTAAATACCCATACCACGCGCTAATGCGCAGGACCGCGGGAGCGACCATACGCAAATTGCAGATATGTGCACGCACGACAGAACAAGTACACGCGCGGAGGCCATCTGTGTGTAGTTTGTACGTAATGTGTGTACTGCAATATTTTTCGACTTTGACACCCTCATTGAGTATTCTCCAGCTGTTTGTAGAAGGTGACTTGCTCTGAAAACACGTAATAGGGAGGACACCATAAATGCCAACATTGGTAAAATAAGCCTCACCGTGATCACCCAAACCCAGCTATGATCCCCCAAACAATGACCATATTCACCCAAAAATGCTTACTTTTGGGAGAAACTTTGGAATTCCGTGAATCATAAGAGTCCCACTGAATTAGGATAGTTGCGTGTTATGGGATAGTATTGGAAGGGTTATATGCATTCTATTTTTATAAAACTACCGAAGTGCAGTCACTTGTTTAACCTTCAGTATAATTAATTTGCTTTCTGCACTTGATCTGCATGAGGTCTCTCTAATTGGGTGTTGTATGATTTGCCGATAGTGATCATGTCAACAGGTGTACCTGGATGATATATCAACATGATCACCTGTCAACAAACTGTCCCTGGGGGTCTAGTGGTCTCTTACCTTCTCCCAGCGGGTCCAGTGTGGCTTCGGGGTGCCGGTGGTTATGACCTTTAAGGAACCGATGGTTTCTTGGAAGTATTTCCCCACTATCCCGAACTCTAAACCCTATCCTCCAAGTGCCTAACCCTAACCCCACCTGCAGACTAACCCTAACCTTCACCTCAGCCTATCCCTATACATCCCGGTTGCACCTAACGCTAACCGTCGGCGACCTCAGAATGTTGATGTTTCACATGAAGACATGGTAACTGTTGCCCATTTTGAGGATGTTGACATGGTGCTGTCAACAGTTTGATGATGTTGACACTTTGAATTTCTAATGGTTGCTGTTGACCAAGTGACTGGATTAGCATGTTGCCTCCCCATGTAAAGCTAGGTACACACTTTAAAATTTTTGGGCTGACCTGACATATACTGGGTCATTGTCCTGATAATTGCTTTAGTGTGTGCACCAGGGCCTAGCGGTTGGCCCAACACATGTAGAATTGTCTCCTGATATAGCGTGTGCTGCATACACTATGTAGGAGATGTACTAAGCAGTGATAAGAGTGGATAAATGAGCCAGTGGAGAAGTTGCCCATGGCAACCAATCAGCTGTTCTGTATAATTTTAAAGTATGCAAATTATAAAATGTTACTTCAATGTTGATTGGTTGCCATGGGCAACTTCTCCACTCTTTTCATTGCTTAGTACATCTCCCCCTAAGTTAGGGATGAGCGGGTTCGGTTCCGGAGGGTTTTGGATTCTATATAAGTCCCCGGTGATCGCGCCAGCTTCACTCCGGCATTGGGGAGTGTACTGGATGGAAGTGTCTGTCTGCAGTACTGAGTGGCGTGGGGCGGGTGCTCTGTCTGCTGTACCTGAAAGGGGTGCTCTGTCTGCTGTATCAGTCCAGGGGTGCCCTGTCTGCTGTATCAGTCCAGGGGTACCCTGTCTGCTGTATCAGTCCAGGGGTGCCCTGTCTGCTGTATCAGTCTAGGGCAGAGGTTCTCAAACTCGGTCCTCGGGGGCACACACAGTGCATGTTTTGCAGGTAACCCAGCAGGTGCACAGGTGTATTAATTACTCACTGACACATTTTAAAAGGTCCGCAGGTGGAGCTAATTATTTCACTTGCGATTCTGTGAGGAGACCTGCAAAACATGCACTGTGTGTGCCCCCGAGGACCGAGTTTGAGAACCTCTGGTCTAGGGGTACCCTGTCTGCTGTATAATTCATGGGGTACCCTATCTGCTGTATAAGTCCAGGGGTACCATGTCTGCTGTATAAGTCCTGGGGTGCCCTGTCTGCTGTATAAGTCATGGGGCACCCTGTCTGCTGTATAAGTCCAGGGGTACCATGTCTGCTGTATAAGTCCTGGGGTGCCCTGTCTGCTGTATAAGTCCTGAGGTGCCCTGTCTGCTGTATAAGTCCAGGGGTGCTGCTAAGTGTGCCGTATCAGTCCAGGGGTGCCCTGACTGCCGTATCAGTCCAGGGGTGCTCTGCCTGATGTATCTGAGAAAGGGGTGCTCTGTCTGCCCTATCTGAAAGGGGTGATATGTCCGTCCATCCAGGGACTCCGCCCCAGTGTCAAATTAAAATAATTAAAGCTAAAAAGAAAAAGCCTAAAATGATAATGATTAAAAAAAAGATATATATTTTATTTTCATAAGTACTGTGACACTGCCGGTCAGACCGCAGTATATTATTTCCTACTTATAAACGCATTGTGTGATGCTACCGGTGAAGTCAACCGCAGTGTGCAATTATTATATATATTTCTGACTCATTTGTGCGACACTGTTACCACTGGTGTGTTACAGTATATAAACAATACTTCTACATATTTTTGACTCATTTGTGCGACACTGTCGGTGCAGTCAACCGCAGTGTGTAATTATTATATATATTTCTGATTTATTTGTGCAACACTGTAACCGCGTGTGTGATCTAAAAAATAATATATATATTTTGATTTCAATTAATATTTTGTGCTGTGTCATCCCAGTATACATCCAGGTGTGCTCCCTCCATTTCAAGCTGCAGTATCCGTAGCTCATATTCTTATGTCATACTGTTATACTTTTTGTCTTATTTTTATAATTCTTCTTATCACCACATTGTGATTCATTCAAATTAATATTATTAATAATAATTATAAATTAAATACATTTTAATTAAATTAATATAAATAAACTCTCCACACTTATATAGCGAACCTTCTGCATATCAAATATGTCTTTGAGGAAATGAAGATTTTGACCCAAATTACATTTTTAAATACATTCTTTTTTTTTTTAAGATGTTGTCCTCCCAGTATATACATCCAAGGGCTGCTGCTTCTGCTCTGTCCTACTACCTCGGGGCAACCTTTTGGCCTAAACTGGATAAAAGCAATATTGTGAGGTGTGAGGTGTTCAGAATAGACTGGAAATGAGTGGAAATGAATGTTATTGAAGTTAATAATACCGTAGGATCAAAAACACCCCCAAATTCTGTTATTTTAGCTGTTTTTATGATTTAAAAAAAAAAAAAAAATACAGATCCAAAACCAAAACCCACAAGGGCGGTTTTGGCAAAACCAATACAGATCCAAAACATAAAGGAGATCCAGAGCCAAAACCAAAAAAATGGTCCGGCGCTCACCCCTTCCCTAAGTCATTCACGTTGTTTTGGGATCGTTCAGAACATAAGGCCTGCATGGACCTCACCCGGGGCGGGATGTACTAAAGGAAAAATGCAGTAAAACCCCCGTTTTTGGGGGTTTTACCGCATTTTCAAATGTACTAAGACCCCACCGCCGTTTTTTTGCCGTCCAGGGTATCGCCATCTCTGGAGGGCGATACCCTATAGACAGGGCCGGCGCTCCCATTAGGCAGCTGCCTATGGGCGGGGGATCTGAAGGGGCGGCCCGCTGAGGCTGCCCAGAAGAAAACAGTGGACAAGTGACAGTAGAAGGTGAATGCAGTGGACCCGCGGCCAGGGGATAGAATGGCGTCATAACAAGGCTGTGACAGCATGGGGGGTGCAGGGGGCACAGCTTGGTGTACACTGTGTCTGTGTATACCGATCGCCTACCACTCACCTGATGCAGCATAAAGAACCCGCTGTCAGGCAAGTTTGATCTCCGTTCAGCCAAGCTCCTGTGGTTTATCCCTCCCTTAAGACCAGCGACCAATGAGGTGAATCTCTTTCTAAACAGACCCGCCCCCCTAAACCCTTTCTAAACGTTCTAACTCCTGACATGCCTAAACACCACCTGCCCCGGGCCAGAGCTAGAGACTGATCCTAGAGCTAGCCGCGGATCCCTTGTGCGTTGTGACGGTGAGTTACAGTATATCAGCTCTTCTGGACAGTCTCATTCTCCTGCTCCCACTGTCTCCTTATCTGTACTCACCCACCCAGGAGCCTTTCTTCTAAGAAAAGATTAGGATTTTTGCATGGTTAGCTGCTGTTCTGTGAACGGAGGATAGGAGGTCAGAGGTGGTGGGGAGGGTAGCAATATCTGTAAAGTTATTTCTGCTGTGGAGACAGCTCCGATCCTAGAACTGCTGGGCTAAGAACACATAGCTCCTGCACAAGCCAGGCATCCAGGGCTGGGGGATTTTCAGGGATCCTGGGGGAGGAAGCTGCTAAAAGTTCAGCTATAGGAGATGCACATTGCAGAGTTAGATAAGTAATAGCAGCATCACACGTGATCCTGTCCCCTCTCCCTGGTCACACTACACCCGGGCTAATCTGCACCAGAATGTACTCCCTGTCCTGTCTCACTCAGGTAAGTGGCTGGAGGTTTGGACACCAGGTCGTGGCTGCCACATGGCTATTGGTGCCTTCCAGTGCCAACTTTCTGCAGGGTCTGGTGCTGTTTGACCCATGCAGACAGGCATGTTTCTTGAAGGTAGATGACTAGGAATGGGTGCCTTGCAATCTCCCAGGCAGCTCTAGTTTCATCAGTGATTTTACTGTAACCTGTGAGTTTGTAGACATGCATTTAACACATTTTGCATTGTACATGTGCACACACAGGTGGGATGTACTAACACTAAACTGCACTAAAATGAAAAATGCAGTTTTCAGTTTTTACCTTTTTTTTTTTTTTTAATTGCACAAAGCTCCAGAAACTTGTGCCCAATAGGCAACACCATCTATAAATGGTGTTGCCAAAAGAAGCCTTTGGGCTTCTTTCAGTAGAAATCCTTAGAAATCCTTGAACAGGGATCCTTCAAATCCCTCCTTTTCCTCTAAATGCACTGGCCGACTGTCATAAACCTAGATGTCATACAGATGGAGCCACGCAGACGGGGGCAAGAGGCATGCCTAGGTGCGCCTCGGCCCGCCGCCAAGCGTACACAGATGCTCCCATTCAAAGTGAATGGGGCACATCTACGACGCACGTGCGTCCCATTCGTTCCCGGCGGAGCGCACCTAGTTGCAGATGGAGCCACGATTAGCGTGGCTCCATCTGTACATCCGCCCATCACTGTTTACATTAAGGATCTTCCTCTCTATGGGGGTAATTCAAAGTTGATCGCAGCAGCAATTTTGTTAGCAGTTGGGCAAAACCAGGTGCACTGCAGGGGGGGGCAAATGTAACATGTGCAGAGAGAGTTATATTTGGGTGGGTTGTTTTGTTTTTGTGCAGGGTAAATACTGGCTGCTTTATTTTTACACTGCAATATAGATTTCAGTTTGAACACACCCCACCCAAATCTAACTCTCTTTGCACATGTTACATCTGCCCCTCCCTGCAGTGCACATGGTTTTGCCCGACTGCTAACAAATTTGCTGCTACGATCAACTCTGAATTAGGCCCTATAACTCTAGATCTGGCAATCCTATTGCTTGCTCTCATCATGCTAGATTGAAAGCTATTCTGTTTACAATCTTATTTCTCTAACGTCCTAAGTGGATGCTGGGGACTCCGTAAGGACCATGGGGGATAGCGGCTCCGCAGGAGACTGGGCACATCTAAAGAAAGCTTTAGGACTATCTGGTGTGCACTGGCTCCTCCCCCTATGACCCTCCTCCAAGCCTCAGTTAGATCTCTGTGCCCGAACGAGAAGGGTGCACACTAGGGGCTCTCCTGAGCTTCTTAGTGAAAGTTTTAGATTAGGTTTTTTATTTTCAGTGAGACCTGCTGGCAACAGGCTCACTGCATCGAGGGACTAAGGGGAGAAGAAGCGAACTCACCTGCGTGCAGAGTGGATTGGGCTTCTTAGGCTACTGGACATTAGCTCCAGAGGGACGATCACAGGCCCAGCTTGGATGGGTCCCAGAGCCGCGCCGCCGGCCCCCTTACAGAGCCAGAAGGCAGAAGAGGTCCGGAAAATCGGCGGCAGAAGACGTCCTGTCTTCAACAAGGTAGCGCACAGCACTGCAGCTGTGCGCCATTGCTCTCAGCACACTTCACACTTCGGCCACTGAGGGTGCAGGGCGCTGGGGGGGGGGGCGCCCTGAGACGCAATAAAAACACCTTGGATGGCAAAAAAATGCATCACATATAGCTCCTGGGCTATATGGATGCATTTAACCCCTGCCAGAATCCATAAAAAAGCAGGAGAAAAGTCCGCGAAAAGGGGGCGGAGCCTATCTCCTCAGCACACTGGCGCCATTTTCCCTCACAGCTCCGTTGGAGGGAAGCTCCCTGTCTCTCCCCTGCAGTCACTACACTACAGAAAGGGTTAAAAAAAGAGAGGGGGGCACTAATTAGGCGCAGTATTAACTATACAGCAGCTATAAGGGGAAAAACACTTATATAAGGTTATCCCTGTGTATATATATAGCGCTCTGGTGTGTGCTGGCAAACTCTCCCTCTGTCTCCCCAAAGGGCTAGTGGGGTCCTGTCCTCTATCAGAGCATTCCCTGTGTGTGTGCTGTATGTCGGTACTTTTGTGTCGACATGTATGAGGAGAAAAATGATGTGGAGACGGAGCAGATTGCCTGTAATAGTGATGTCACCCCCTAGGGGGTCGACACCTGAGTGGATGAACTGTTGGAAGGAATTACGTGACAGTGTCAGCTCTGTATAAAAGACAGTGGTTGACATGAGACAGCCGGCTACTCAGCTCGTGCCTGTCCAGACGTCTCATAGGCCGTCAGGGGCTCTAAAGCGCCTGTTACCTCAGATGGCAGATATAGACGCCGACACGGATACTGACTCCAGTGTCGACGGTGAAGAGACGAATGTGACTTCCAGTAGGGCCACACGTTACATGATTGAGGCAATGAAAAATGTTTTACACATTTCTGATAATACGAGTACCACCAAAAAAGGGGTATTATGTTCGGTGAGGAAAAACTACCTGTAGTTTTCCTGAATCTGAGAAATTAAATGAGGTGTGTGATGATGCGTGGGTTTCCCCCGATAACAACGGATAATTTCTAAAATGTTATTGGCATTATATCCTTTCCCGCCAGAGGTTAGGGTGCGTTGGGAAACACCCCCTAGGGGGGATAAAGCGCTCACACGCTTGTAAGGGCTCTACCTTCGCCTGAGATGGCCGCCCTTAAGGATCCTGCTGATAGAAAGCAGGAGGGTATCCTAAAAGGTATTTACACACATACTGGTGTTATACTGCGACCAGCAATCGCCTCAGCCTGGATGTGCAGTGCTGGGTTGGCGTGGTCGGATTCCCTGACTGAAAATATTGATACCCTAGATAGGGACAGTATATTTTTGCCTATAGAGCATTTAAAAGATGCATTTTTATATATGCGTGATGCACAGCGGAATATTTGCCGACTGGCATCAAGTCTAAGCGCGTTGTCCATTTCTACCAGTAGAGGGTTATGGACACGTCAGTGGTCAGGTGATGCGTATTCCAAACGGCATTTGGAAGTATTGCTTTATTAAGGGAGGAGTTATTTGGGGTCGGTCTTTCAGACCTGGTGGCCACGGCAACAGCTGGGAATTCCACGTTTGTACCCCAGGTCGCCTCTCAACATGAGAAGACACCGTATTATCAGGCGCAGTCTTTTCGTGGACAAGCGGGCAAAAGGTTCCTCATTTCTGCCCCGTGACAGAGGGAGAGGATAAAGGCTGCAGAAATCAGCCAGTTCCCAGGAACAGAAACCCTCTCCCGCCTCTGCCAAGCCCTCAGTATACGCTGGGGCTTTACAAGCAGAATCAGGCACGGTGGGGGGCCCGTCTCAATGAATTTCAGCGCGCAGTGGGCTCACTCGCAAGTAGACCCCTGGATCCTTCAGGTGATATCTCAGGGGTACAAATTAGAATTCGAGACGTCTCCCCCTCGCCGTTTCCTAAAGTTGGCTTTACCGATGTCTCCTTCTGACAGGGAGACAGTTTTGGAAGCCATTCACAAGCTGTATTCCCAGCAGGTGATAATCAAGATACCCCTCCTGCAACAGGGAACGGGGTATTATTCCACACTGTTGTGGTACCGAAGCCGGACGGCTCGGTGAGACCGATTCTAAATCTAAAATCTTTGAACACTTACGTACAGAGGTTCAAATTCAAGATTGAGTCACTCAGAGCAGTGATTGCGAACCTGGAAGAAGGGGACTACATGATGTCTCGGGACATCAAGGATGCTTACCTTCATGTCAAAATTTACCCTTCTCACCAAGGGTACCTCAGGTTTATGGTACAGAACTGTCACTATCAGTTCAGACGCTGCCGTATGGATGATACACGGCACCCCGGGTCTTTACCAAGGTAATGGCCGAAATGATGATATTCCTTCGAAGGAAGTGAATTTTAGTTATCCCTTCGTTGGACAATTCCCTGATAAGGGTAAGATCCAGGGAACAGTTGGAGGTCGGTGTAGCACTATCTCAGGTAGTGTTGCGGCAGCACGATTGGATTCTCAATATTCCAAAATCGCACCTGGTTCCGACGACGTGTCTTCTGTTCCTAGGGATGATCCTGGACACAGTCCAGAAAAAGGTGTTTCTCCTGGAGGAGAAAGCCAGGGAGTTATCCGAGCTAGTCAGGAACCTCCTAAAACCAAGCCAAGTCTCAGTGCATCAATGCACAAGGGTTCTGGGTAAAATGGTGGCTTCCTACGAAGCAATCCCATTCTGCAGATTCCACGCAAGAACTTTCCAGTGGGACCTGCGGGACAAATGGTCCGGATCGCATCTTCAGATGCATCAGCGGATAACCCTGTCACCAAGGACAAGGGTGTCCCTCCTGTGGTGGTTGCAGAGTGCTCATCTTCTAGAGGGCCGCAGATTAGGCATTCAGGACTGGGTCCTGGTGACCACTGATACCAGCCTGCGAGGCTGGGGAGCAGTCACACAGGGAAGGAATATCCAGGGCTTATGGTCAAGCCTGGAGACATCACTTCACATAAATATCCTGAAGCTAAGGGACATTTACAATGCTCTAAGCTTAGCAAGACCTCTGCTTCAAGGTCAGCCGGTGTTGATCCAGTCGGACAACATCACGGCAGTCACCCACGTAAACAGACAGGGTGGCACAAGAAGCAGGAGGGCAATGGCAGAAGCTGCAAGGATTCTTCGCTGGGCGGAAAATCATGTGATAGCACTGTCAGCAGTATTCATTCCGGGAGTGGACAACTGGGAAGCAGACTTCCTCAGCACGACCTCCACCCGGGAGAGTGGGGACTTCACCCAGAAGTCTTCCACATGATTAAAAACTCGACAGGTATTGCGCCAGGTCCAGGGACCCTCAGGCAATAAGCTGTAGACGCTCTGGTAACACCGTGGGTGTACCAGTCAGGGTATGTGTTCCCTCCTCTGCCTCTCATACCCAAGGTACTGAGATTGATAAGATGGAGAGGAGTAAGCACTATATTCGTGGTTCCGGATTGGCCAAGAAGGACTTGGTAACCGGAACTTCAAGAGATGCTCACGGAGGATCCGTGGCCTCTACCTCTAAGAAGGGACCTGCTCCAGCAAGGACCCTGTCTGTTCCAAGACTTACCGTGGCTGCGTTTGACGGCATGGCGGTTGAACGCCGGATCCTGAAGGAAAAAAGGCATTCCGGATGAAGTCATCCCTATCCTGATCAAAGCCAGGAAGGATGTAACCGCAAAAACATTATCACCGCAATTGGCGAAAATATGTTGCGTCGTGCGAGGCCAGTAAGGCCCGACGGAGGAAATTCAACTGGGTCGATTCCTACATTTCCTGCAAACAGGAGTGTCTATGGGCCTGAAATTGGGGTCCATTAAGGTTCAAATTTCGGCCGTCAATTTTCTTCCAAAAAGAACTAGCTTCAGTCCCTGAAGTTCAGACGTTTGTAAAAGGGGTACTGCATATACAGCCTCCTTTTGTGCCTCCAGTGGCACTTTGGGATCTCAATGTAGTTTTGGGTTCCAAAAGTCACATTGGTTTGAACCACTTAAATCTGTGGAGTTAAAATATCTCACATGGAAAGTGGTCATGCTGTTGGCCCTGGCCTGGGCCAGGCGCGTGTCAGAATTGGCGGCTTTATCCTGAAAAAGCCCTTATCTGATTTTCCATTCGGACAGGGCAGAATTGAGGACTCGTCCTCAGTTTCTCCCCAAGGTGGTTTCAGCGTCTCACCTGAACCAACCTATTGTGGTGCCTGCGGCTACTAGGGACTTGGAGGCCTCCAAGTTGCTAGACGTTGTCAGTGCCCTGAAAATATATGTTTCCAGGACGGCTGGAGTCAGGAAATCTGACTCGCTGTTTATCCTGTATGCACCCAACAAGCTGTGTGCTCCTGCTTCTAAGCAGACTATTGCTCGTTGGATTTGTAGTACAATTCAGCTTGCACATTCTGTGGCAGGCCTGCCACAGCCAAAAATCTGTAAATGCCCACTCCACAAGGAAGGTGGGCTCATCTTGGGCGGCTGCCCGAGGGGTCTCGGCTTTACAACTTTGCCGAGCAGCTACTTGGTCAGGAGCAAATACGTTTGTAAAATTCTACAAAATTGATATCCTGGCTGAGGAGGACCTGGAGTTCTCTCATTTGGTGCTGCAGAGTCATCCACACTCTCCCGCCCGTTTGGGAGCTTTGGTATAATCCCCATGGTCCTTACGGAGTCCCCAGCATCCACTTAGGACGTTAGAGAAAATAAGAATTTACTTACCGATAATTCTATTTCTCATAGTCCGTAGTGGATGCTGGGCGCCCATCCCAAGTGCGGATTGTCTGCAATACTTGTACATAGTTATTGTTACAAAAATCGGGTTATTATTGTTGTGAGCCATCTTTCAGAGGCTCCTCTGTTATCATGCTGTTAACTGGGTTCAGATCACAAGTTGTACGGTGTGATTGGTGTGGCTGGTATGAGTCTTACCCGGGATTCAAAATCCTTCCTTATTGTGTACGCTCGTCCGGGCACAGTATCCTAACTGAGGCTTGGAGGGGGGTCATGGGGGGAGGAGCCAGTGCACACCAGGTAGTCCTAGAGCTTTTACTTTTGTGCCCAGTCTCCTGCGGGGCCGCTATTCCCCATGGTCCTTACGGAGTCCCCAGCATCCACTACGGACTATGAGAAATAGAATTATCGGTAAGTAAATTCTTATTTTTTCAGCTCACTGGAGGGAAGAAGGGGTTGGGGGTGTTGCGGGCATAATGTGTAAGGGGCACTACTGTGTGGTATAATGTGTACAAGGGGCTCTAGTGTGCATCTTAATGTGAGCAACGGACATAACTGTGAGGCATGATGTGAATAAAGGACACTACTGTAGCAGTGACAGGGAAGCCGTCCTCTCTCCCGGGTACAAGTCATACTTCCCACCAGAGGCGTATCTAGCACGGGGCGAGCAGGGCACGTGCCCTGGGCGCCATGGCAGCCCCAACAGAGGGGGGCGCCACCGGCACCTGCACGGCCCACTCGCCCCATGCTTCAGGGATTCCGCCGGCGCTACCCGCGGCGCTTTCCCTGTCTCCCCGGCTGCTGTGCCTGTCACAATAGACAGGCAGCGGCAGCCAGGAACCTCCCCCTACTCCCCCCTGCAAAGTGACTGTGTACGCGATCGCGTGCGCGACCTCGGGGGGGGGGGGGGGGCGTGCGGCCCCTGAACAGCAGTGAGTGCAGGTGAGCGGGAAGGGGGTGCGGGACATTTTGTATGTATGTGTGTGTGTGTTAAGTGTGTGTGTGTTAATTGTGTGTGTGTGTGTCGGACAGTGTGCGTGTGTGTTGTGTGTGGGACAGTGCGTGTGTGTTAATTGTGTGTGTGTGGGACAGTGTGAGTGTGTTAATTGTGTGTGTGGGACAGTTTGAGTGTGTGTAAATTGTGTGTGTGTGTGTGTGTGGGACAGTGTGCGTGTGTTAATTGTGTGTGTGTGGGACAGTGTGTGTGTATTAATTGTGTGTGTGTGTGTGTGACAGTGTGAGTGTGTTAATTGTGTGTGTGGGACAGTGCGTGTTTGTTAATTGTGTGTGTGTGTGTGTGTGTGTGTGTGAGACAGTGTGAGTGTGTTAATTGTGTGTGTGGAACAGTTTTGAGTGCGTGTTAATTGTGTGTGTGTGTGTGTGTGGGACAGTGTGCGTGTGTGTTAATTGTGTATGTGTGGGACAGTGTGAGTGTGTTAATTGTGTGTGTGTGTGTGGGACAGTGTGAGTGTGTTAATTGTGTGTGTGTGTGTGGGACAGTGTGAGTGTGTTAATTGTGTGTGTGGGACAGTTTGAGTGTGTGTTAATTGTGTGTGTGTGGGACAGTGTGCGTGTGTATTAATTGTGTGTGTGTGTGGGACAGTGTGCGTGTGTGTTAATTGTGTGTGTGTGGGACAGTGTGCGTGTGTTAAGTGTGTGTGTGTGTGGGACAGTGTGAGTGTGTTAATTGTGTGTGTGTGGGACAGTGCGTGTGTGTTATTTGTGTGTGTGGGACAGTGTGCGTGTGTGTTATTTGTGTGTGTGGGACAGTGTGCGTGTGTGTTATTTGTGTGTGTGGGACAGTGTGCGTGTGTTAATTGTGTGTGTGTGTGTTAATTGTCCCGGCGGTTATTGGCGTCTGTAGTGTGCGCCCCGTCCTCCTCCGCTGCCGCTGACAGGAGCGGCGGTGTGCGGCTCTCCCCCTCCTCCGCCGGCTCCGTCCTCCCGTCGTGGCCCTGCAGTGTGTGCCGGTCTCCCCAGCAGCAGCAGCAGGTTAGTCTCTCCCCCCCCCCCCCCCCCCCTCTCTCTCTCTCTCTCTCTCTCTCTCTCTCTCTCTCCTGTGGATTGCAGTTTGTAAGTATCATTTTGATTTTTACAGGTACCCCTATTGGATTCTACTGGACAAGTGGACGTGACCGGCGTGGGATGTAGGTAAGTAATCTGTCTCTCATTTTTCTCTAACGTCCTAAGTGGATGCTGGGGACTCCGTAAGGACCATGGGGAATAGCGGCTCCGCAGGAGACTGGGCACATCTAAAGAAAGCTTTAGGACTAACTGGTGTGCACTGGCTCCTCCCCCTATGACCCTCCTCCAAGCCTCAGTTAAGATTTCTGTGCCCGACGAGAAGGGTGCACACTAGGGGCTCTCCTGAGCTTCTTAGTGAAAGTTTTAGTTTAGGTTTGTTATTTTCAGTGAGACCTGCTGGCAACAGGCTCACTGCATCGAGGGACTAAGGGGAGAAGAAGCGAACTCACCTGAGTGCAGAGTGGATTGGGCTTCTTGGCTACTGGACATTAGCTCCAGAGGGACGATCACAGGCCCAGCCTGGATGGGTCCCGGAGCCGCGCCGCCGGCCCCCTTACAGAGCCAGAAGAGCGAAGAGGTCCGGAAAAATCGGCGGCAGAAGACGTTCCTGTCTTCAATAAGGTAGCGCACAGCACTGCAGCTGTGCGCCATTGCTCTCAGCACACTTCATACTCCGGTCACTGAGGGTGCAGGGCGCTGGGGGGGGGCGCCCTGAGACGCAATAAAACATGATAAAAATACCTTACATGGCAAAAAATACATCACATATAGCTCCTGGGCTATATGGATGCATTTAACCCCTGCCAGAATATACAGAAAAACGGGAGATAAGGCCGCCGAAAAGGGGGCGGAGCCTATCTCCTCAGCACACTGGCGCCATTTTCCCTCACAGCTCAGTTGGAGGGAAGCTCCCTGGCTCTTCCCTGCAGTCACTACACTACAGAAAGGGTTAAAATAAGAGAGGGGGGCACTAATTAGGCACAGTATTAAAACATACAGCAGCTATAAGGGGAAAAACACTTATATAAGGTTTCTCTAACGTCCTAAGTGGATGCTGGGACTCCGTAAGGACCATGGGGAATAGCGGCTCCGCAGGAGACAGGGCACAAAATAAAAGCTTGAGATATCAGGTGGTGTGCACTGGCTCCTCCCCCTATGACCCTCCTCCAAGCCAGTTAGATTTTTGTGCCCGGCCGAGAAGGGTGCAAACTAGGTAGCTCTCCAGAGCTGCTTAGAATAAAAGTTTAGTTAGGTTTTTTTATTTTCAGTGAGTCCTGCTGGCAACAGGCTCACTGCATCGTGGGACTAAGGGGAGAAGAAGCGAACTCACCTGAGTGCAGAGTGGATTGGGCTTCTTAGGCTACTGGACGTTAGCTCCAGAGGGACGATCACAGGTTCAGCCTGGATGGGTCACCGGAGCCGCGCCGCCGTCCCCCTTACAGAGCCAGAAGAGACTAAGGTCCGGTGAAAGCGGCGGCAGAAGACATCCTGTCTTCAAGACTAAGGTAGCGCACAGCACCGCAGCTGTGCGCCATTGCTCTCAGCACACTTCACACTCCTGTCACTGAGGGTGCAGGGCGCTGGGGGGGAGCGCCCTGAGACGCAATATAACACACATATACCTTAGCTGGCAAAAGGAATACATCACATATAGCTCCAGGGCTATATGGATGTATTTTTTCCCCTGCCATTTTACACAAAAAAGCGTGAGTTAAGGACGTCGTGAAGGGGCGGGGCCTATCTCCTCAGCACACTGGCGCCATTATTCCCTCACAGCTCCGCTGGAAGGACGGCTCCCTGATTCTCCCCTGCAGTACTGCATCTGATTCAGGGTATAAAAGAGAAGGGGGGGCATTTTGGCAGCAAATAACTAGATTAACAGCAGCTATAAGGGATTAACACTTATATAAGGTTATCCCTGTATATATATAGCGCTGGGTGTGTGCTGGCAGACTCTCCCTCTGTCTCTCCAAAGGGCTAAGTAGGGTCCTGTCCTCTATCAGAGCATTCCCGGTGTGTGTGCTGTGTGTCGGTACGCGTGTGTCGACATGTATGAGGAGGAAAATGAGGTGGAGGCGGAGCAGTTGCCTGTGTTAGTGATGTCACCCCCTAGGGAGTCGACACCTGACTGGATGATTGTGTTTAAGCAATTAAGTGATAATGTCAGCAATTTACAAAAAACTGTTGACGACATGAGAAAGCCGGCAAATCAATTAGTGCCTGTTCAGGCGTCTCAGACACCCTCAGGGGCCCTAAAACGGCCGCTACCTCAGTGGGTCGACACGGATACAGATACTGAATCTAGTGTCGACGGTGACGAGACAAACGTAATGTCCAGTAGGGCCACACGTTACATGATCACGGCAATGAAAGAGGCATTGAACCTTTCTGACACTACAAATACCTCAAAGGCGGGTATTATGTGGGGTGTGAAAAAACTGCCAATAGTTTTTCCTGAGTCTGAGGAAATAAATGAGGTGTGTGATAAAGCGTGGGTTTCCCCCGATAAAAAACAGCTAATTTCTAATAAGTTATTAGCACTATACCCTTTCCCGCCAGAGGTTAGGGCACGGTGGGAAACACCCCCTAGGGTAGATAAGGCGCTCACACGTTTATCTAAACAAGTAGCGTTACCGTCCCCTGATACGGCCACCCTCAAAGAACCAGCTGATAGGAGGCTGGAAAATATCCTGAAAAGTATATACACACATACTGGTGTTATACTGCGACCAGCAATCGCATCAGCCTGGATGTGCAGTGCTGGAGTCGCATGGGCGGATTCCCTGACTGAGAATATTGATACCCTGGATAGGGACAATATTCTGTTAACTATAGAACATTTAAAGGATGCATTGCTATATATGCGTGATGCGCAGAGGGATATTTGTACCCTGGCATCAAGAGTAAGCGCAATGTCCATCTCTGCCAGAAGAGCATTATGGACCAGACAGTGGTCAGGGGACGCAGATTCCAAACGGCACATGGAAGTATTGCCGTATAAGGGGGAGGAGTTATTTGGGGCTGGTCTAACAGACCTGGTGGCCACGGCAACGGCTGGAAAATCCACCTTTTACCCCAGGTTACTTCACATCAACAGAAAAAGACACAGTCTTTTCAAACTCAGTCCTTTCGTTCCCATAAGTACAAGCGAGCAAAAGGTCACTCTTTTCTGCCCAAGAGCAGAGGAAGAGGAAAAAGGCAGCACCATGCAGCCGCTTCCCAGGAACAGAAGCCCTCCCCTGCTTCTGCCAAGTCTTCAGCATGACGCTGGGGCTTTACAAGCAGACTCAGACACGGTGGGGGCCCGTCTCAAGAATTTCAACGCGCAGTGGGCTCACTCGCAAGTGGATCCCTGGATTCTACAGGTAGTATCACAGGGGTACAAACTGGAATTCGAGGCGTTTCCTCCTCATCGGTTCCTGAAGTCTGCTTTACCAAAGTCTCCCTCCGACAGGGAGGCAGTTCTGGAAGCCATTCACAAGCTGTACTCCCAGCAGGTGATAATCAAGGTACCCCTCTTACAACAGGGGAAGGGGTATTATTCCACACTATTTGTGGTACCGAAGCCGGACGGCTCGGTGAGACCAATATTAAATCTAAAATCTTTGAACACTTACATAAAAAGGTTCAAATTCAAGATGGAGTCACTCAGAGCGGTGATAGCGAACCTGGAAGAGGGGGACTATATGGTGTCGCTGGACATCAAGGATGCTTATCTCCACGTCCCAATATATCCTTCTCACCAAGGGTACCTCAGGTTTGTAGTACAAAACTGTCATTATCAGTTTCAGACGCTGCCGTTTGGATTGTCCACGGCGCCTCGGGTCTTTACCAAGGTAATGGCCGAAATGATGATTCTTCTACGAAGAAAAGGCATCTTAATTATCCCTTACTTGGACGATCTCCTGATAAGGGCAAGAACCAAGGAACAGTTAGAAGTCGGAGTGGCACTATCTCAGGTAGTGCTAAGTCAGCACGGATGGATTCTAAATATTCCAAAATCGCAGCTGATTCCAACGACACGTCTACTGTTCTTAGGAATGATTCTGGACACAGTCCAGAAGAAGGTGTTTCTCCCGGAGGAGAAGGCCAGGGAGTTATCCGAGCTAGTCAGGAACCTCCTAAAACCAGGACAGGTCTCAGTGCATCAGTGCACAAGGGTCCTGGGAAAAATGGTGGCTTCTTACGAAGCGATTCCATTCGGAAGATTCCATGCAAGAACTTTTCAGTGGGATCTACTGGGAAAATGGTCCGGATCGCATCTTCAGATGCATCAACGGATAACCCTGTCGCCAAGGACAAGGGTGTCTCTCCTGTGGTGGCTTCAGAGGGCTCATCTACTAGAGGGCCGCAGATTTGGCATTCAGGATTGGATCCTGGTAACCACGGATGCCAGCCTGAGAGGCTGGGGAGCAGTCACACAGGGAAGGAATTTCCAGGGCTTGTGGTCAAGCATGGAAACATCTCTTCATATAAACATTCTAGAACTAAGGGCCATTTACAGTGCCTTAATTCAAGCAAAACCTCTGCTTCAGGGTCAGGCGGTGTTGATCCAGTCGGACAACATCACGTCAGTCGCCCACATAAACAGACAGGGCGGCACGAGAAGCAGGAGGGCAATGGCAGAAACTGCAAGGATTCTTCGCTGGGCGGAAAATCATGTGATAGCACTGTCAGCAGTGTTCATTCCGGGAGTGGACAACTGGGAAGCAGACTTCCTCAGCAGACACGACCTTCACCCGGGAGAGTGGGGACTTCACCCAGAAGTCTTCCACCAAATTGTAAACCGTTGGGAAAGACCAAAGGTGGACATGATGGCGTCACGTCTAAACAAAAAACTGGACAGATATTGCGCCAGGTCAAAGGACCCTCAGGCAATAGCAGTGGACGCTCTGGTAACGCCGTGGGTGTACCAGTCAGTGTATGTATTCCCTCCTCTGCCCCTCATACCGAAAGTATTGAGAATCATAAGAAGCAGAGGAGTAAGAACTATACTCGTGGTTCCGGATTGGCCAAGAAGGTCTTGGTACCCGGAACTTCAAGAGATGCTCACGGACGAACCGTGGCCTCTACCTCTAAGACAGGACCTGCTACTGCAGGGGCCTTGTCTGTTCCAAGACTTACCGCGGCTGCGTTTGACGGCATGGCGGTTGAACGCCGGATCCTGAAGGACAAGGGCATTCCAGAAGAAGTCATCCCTACTCTGGTAAAAGCCAGAAAGGAAGTAACCGCAAAACATTATCACCGCATTTGGCGTAAATATGTTGCGTGGTGTGAGGCCAAGAAGGCCCCTACACAGGAATTTCAACTGGGTCGTTTCTTGCATTTCCTGCAAACAGGACTGTCTATGGGCCTAAAATTAGGGTCCATTAAGGTTCAAATTTCGGCCCTGTCGATATTCTTCCAGAAAGAACTGGCTTCAGTACCTGAAGTTCAGACATTTGTGATAGGGGTGCTGCACATACAGCCTCCTTTTGTGCCTCCAGTGGCACCTTGGGATCTCAATGTTGTGTTGAGATTTCTAAAATCACACTGGTTTGAACCATTGTCTACGGTAGATTTAAAATATCTCACGTGGAAGGTGTCGATGCTGTTGGCCTTGGCTTCAGCTAGGCGTGTGTCAGAATTGGCGGCTTTATCATGTAAAAGCCCTTACCTAAATTTTCATTCTGACAGGGCGGAATTGAGGACTCGTCCTCAATTTCTACCTAAGGTGGTTTCTGCATTTCACATGAACCAACCTATTGTGGTACCTGCGGCTACTAGGGACTTAGAGGACTCTAAGTTGCTGGACGTTGTCAGGGCCTTGAAAATATATGTTTCCAGGACGGCTGGAGTCAGGAAAACTGACTCGCTGTTTATCCTGTATGCACCCAACAAGCTGGGTGCTCCTGCTTCAAAGCAGACGATTGCTCGTTGGATTTGTAGTACAATTCAGCTTGCACATTCCGTGGCAGGATTGCCACAGCCAAAATCAGTAAAAGCCCATTCCACAAGGAAAGTGGGCTCATCTTGGGCGGCTGCCCGAGGGGTCTCGGCTTTACAACTTTGCCGAGCAGCTACTTGGTCAGGGGCAAACACGTTTGCTAAATTCTACAAATTTGATACCCTGGCTGAGGAGGACCTGGAGTTCTCTCATTCGGTGCTGCAGAGTCATCCGCACTCTCCCGCCCGTTTGGGAGCTTTGGTATAATCCCCATGGTCCTTACGGAGTCCCAGCATCCACTTAGGACGTTAGAGAAAATAAGATTTTACTTACCGATAAATCTATTTCTCGTAGTCCGTAGTGGATGCTGGGCGCCCATCCCTAGTGCGGATTGTCTGCAATACTTGTATATAGTTATTGTTACAAAAAATTCGGGTTATTATTGTTGAGCCATCTTTTCAGAGGCTCCTTTAAAATTTATCATACTGTTAACTGGGTTCAGATCACGAGTTGTACGGTGTGATTGGTGTGGCTGGTATGAGTCTTACCCGGGATTCAATATCCTTCCTTATTATGTACGCTCGTCCGGGCACAGTATCCTAACTGGCTTGGAGGAGGGTCATAGGGGGAGGAGCCAGTGCACACCACCTGATATCTCAAGCTTTTATTTTGTGCCCTGTCTCCTGCGGAGCCGCTATTCCCCATGGTCCTTACGGAGTCCCAGCATCCACTACGGACTACGAGAAATAGATTTATCGGTAAGTAAAATCTTATTTATCCCTATATATATATATATAGCGCTCTGGTGTGTGCTGGCATACTCTCCCTCTGTCTCCCCAAAGGGCTAGTGGGGTCCTGTCCTCTATCAGAGCATTCCCTGTGTGTGTGCTGTGTGTCGGTACGTTTGTGTCGACATGTATGAGGAGAAAAATGATGTGGAGACGGAGCAGAGTGTCTGTAACAGTGATGTCACCACCTAGGGGGTCGACACCTGAGTGGATGTACTGTTGAAAATTACGTGACAGTGTCAGCTCTGTATAAAAAAAACAGTGGTTGACATGAGACAGCCGGCTACTCAGCTTGTGCCTGTCCAGACGTCTCATAGGCCGTCAGGGGCTCTAAAGCGCTCGTTACCTCAGATGGCAGATACAGACGCCGACACGGATACTGACTCCTGTGTCGACGGTGAAGAGACAACCGTGATTTCCAGTAGGGCCACACGTTACATGATTGAGACAATGGAAAATGTTTTATACATTTCTGATAATACGAGTACCACCAAAAAGGGGTATTATGTTTGGTGAGGGAAAAACTACCTGTAGTTTTCCTGAATCTGAGAAATAAAATGAGGTGTGTGATGATGCGTGGGTTTCCCCCCGATAACAATTGATAATTTCTTAAAAAGTATTGGCTGTATACCCTTTCCCGCCAGAGGTTAGGGTGCGTTGGGAAACACCCCCTAGGGGGGATAAGGCGCTCACACGCTTGTAAGAACAAGGGCTCTACCCTCTCATGAGATGGCCGCCCTTAAGGATCCTGCTGATAGAAAGCAGGAGGGTATCCAAAAATGTATTCACACACATACTGGTGTTATACTGCGACCAGCAATCGCCTCAGCCTGGAGGTGCAGTGCTGGGTTGGCATGGTCGGATTCCCTGACTGGAAATATTGATATCCTAGATAAGGATAGTATATTATTGCCTATAGAGCATTTAAAAGATGCATTTCTATATATGCATGATGCACAGCGGAATATTTGCCGACTGGCATCAAGTATAAGTGCGTTGTCCAATTCTACCAGTAAAATGGTCAGGTGATGCGGATTCCAAACGGCATTTGGAAGTATTGCCTTTGAAAGGGGACATTTGGGGTCGGTCTTTTAGACCTGGTGGCCACGGCAACAACTGGGAAATCCACGTTTGTACCCCAGGTCGCCTCTCAAAATAAGACGCCGTATTATCAGGCGCAGTCCTTTGTTGGCAAGCGGACAAAAGGTTCCTCTTTTCTGCTCGTGACAGAGGGAGAGGAAAAAGGCTGAAGAGATTACCCAGTTCCCAGGAACAGAAACCCTTTCCCGCCTCTGCAAAGCCCTCAGTATGACGCTAGGGCCTTACAAGCTCAGGCACGGTGGGGGCCCGTTCTCAATGAATTTCAGTGCGCAGTGGGCTCACTCGCAAGTAGACCCCTGGATCCTTCAGGTAATATCTCAAGGGTACATATTGAAATTCGAGACGTCTCCCCCTCGCCGTTTCCAAAAGTCGGCTTTACCGACGTCTCCCTCTGACAGGGAGGCAGTTTTGGAAGCCATTCACAAGCTGTATTCCCAGCAGGTGATAATCAAGGTACCCCTCCTGCAACAGGGAACGGGGTATTATTCCACACTATTGTGGTACCGAAGCCAGACGGCTCGGTGAGACCGATTCTAAATCTAAAATCTAAAATCTTTGAACACTTACATACAGAGGTTCAAATTCAAGATTGAGTCACTCAGAGCAGTGATTGCGAACCTGGAAGAAGGGGACTACATGATGTCTCGGGACATCAAGGATGCTTACCTTCATGTCAAAATTTACCCTTCTCACCAAGGGTACCTCAGGTTATGGTACAGAACTGTCACTATCAGTTCAGACGCTGCCGTAGGGATGGTCCACGGCACCCCGGGTCTTTACCAAGGTAATGGCCGAAATGATATCCCTTCGAAGGAAGGGAATTTTAGTTATCCCTTACTTGGACGATTCCCTGATAAGGGTAAGATCCAGGGAACAGTTGGAAGTCGGTGTAGCACTATCTCAGGTAGTGTTGCGGCAGCACGATTGGATTCTCAATATTCCAAAATCGCAGCTGGTTCCGACGACTTGTCTTCTGTTTCCTAGGGATGTTCCTGGACACAGTCCAGAAAAAAAAAAAGGTGTTTCTCCCGGAAGAGAAAGCCAGGGAGTTATCCGAGCTAGTCAGGAACCTCCTAAAACCGAACCAAGTCTCAGTGCATCAATGCACAAGGGTTCTGGGTAAAAATGGTGGCTTCCTACGAAGCAATCCCATTCGTTAGATTCTACGCAAGAACTTTCCAGTGGAACCTACTGGACAAATGGTCCGGGTCGCATTTTCAGATGCATCAGCGGATAACCCTGTCACCAAGGACAAGGGTATCCATCCTGTGGTGGTTGCAGAGTGCTCATCTTCTAGAGGGCCGCAGTTTCGGCATTCTGGACTGGGTCCTGGTGACCACGGATGCCAGCCTGCGAGGCTGGGGAGCAGTCACACAGGGAAGGAATATCCAGGGCTTAGGGTCAAGCCTGGATACATCACTTCACATAAATATCCTGAAGCTAAGGGCCATTTACAATGCTCTAAGCTTAGCAAGACCTCTGCTTCAAGGTCAGCCGGTGTTGATCCAGTCGGACAACATCATGGCAGTCACCCACGTAAACAGACAGGGTGGCACAAGAAGCAGGAGGGCAATGGCAGAAGCTGCAGGGATTCTTCGCTGGGCGGAAAATCATGTGATAGCACTGTCAACAGTATTCATTCCGGGAGTGGACAACTGGGAAGCAGACTTCCTCAGCACGACCTCCACCCGGGAGAGTGGGGACTTCACCCAGAAGTCGTCCACATGATTAAAAAACTCGACAGGTATTGCGC
This sequence comes from Pseudophryne corroboree, assembly GCF_028390025.1. Taxonomy (NCBI): domain Eukaryota; kingdom Metazoa; phylum Chordata; class Amphibia; order Anura; family Myobatrachidae; genus Pseudophryne; species Pseudophryne corroboree. The sequence goes on from NC_086445.1 coordinate 999,425,315, forward strand.
CAGGTCAAGAGACCCTCAGGCAATAGTTGTAGACGCTCTGGTAACACCGTGGGTGTACCAGTCAGTGTATGTGTTCCCTCCTCTGCCTCTCATACCCAAGGTACTGAGATTGATAAGATGGAGAGGAGAAAGCACTATATTCGTGGCTCCGGATTGGCCAAGAAGGACTTGGTAACCGGAACTTCAAGAGATGCTCACGGAGGATCCGTGGCCTCTACCTCTAAGAAGGGACCTGCTCCAGCAAGGACCCTGTCTGTTCCAAGACTTACCGCGGCTGCGTTTGACGGCATGCCGGTTGAACACCGGATCCTGAAGAAAAAAAGGCATTCCGGATGAAGTCATCCATATCCTGATCTAAAGCCAGGAAGGATGTAACCGCAAAAACATTATCACCGCAATTGGCGAAAATATGTTGCGTAGTGCGAGGTCAGTAAGGCCCGACGGAGGAAATTCAACTGGGTCGATTCCTACATTTCCTGAAAACAGGAGTGTCTATGGGCCTGAAATTGGGGTCCATTAAGGTTCAGATTTCGGCCCTGTCAATTTTCTTCCAAAAAAGAACTAGCTTCAGTCCCTGAAGTTTAGACGTTTGTAAAAGGGGTACTGCATATACAGCCTCCTTTTGTGCCTCCAGTGGCAATTTGGGATCTCAATGTAGTTTGGGTTCCAAAAGTCACATTGGTTTGAACCACTTAAATCTGTGGAGTTAAAATATCTCACATGGAAAGTGGTCATGCTGTTGGCCCTGGCCTGGGCCAGGCGCGTGTCAAAATTGGCGGCCTTATCCTGTAAAAGCCCTTATCTGATTTTCCATTCGGACAGGGCGGAATTGAGGACTCGTCCTCAGTTTCTACCTAAGGTGGTTCCAGCGTTTTCACCTGAACCAACCTATTGTGGTGCCTGCGGCTACTAGGGACTTGGAGGAATCCAAGTTGCTGGATGTTGTCAGGGTCCTGAAAATATGTTTCCAGGACGGCTGGAGTCAGGAAATCTGACTCGCTGTTTATCCTGTATGCACCCAACAAGCTGGGTGCTCCTGCTTCTAAGCAGACTATTGCTCGTTGGATTTGTAGTACAATTCAGCTTGCACATTCTGTGGCAGGCCTGCCACAGCTAAAATCTGTAAAAGCCCGTTCCACGAGGAAAGTGGGCTCATCTTGGGCGGCTGCCCGAGGGGTCTCGGCTTTACAACTTTGCCGAGCAGCTACTTGGTCAGGGGCAAACACGTTTGCTAAATTCTACAAATTTGATACCCTGGCTGAGGAGGACCTGGAGTTCTCTCATTCGGTGCTGCAGAGTCATCCGCACTCTCCCGCCCGTTTGGGAGCTTTGGTATAATCCCCATGGTCCTTACGGAGTCCCCAGCATCCACTTAGGACGTTAGAGAAAATAAGAATTTACTTACCGATAATTCTATTTCTCATAGTCCGTAGTGGATGCTGGGCGCCCATCCCAAGTGCGGATTGTCTGCAATACTTGTACATAGTTATTGTTACAAAATCGGGTTATTATTGTTGGGAGCCATCTTTTCAGAGGCTTCTCTGTTATCATACTGTTAACTGGGTTCAGATCACAAGTTATACGGTGTGATTGGTGTGGCTGGTATGAGTCTTACCCGGGATTCAAAATCCTTCCTTATTGTGTACGCTCGTCCGGGCACAGTATCCTAACTGAGGCTTGGAGGAGGGTCATAGGGGGAGGAGCCAGTGCACACCAGTTAGTCCTAAAGCTTTCTTTAGTTGTGCCCAGTCTCCTGCGGAGCCGCTATTCCCCATGGTCCTTACGGAGTCCCCAGCATCCACTACGGACTATGAGAAATAGAATTATCGGTAAGTAAATTCTCATTTTACAGATTCCCCTACTGGATTCTACTGGACAAGTGGACGTGACCAGCGTGGGATGTAGGTAAGTAATCTCTCTCTCATTTTCACAGGTACCCCTATTGGATTCTACTGGACAAGTGGACGTGACCAGCGTGGGATGTAGGTAAGTAATCTGTCTCTCATTTTTACAGATTCCCCTATTGGATTCTACTGGACAAGTGGACGTGACCGGCGTGGGATGTAGGTGAGTAATCTGTCTCTCATTTTTACAGATTCCCCTACTGGATTCTACTGGACAAGTGGACGTGACCAGCGTGGGATATAGGTAAGTAATCTGTCTCTCATTTTTACAGGTACCCCTATTGGATTCTACTGGACAAGTGGACGTGACCGGCGTGGGATGTAGGTAAGTAATCTGTCTCTCATTTTTACAGGTACCCCTATTGGATTCTACTGGACAAGTGGACGTGATCGGCGTGGGATGTAGGTAAGTAATCTCTCTCTCATTTTCACAGGTACCCCTATTGGATTCTACTGGACAAGTGGACGTGACCGGCGTGGGATGTAGGTAAGTAATCTGTCTCTCATTTTTACAGATTCCCCTACTGGATTCTACTGGACAAGTGGACGTGACCAGCGTGGTATGTAGGTAAGTAATCTGTCTCTCATTTTTACAGGTACCCCTATTGAATTCTACTGGACAAGTGGACGTGACCAGCGTGGGATGTAGGTAAGTAATCTGTCTCTCATTTTTACAGCTACCCCTATTGGATTCTACTGGACAAGTGGACGTGACCGGCGTGGGATATAAGTATGTGTGAGTGTGTCAGTGTGCTTTAATAAATTTTTACTGTCACGGTGTGTGAGTTGTGTTTTTATTTGGGTATTTTTTCTGTTGTAGAACTACAGGTACCGGCGGGCCCGTTATTTCCCTGCATGTTGGTACTTGAGGTTCTCCAAGTACCAGCAAGCGGGGGAGGCTTTCTGGGCCTTGTAGTTCCACAACAAAAAACAATATTCTTTTTTTACTTACATGGCTATCAGCCTCCCATCCACAGCCCACGGATGGGGGGGACAGCCTCGGGCTTCACCCCTGGCCCTTGGGTGCCTGGAGGGGGGGTGACCCCTTGATTTAAGGGGTCCCCACTCCTCCAGGGAACCCCGGCCAGTGGTGACTAGTTGGGGGGGTAATGCCACGGCCGCAGGGACCTACATAAATGTGTCCCCCGGCTGTGGCATTATGTCCCTGGCTAGTGGAGCCCGGTGCTGGTTTTAAAAATACGGGGGGACCCCTACATCTTTTGTCCCCCGTATTTTTGGAACCAGGACCGGACTAAGAGCCCGATGCTGGTTGTCTAAATACGGGGAACCCCTGTCCAATTTTTTCCCAGTATTTAAACAACCAGGACCGGCTCAAAGAGCCCGAGGCTGGTTATACTTAGGAGGGGGACCTCACGCAGTTTTTTTTTACATTTTTAACCCATTCAGACCCTTCTCCATTATGTTAATGGAAACCCTGGACAACAAAATTGCATTCATGTCCTCCTCCCACTCCCTTCCCAGTCCCAAACACTGATTATTATTTTTTTCTATAAAAATGTACAATATATCACAAGTATGATGAGCAGGCATGCAGCGGGCATTGGCGACTTTGGACTGAGTTGCAAATTAGTGGCGGAGGGCTGGGTCAGTTGATGGTGGGTGAGTTTGTAAGCCATTGGTGGTGGCAGCGGGCATCGGCTCAGAGGCAGTGGCGGGCATTGGCTCGGTGGCGGTAGGGGTCATCGGCAGGATTCGGCGGACATTATGGCTGTAGTGCCTCACCGCACGCCACTGACCTCACCGCACGCCACTGGTGTGTGGGACAGTGTGCGTGTGTGTTAATTGTGTGTGCGGGACAGTGTGAGTGTGTGTTAATTGTGTGTGTGTGGAACAGTGTCAGTGTGTGTAAATTTTTGCAGTCCAGTGTGTGTGTGGGGGAGAGGAAAGTATGAGAATGTGTGTGTGTAGTCTGAGTGGGTGTGTGTAGGATTTGGGGGTGGCCAGTCTGTGTGTGTGTAATCAGTGTGTGTGGGATGTACTAATGGCCATTTACCGAAGAGAGATATGTATTAAACCACGGGCACTGAGATGCCCTTCTCACTCACCATCCAGCTGGGTGGGCGAGCCGGGCGGGTGGAAAGCCAGCAGCAGGGGCAGCATGCCGGATATCAGCAGCCGAGGGTGGGGGCTGTAATGCACATGCGGAGCCCAAAGCTGGAGATCAGCAGCATGCTGACCGGCAATAAGCAGCTTCTGCTTCCGCGTTCAACATGCTGCTGATCTCCGGCTTTGGGCTACGCAGGGTTCGGGGGATGGGTGTCCTCTGCCGGTGTACTGCAGCTCCGGGGGTGCGGGCTCCGGAGGCTTTCAGCACTGTTGAATATCCAGCTGCCTCAAGTATGTACAGCCCGCACCCTCTGCTGCTGATATCCGGCATGCTGCTGCTGGCTGTCCCCCCGCCCGGCTCGGCCACACAGCTGTATGGTGAGAAGGGCATCTCAGTTCCTGAGGTTTAACACATATGCCTCAGAAAATGGCCTCTGCGGTAAACGATACTAATGCTTACCGTGACAGTAACAGCGGGGAGGAAGGCGCACATCGTGATCCTGCAGCATGAAACAAGAACCCCTTCGGAGCGCAGCAGACCACACTGAAAAGGGTGCATACCCGGTGAGGTGCTCTGCATCCCGGGTGGTGCCGAAGATGTGGAGTGTCGGAGGTGGCAGAAGCGCCGCAGCTTGGGGTGAGAAACCGCTGCAGCCCTTCCGCTGCTAAACTCTGCAATTAGTCTATTAAGGGGGTGGGCTCCCCTCATCATAGTGCCCCACAGGCCATGTTAATTCCGGGTGTAGGATCCCCTAACTCTATAATGGGAATTTTGGCTCATATCATGTGCTGTAACGTGAATTTTGGCTAATACCGTGTGCTATAATGTGAATTTCGGCTCATACTATGTGGGGTAATGTGAATTTTGGCTCATTCCGTGTGCTGTAATGTGAATTTCGGCTCATACCGTGTGCTGTAATGTGAATTTCGGCTCATACCATGTGGGGAAATGTGAATTTTGGCTCATGCCATGTGGAGTAATGTGAATTTTGGCTCATACCGTGTGCTATAATGTGAATTTCGGCTCATACCATGTGCTATAATGTGAATTTTGGCTCATACCATGTGGGGTAATGTGAATTTCGGCTCATACTGTGTGCTATAATGTGAATTTCGGCTCATGCCGTGTGGGGCAATGTGAATTTCGGCTCATACTGTGTGCTATAATGTGAATTTCGGCTCATACCGTGTGCTATAATGTGAAAGGGGCACCAGTACTAGATAGTATAAGGGGTCCTACTACACTGAAGGACACGCCCCTTTTGAGTGACCGCGCCCCTTTTCCGGAGCGCGCGCATAATTGCTAACTGCACTCTTTCATTCCACTTTCAAAAATTCAACTTCGACCACTGCACCTACATACACATACATACACACCCTGACATCTTTATATGCAGTGACACCGGTGGCGTCTGCACATACTTTCCTTTTGTATTTTTTTTTTATTATCATTTTATTAATTTATTATTTTTATTAAGGAAAAATTATTATTATTTTTTTTTGGGGGGGGGGGGGGGGGGGCGCCATTATTGATCTTGCCCTGGGCTCCAAAAACCCTAGTTACGCCTCTGCTTCCCACTGAGCTCACCCTGTGCCACAGCATGGTCTGGCAGTCATACGTCTGCTGCAGGGACAAGATCCACTAGCGATATTTATCGGTGCAACTTCATTTGTCTCTGATGTAGTAATGCCAGACCAGAGCTGCTCGGCCATCCACATCCTAATCCAGGAGCCCCTCAGCCGCCACCCCCAGGGAGCGGGTCCGATACACATTATCCACCATGGTCCCCGCTACACATCTGGAAGCCACTGTACACACTGAACCCTGCAGATACACTACCACTCTCGCACACGCCCCCACATCCATTGACCAATGACAGTGGCAGCAGCTGCGTGAGGTCCCGCACTGTGCACAGCACCAAGTTCACCAGCCAGCCAATAACGGGTCACTGCGCAGTGCCAGCATGGTGCGGTGAAGCTGAACCCTGACACAGATCTATCTCCTCCACGCTTTTTCACCTAGGGGTGTGTGTGAAGGGGGGGGAGGGGGGGAGCATAAGTTTTGCCTAGGGTGCCGAATTACCTTGCACCGGCCCTGCCTATAGAAGCCTATGGATTTCTTACGCCGACCACTGCAAACCGCCGCCTCCGCCACAGATGCCGTCCCCCCTCCCCCCCGGGCATACCTTCCTCCAGGCAGCCCTGGTCCCGGAAGGTAGTCTCCTCCTCCCCCTAGCAACGCAGCCAGAGGTCCTTCCAGTTGCAGGGGGGAGAAGGAGGCGCCGGGGGCAGCCTGCTGCCTGCTTCCCAGTGTGGGAGGAGTCTGGAGAGCCCAGGGAGATGACGGAGACCCCCCGCAGACCACCCTCACAGGTATCGCGGGGGGCCTTCGTCACCGCATTGCGATATTGATCGCATATGTTAGTACATATGCAATCAACATCGCTGCGAGGGGCGGCGATGTATCTTAATACATCCCGCCCCCGATGTCTAGTGTTTAGAATGACACGATTATTGTGTAGTGTGTATGCTGTACATTGGGATCATTTTGGTCTGTCTGAATCGCTCTATGTTGGGCAAAATCTCATAATGTGTGCCTAGCGTAAGCTCTAACATTGACATGTACCATACTGTTATCAGACAATGGGCAGAATTCAATTGTTTTCAGCACCGGCAGCTGGTAGATGGCGCCCAACAGAGCTACTCAGCTGTTTCTCCGTTCAGGTACGATCAGCTGCTGGTGCTAGCATTTCAGCTCGCTACCTCTTGAGGGCGCCAAAGCTGAACTTTTCACGTCGCGCTCATTACTTTGGTTGGGTTTAACTACTTTACGCAGCTAAACCCAACCTCTCTCTGGACGCAATGTGCGTGATAAAAAACACTTTCGACGGGAGGTCGGGCGCGATATAACAATTGAATTCCGCCCACATAAAGTACTGATGTTTGATTATAGCAGCTGTAAAAGTTACCAAATAAGAATAAAAAAATCTACACATGGAAATATTTTTGCTCTTTCATCTGATCTATGTGCAATGGACTTTTTTCTTTAATTATGGAGGGTTTGTGGGACTTAAAGTCTTTTTTCTTTTTATTCTGCTTTAGCAAAATAAAATACATTTTGGATTATGATTAAGTTTTTTTTTTATACGCTCATCCTGTATAGAGTATATTTATTTTAGAACATTAAAACCAAATGTTTATGTGACTCAACAGTCTAATAATGTCTACAATTTTTCTGTCTACAAATCAGTGAATTCTCTCACATTGACCGCTAGTGGTCAGGGCGACCTTGACCTCAATATAGATTTGTTTCAGAGGTGGGTAAATGCAGTGTGATTTACAGTAAGTTCATGTTGTACAACACATTGATGAAAAGCTGTATTCCTGGCATAAGTGTCGCTTATGTTGGCTAGTTTTTCCTCAAATCCTGTAACATTGAGCTGTTATTATGCATTTTTACATTACATAAAGGCCTAATTTTGTTTTATGTGTGTCTTACTGTATATACCATTATGTATACTCTGTATTATTTTTTTAAGTGATTTTTTTTTTTACTTGTTTTACAATTTCCATATTATTGTTATGTATATTTTGAAAAAAAATTATACTGGATAAAAATGAATTTAATGTAGAGATGAGCGGCGGACACTTTTCGGGTTTTGTGTTTTGGTTTTAGATCTGGATTCCCGCTCGTGTTTTGGATCTGGATTGGTTTTGCCAAAACCACCCTTTTGGGTTTTGGATCTGGATTATTTTTGAAAAAAACATAAAAACGGCTAAAATCACAGAATTTGGGGGTAATTTTGTTCCTATGGTATTATTAACCTCAATAACATTCATTTCCACTCATTTCCAGTCTATTCTGAACACCTTACACCTCACAATATTGTTTTTAGGCCAAAAGGTTGCACCAAGGTCGCTGGACAACTAAGCTAAGCGACACAAGTGGGCGACACAAACACCTGGCCCATCTAGGAGTGGTACTGCAATGGCAGACAGGATGGCTATTTTAAAAAATAGGCCCCAAAGAGCACATCATGCAAAGAAAAAAAAGAGGTGCACCGAGGTCGCTGGATGACTAAGCTAAGCGACACAAGTGGGCAGCACAAACACCTGGCCCATCTAGGAGTGGCACTGCAGTGGCAGACAGGATGGCAGTTTTAAAAAATAGGCCCCAAAGAGCACATAATGCAAAAATAAAAAGAGGTGCACCGAGGTCGCTGGATGACTAAGCTAAGCGACACAAGTGGACAGCACAAACACCTGGCCCATCTAGGAGTGGCACTGCAGTGGCAGACAGGATGGAAGTTTTAAAAAGTAGGTCCCATAGAGCACATCATGCAAAGAAAACAAAGAGGTGCACCGAGGTCGCTGGATGACTAAGCTAAGCGACACAAGAGGGCCACACAAGCACCTAGCCCATCTAGGAGTGGCACTGTACTGGCAGACAGGATGGCAGTTCTAAAAAAATAGGCCCCAAAGAGCACATAATGCAAAGAAAAAAAGAGGTGCAAGATGGAACTGTCTTGGGCACTCTCACCAACCCGGGCCCTTCCACCCACCCATATGTTGTTTAATCAGGACATGCACAGTTTAATAAATCCATCATTTCAGCGACAGGTGGTCCCCCTGGAAAAAGCTTGCCAAATTCTCCAAATCGTAGCTAGCTACAAACATACCACCTCCTTCTTTGATGACTTTTCACATTATGAGAACAGGCAAGAGGAAGAGGACAGTGTCAAGAAGGTGATTAAAAATTAGAGAGGCACATGCAATCAGAAACAATGTAACTAAACCTTTAACAGAGTAACAATGTATAATTTGAGCGACACTCTGGAACCTGACATTAGAGGAAGGGATGGGGCCCTCAGGCAATGGGGCCCAGCAGGGGTTCCCCTGTACCCCTGTGGGCCAGTTTGACCCTGGTCACATCAGGTTACTGTGTGGTGGGAATAGTAAACTGGGTGAGTGATGCTGTCTCAACCGCTTCCTACATAGTAGTCGGTGTCCCGTCCTCGATAAACAGTGACGGCTGTGTAATAAAAAATATATGTTATTTCCACAATATTTAATTTCTATTCCCATCAACAGATTAGCAAACTATTGCTCCAGATTTTGTAGAAAAAAGCAAATTTTCACATTTTGGTGGAACCACAGATGGGAAATATTGTTTTATTTATTGCCAGTTATTCATATAGCACAAACATAATCCGCAGCACTTTATAGAGAATATTTTATCCATCCACATCAGTCCTTGCCCCAGTGGAGCTTACAATCTATATTCCCTACAACACGTGCACCACGCACATTGATGCTAGGGTTCATTTTTATTTGGAGTCAATGAACCTATTACAGGTTGAGTATCCCATATCCAAATATTCCGAAATACGGAATATTCCGAAATACGGACTTTTTTGACTGAGAGTGAGATAGTGAAAACTTTGTTTTTTGATGGCTCAATGTACACAAACTTTGTTTGATACACAAAGTTATTAAATATATTGTATTAAATGACCTTCAGGCTGTGTGTATAAGGTGTATATGTAACATAAATGCATTCTGTGCTTAGATTTAGGTCCCATCACCATGATATCACATTATGGTATGCAATTATTCCAAAATACGGAAAAATCCGATATCCAAAATACCTCTGGTCCCAAGCATTTTGGATAAGGGATACTCAATCCGTAGTATATTTTTGGGTTGTGGGAGGAAACCGCAATACCCAGAGGAGACCCATCCAAGCACGGGGAGAATATACAAACTCCACACAGTTAGGGTCATGGTGGGAATCAAACCCATGACCTCAGTGCTGTGAGGCAGTAATGCTAACCATTACACCATCCGTGCTGCCCAGTCCTCACCGTCTCAGTACAGCTACCCCGCTCCAGAGATGACCCACCGGGTTAGTCCACACCTCCCTGCTACAGGTAATAAGCTACCTCAGAGAGAGAGAGAGGGCGGGATGTACTAAAGTGAAATTCGGTAAAACCCTAATTTCAGGGGGTTTTACCGCATTTTCATATGTACTATCCCCCATCCGCTGCGTTTTTGCCACTGAGGGTATCGCTATCAAAAGATGGCGATACCAAATAGAAGCATATGGACTTCTTACCGCCGCTGAGCTGTGGAGCAGGAGGGCTGCGACTATGGGAACGTGGAGTGGACACCGGCGTGGAGGGAAGATGGATGTAATTGGAAGTGTCAGGGCAGCGGGGTGTGCGGGGCCGAGTGTTGCCGTCAGCAGGATGTGTGGGGCGCGGGCACAGCTGCCGAGTCCTCCTCCTCTCCCGCCGGTATCTGTCATCTGCCAGTCCCGTCTCCCGCACAGTTCCATCATGCTTACCTCGTCTGCTGCTGCCCTCGTCTGTGCCGCCTCCTGCCCCCGCCACCGCCTGTCAGGCACCCTCTCCCCTCTGCTATGTTATTACCGGGAAGTGGTGTCAGGCTCCCCCACCAGCCGCCACTGTGCGCAGGGAGTGCGGGAGGGGCCGAAGGCCTGGCATGAAAGTAATAGCACTCAGCCATGTAACGCTGCCCGGCTGCAGGGAGGAGGAGGCGCATGGGACAGCCGGAGACTACTGGGAGGTGACGGAGATCCCCCTCACACGTATCGCAGGGGGCCTCCATCACTGCATTGCGATGTTAATCGCATATGTTAGTACATACGCGATTTGCATCGCTGTGGTAGGTGGCGAGGGGCGGCGATGTATTTTAATACATCCACCCAAAGAGAGAGAGAGAGCCTGCCTCAGGGATGAATAATTGGTTGCACACACTGTCGGATCTCTCTCTCTGCTGAACTCAGGGGACTATTCAGGAAGCAGTGAAAGAGTGGAGAAGTGAGCCTGAGAAGTTGCCCATGGCAACCAAATAACTGCTCCGTACAAATGTATAGTATGCAAATTATAAATGTTTCTTCAATGCTTATTGGTTGCCATGGGCAACTTCTCCACTGGCTCACTTCTCCACTGGCTCACTTCTCCACACTTTCACTGCTTCATGAATAGAACCCTAAGGCCGTTACCTTACATATCTCTGCTACCCAAACCACCCCTAGTCTTCTTAGCACTCAGCACTTGCTACTGACAGTATCCAAACCACCCAAGCACCGCCCTTGTGTGCCGAGCAGTCATCACTTCCAACCCAGAACACATACACCTCACACGTCAGATGCATCCACGCGCCTCTCAAGCACACTTATCTTATAAAATAAAGACACAACAACTGTAATTGGTGTGAAAGGGGTCAGCTTTTATTTTCTGACTGAGGGGAAGGCCTATTAAATACTAAAACTAAAATGTAGACTTCCCTCTCTAACTGAGGTGACGGGGAGAAGAACGGTTAAGCATGATAAACGTAACATGGGTGATCAATATCATAATACAGAAAAAGCTAGCGATAAAAACATATGTGTGAGGGAGCCTTCTGCCCCAGCTGTTCCGGGATCGGCCTCCTGCCTCCATCCCGGACATTGAAAATAAAAAAATCCAAGGACAGGGGTCGACCTTCTGCCACTACCCCTGCCCACCACAGTTGTAGGGACGGAGGTGCGCTCCGCCCCTACGGGGTAAAAAATTGGGCCACCGGCCCCGCCATCCACATATGTTTATACCAATTATATGGACCCCACTTGGTAAAGTGATGCCCGTAAACTAATTCAAAACGATGAAATTTACCTAAAAATACACCCAAACTTCTAACCTTGAACTCATAATTAAAATTAAGTAACCGTTTAGAAACCGGCCAACTGCCAGGTTACCAACCTGCCACCGCCACCGAACTCAAAAACTCAAAAAGCAGAAAAACTAACTAAAGGGACCTAAAAAGCAGAACAAAACTAACTAAAGAGACCGAAAGAGAAAAACTACCTAAAGGGACCGAAGAACGTGAATAATGTCCTCCAAGAAGATCAGCATGCCAGCTGGCGACAAATGCACCCGGTCAGACCAGTACAGTGACGGATCCCGGAAGGAGATACCACCGTGCGGCACGACCAGCCCGCCATGCTGGAGGACAGCACGACCGACAACCGAATTGACCCGCCTCCGAACTAGGTCAATCGCCCCGGGGTTAAAGGCTCCACGCCAAGACCGCAGAGGGACGATGTCTGACCAGAGGATCAGGCAAAACGGCCAGTCAGCCATAAGTTCCAACAGCTGACGACTGATCTCGAGGCGAAGTGTCAAGCCCTGTGCGGCGCACCAGATTGTTGCCACCCAGATGCAAGACCAAAAACAGTGGGTACCCAAATCGGCCAACTGCCGCCCGAAGCCAGTCCCGCAGGCCGTCCCAGCGGAGGCCCCTACGCCCCAACCAGCGCACAGCCTGCAGCTCCGGAAACCGGGTTGTGTCGCAGGCCAGAGCCGACACGGACAGCCAATAGATGTATGAATGGCCGACAAACCACATAAAGTGCGGATCTAACCGCCGTCCTGTAAAAAAATGGTGTGACGAAGGTTAATAAATTAAATAAAAGATAGCATTCTTAAATGGGCAACCTAACTGCGTCCCTAATGGGGGGGGGGGGATTGGGCCACCCAATTTGACTTGAGGCAAAAACAAAACTTCGTTAGCTGGCAAAAGCCGTAGGTAAAACCAACGATAAAACAAAAATTCCTCAAGGCCCCCGCAATCGCAAAGTGCAACTGCGACGAGCGGCTAGTCCTCAAATGGGCGCACTGGGAGGAAAAGGCCTGATATAGCGTCTGACTGCACCAGTCCTCCACCTACCCAGTGCCCGGACTTCGACTTCGGACCAACCCGCCGCAGCGGCTGCTGAAGCAGCGCCGATGCGGAAAGAGTGAGTCCCATAGTCGGCCGGAGAGAGACCCAGGTACAAAAGACAACGTCCCAAAACCGACCGGAATTGATATCTGGTCACCGGGAAACCGTCACTATGGACAAGCCACCCGGGGGGCGTTGGAGGCCAAAGGGACGAATAAGCCAGGGCCGCGGCAACTGGACAAATGCCCCGCGCACGAGCCCGACCCATTCGAGCCCACTGCCCCCTGCCGGCTACGTCAGTCTTGGAGCGCTGAATCCTGCACCACAAACCGTCGGGGCGTACGACGACGTGGGCTGCCAGCATGGGCGAGGCAGAAGTCCGAGAAACGGACACCAGCTCACCCACCCTGAATGCACCGTGGAAGGCCATCGTAAAGGCTGCCATGAAGAGGCGAACTTCGTATCCCGAGGAGCAAATACTCAGGAGGGATCTCAAAATCAGCCTCAGCAAAGCACCCGTGATCGGCAGGCGAGTATCCGGGAGGGGCGGGAACGCCCGAGCCCAACCTTTCAACACCCGCCGGAGGAAAAAGGACTTCGTAAAATCCGCTTCCCCCGCAGCTGCAGAAAGTATGATATACCCGCCAGAATCCTGCTAACAGACGCCCGCGAAATCCCGTCGGAGTACAACATCCAGATGTATTCTAAGAGTAAATCGTGAGAGGTCATACCACGCTGGCCTCGCTCCAGGAGGAAGCGACTCCACCGCTCCCAGGCGGCCCGATAGGCCGTAAAAGTAGCAGGGGCCAATGACCTGTGTGCTAACTCCTCCAGTCCGGGTGGATGACCTGCCACACATAAGCAGGACATGATTCCCCATGGATTAGCGCTGCAGGAGCCAAGCGCCGAAACCGCTGCCAAGCGCCCCGAGACAGGGCATCCGGAATTTCGTTACGCACTCCAGGGACATGTTTGGCTCGCAACGTAATGTTGTTCACCAAACATAGCAAGACTATCTGCGCAAGGACCCGCAGGACCGGCAAGGACGTAGATTTTTGGCGGTTTATGGCAAAAACCACGCCCAAATTGTCGCACCAGAAGATAACCTGTTTGTTATGCAGGGCATCGCACCACAATTCCAGAGCGACCAGAATGGGAAATATTTCCAGCAACAGCATGTTCGTCGTGAGGCCCTTGTTAAGCCAGGCCCGAGGTCAGAGACACGCGCACCAATGGCCTGCGAAATAAGCTCCGAACCCGTAAGCGCCAGAGGCGTCCGTGAAAAGCTCCAGGGCTGGGCTAGACACAGCCGCCTCCTGCCAAATACAGATGCCGTTGAAACGAGCAAGAAATTCGTCCCAAATACGCAAATCCCTTCGGATTTCGAGAGACAACCTAAGAAAATTATGCGGGCGTCTAACCCCCACGGTAGCCCGTTCCAATTTTCTACAGAAGACCCTGCCCATGGGGATCACCTTGCAAGCAAAGTTAAACAGGCCCAATAAGGATTGAGCCTGTTTGAGAGTGAGCTTGCCCGCAGCCAGCGCATATAGGATACCGTCGTGTAAACGCAACACCTTGTCCGCAGGGAGCCTACACAGACCACCGACCATATCAATCTGAATCCTGAGGTAAACCAAGGAGGCGGAGGAACCCTCCGTCTTCTCAGGTGCCACCGGAACCCCGAAGTGTGCGAAGAGGGCAAGAGCTCCCCGCAGCAATTTGACGCAGCGATCCGAGCCTGATGGGCCGATAAAAAGAAAATCATCCAAGTAGTGTGAAATTCCCCGTTCGCCCGTCGATTGCTCAAGACACCAGTGGAGGAAAGAACTGAATCTTTCGAAGTAGGCGCAAGAAACCGAACAGCCCATAGGGAGGCACCGATCGATGTAGTAGCCATCATCTAGCTTAAAACCCATAAACCGAAAGGCAGACGGGTGCAGCGGAAGGAGACGGAACGCTGACTGGATGTCTAATTTACACATCACTGCCCCAGGCCCAAAGGACCGGATGGTGTCTATAGCTGAATCAAAGGATAGGTAAACAACCCTACACTGCTCATAAGGGATGGCATCGTTAACCGATGACCCCAGAGGACAGGAAAGATGTTGGATCAGTCGAAATTTTCCCACGGTCTTTTTGGGCACTATGCCTACGGGGGACAAAACCAAATCTGGCAAGGGGGGTTCCCGGAAAGGGCCTAGCATTCTTCCCAACTCCACTTCCGCCTCCACCTTCTGGCGGAGCACGTCCGGAAACTCCCGAGCCGAGCGCAGGTTGGTACCCGCCCTGGGACCCACCCGTCCATGTATCGGCAAGGGGAAACCCGAGGCGAAACCCGAGTGTAAGAATTGGGCATCCTCCGGCTGCGGGTACCATCGCAGCCATGGAATGAGCGCCCGAAGTCTAATTGGGGTGGGAGCTGTGGCCAACGCCAGAGACCGCGGGAGCACGACTCTGTCGGGTCTGTGGTCCGGAAGCCCCTCCGATCGCTGGACTGGGACAGTCCTTAATCCCGTGGCCCCCGCCACATCTGATACAGGAGTGACGAAAACGACACCGGCCGCCTAAGTCACATTGGGCATTATTAAAAACGAAGTATTTGCCATGCCCAGCGCACCCTGAACCGCCGCGAAAGCCGGCCAAACGAGAGGCAGGTCGGTTTGCCCAACGCTTCGCCGTGCCGACTTCCTCAGTGCCGGCCGCACCCTGGGTCAGTTCCGAGGACAATTCCACATCTTTCTTACCGAAGTTATAGATCTGCCGCCCGTGTTGTTTGCGCCAAAAATCCTCATCATAACGACGCCAGGCCGACCCTTTGTACTTATGGTACAGCACGTGTGTGAGGAATTGATACCGCACAACGTTCATGTGTTCGTCCGGGCGCGTCTCCAGGTAACAAGCAGCAAAGATCAACATACATCGCACCCAATTCGGGTAGGACCGCAAAGCGTCCTCGCTGGCCTGCCCTTTTTTCTTAGCTGAAAGTAAGGCTTTGCGATTGTCACCAGCAAGAGCGAAAATATTTACATATTGGCCCTTACGGATACGGTCCCGGACCCGGGGCCTGAGTCCGCGTTGCACGGCCGTATTAGCACAGTGCACGGTGTCCGATTCCACCGAGACTTGGGAGGCAGACGAGGTTGAATACCGATGCTCGCGCCGTCTGTGACGCTTAACCCTGTGCAAGCCGCCGTCGGAGGACAGACCCTCCGAGGACGTGGAAGCAAGGGAAGAGTCCGTGTCCCAACGCCTGCGGCTGCGCCTGCTGCGCTTGCTGGAAACCCTACGCGCACCGCTGCCTGCGCTAGAGGAGCTGGAGTGAGTACCTGCTACCAAGCCGCTATGGGGTGTAACCGCGCTCCCCCTGGACCAGTCGGGGTCCGATGAAGACTCACCTGCACGAGAGGGAACAACGTCCGTCCCAACGGCCACCGAACGTCGAGGATGCACCGGCAGACTCCATTCCGAAAACGACTTCCGTGGCAGGGGAGGCAAAAGAGACATCATTCCCCAGCTCCCCCACGGGACCCGCAACCGCCGGGAGCGAGGCAGGTGGGGGAACTGTCACGCCCGGGGACAGAAGCGTGGTAAGAGATCGCGCAATGCTATCCGCCAAACAAACAGCGGGCCGCCCTAGTCCCCCGGGTACGGAGGATAACAAGGGCGCCACCGCCGACACAACAGCGGCACAAATGGCGGACAGAACGGTGGCGTCCACCAAGGGTGCAGCCGCAGTGGCAGGCATAGGAAAATCCGAGACGCCACGCGAGTCGTGCGCCCCATGGGAGGTTCGTAAACCCCCCGTTGGGAGCAAGGACCCGGACGATCCCTCACTGTCGGGCATCACGGTACAGCCGTCCAGCTGCGAGGAACCTCGCGCAAACCGCCCGCGCCGCGACCTCCTCCTATCCCGAGCATTGGCCGCAGGACGAGAAACCGGAGAGTCGTTACTACTGGAAGGAGGCAGCGCGACGTCGGAATGAACGCCGTCCGCAGCGACGTCGGCAGGCTACGACAGGATGCGGGGAGGGGAAGAACGGTCGCCCTCCACCGGCGCCCGCCGCCCCCTGATGGGGTGAGTGACCCCGGGAGGAGCCGCTCGGCCACGGGCGGCGGCAGCAGCGCCAGTCGCCATCCGAGTCGATCCGGGAGGGGCAGGCGCTACGGGGCCATCCACGGCAGGAGAGGCCAGAAGGGCCGCCCCACCCCCTTCTAACCGTCCCTGCCCTATCCGCAACAGGCAACGGGGGATGTGCAGCGGCAGAGCGGGGGCGACGCACCGCTCTGTCAGGGGAGGGCGTATGTCGGACCCGACCGGCCGAGGGGGAGAGCCAGCCAGATGGATCAGGCCTCATCTGGGCACCCCAGCCGGCAGGATGAATAGCAGCACGCGCGCGCTGCCTAGACTGCGTGTGTCTGGCAGCCGCGTGACCCCCCGCCCATTAACCCCCATGGTGGAGCCCACATGTGGCTGGGTGCTGCCCCCCTGGTGGCCGCAAGCAGCCGATCCGCGGA
This sequence comes from Pseudophryne corroboree, assembly GCF_028390025.1. Lineage (NCBI taxonomy): Eukaryota > Metazoa > Chordata > Amphibia > Anura > Myobatrachidae > Pseudophryne > Pseudophryne corroboree. Next base: position 999,442,531 of record NC_086445.1, read on the forward strand.
CCGGGAGCTCCGTCCCGGCCCCACGTGATCGGAGCTGCCACGGGTGGCGCCTAGCGACGGGCTTAGGGACGGCAGAGCACCGTCCCTGGCTAGCCGCCGCGTGCGCCCTTAATCCCCCTGCGCTCCGTCCCCCGCCGCGGCTAGCAGCGGGGACGGATAGCGCACTCGCGGGGGAGCACGAACGGGCGGCCGAGCCCGGCCGCGCGCGGCCCGGACCTCACTGGCAGCCGCAGCAGGCACTCCCCGTGCTGGCTGCACATCAGAGGCGTCCAGGAGCCGGGCGGGGAGGCAAGCGGTGCGGCTGGGGCGGATTCTGGCTGACCGTAGAGGGTTCAGGATGACACACAGAGGAGCACAAAGGATAGGAAGGGAAAATATAGTAAAAGAGTAGAGGGGATAGAGAAGGGCAAGGAACAGAGGAGAGCGAGTGAAAGACGTACAAAGGGATATTTTAGAAGTATGAGAGAGAATAAGGGTATAGGATATATTAAATGGGAGCAATACTTGCAGGCCTCACGAGAAGAGCTGGAAGAGAGGCAGGAAGTACCCGGTCAGCAGCCTATATGCATGATGGGCCAGACCCTATACATGATTCAGCCAATCAGCCCCTCGGACCCTCTCTCTACGTTCCTCCCACCAAAAACATTAACCCCTTCCAAGCCAAGGTGATGCATAGAGCGGCGCTGCGGAAGCCCAGATGGTGCGTTTATGCTGCTATGGTCACATTATGTTCCCTACGGAGTCTTCCTTGCCACCCATGCACCCACTCCTTGTTACTCAGAACTCCCATAGTGACCTTAGTACCCAGCACTTGCTAGCCAGACCACCGTAGCAACCACCCCTAATGGACCTAGTATCCATCATTTGAAACTCAGAACACATCCTTGCCACCCTAGCAACAGCCCCTTCCATTTTATATAATATATATATACCCATAATAAGGGAATACATAGGATATGTCGGTGCTTGGGATGCCGCTTGTCAAAATACCATCAGCGGCATCATGGTTATTAAAATCCTGACACTGAGTAATTAACTAAGCTAACCCTGATCCCTAACCCCCCTAACCCTAATTCACCTTTCCCGCATCCTAACCATCCCTGGTGGTGCCTAACTCCTCCTTCCTGCTGCCTACACCTAACCCTCTCTGGGTGTGCCTATCCCTAAGGCCCCCTCCCCACAGGCTAACCCTGCTCCTCCCACCCCTGTAGCCTAACCCTCCCCCGCAGCCTAAATCTAAACCTCCCTCACCCTAACGCTTGCCACTCCTCGATTGGGATGGTGATCAATGGCGTGATCCCGGCGCCTGCATTCTGAGTAATGTTGAGATTCCGGCATTGGTATCTATTGGACTTTGTGGTGTCAACATGTTGAATGCCGACCTTTCATACCAGGCCTGCCTTGGAGGCATTACATAACAGAGCATGCCATACACGTAATACAAGGGTGTGTAGGTTTCATCTTTGCAGCCCCGTGTTTTGCGCAGTCCTGTTTCTTCTGGCCAAATAGGTCTATCCTAGTAGGATACGTGTGAATATCTTAAAGAGTGGCTATGTGTGTTCTTAATAAGGCTGATCATGAACTTGTCAGCCATCTTGTGGATGGTGTTTGTCCCTCCCTCCCCATTTTTCTCTTCCTCGTTCTCTTTTTACTACCTCTTTGTTTATAATGTGCTGTTGGGTGGGAAGGCGCTACAAGCCAGCAGCCACATAAGGTGTAAGTTGCCGCTGAGAAGCACGGGTTGGATCTGGGTGACTGGCGTTTGGGTTACTGCCAGTCACCATACCGATGCCAGGATCCCGCAGTTTAGGTTGCCAGCGGGGGGGGGGGGGGGGGGGGGGGGAAGCACAACGAAGGACACCCACAAGTGGAATAGTCCCTGTCAGTCGGCATTCCAACTGTCGGGATTTCACCCAGGTGGGCTTCCGTCATAGGTATAGTGACTAGTGGTCTCCTGACCGCCGGTCACACATCCGCATCCCGTGGAGCACTGATCCTGTGAAGTGCGACTTGCATGGCCTACATCTGCTGGAGGACTCTGGGCAGACACTTGCATGTCAGTCGCCTCCTAATCCGTGGTAGCCAGTGCTGACAGCGCTAGCCACCTCAGAAGATTTCCGTGTATACTACCTGCTAATTCCCTGAGGACAGCCTGGGAATCAGCATACTCCATTATGGAGTTCAGCCCTCCCCCCAGACTCTTATTGGATGGGGGCGGGCTTAGCTGTAGAATGGAATCAGCGCTGTTGTTGGCCATCCACGCGGGCGCCCGCCAGGTGATAACCCCCCCCCCCTGCCCCGTCACTCGCTTCCCCTAAACTCCCTCCCCCCCCCCCCCCCCCCAGCTCCCACGCCAATTTAAACCCCCCCACCCCCCTTTCCCCCAGGGTGTGTTTTTAAATTGAAAAGTCACCACTGAAGGGGTTAATAAATCAAGTTATGACTATTAGACCAAGCAGCCTATGTCCGTGTGGTTATTTCTAGTGATAAGATAGTTATATGAGTCGTACTGTACATATGGTTTAATTGCAATAAAGCTATGGATGCCTATAGAATACATAGGAAACGCGATGACTCTCTGTAATTGAATTGTTCATACTTCCTAGCTGCTCCCTGCATAACACATTATACTGTACTTAGTAAAGTGCAACTACAACACATAATATTGGTAACGAAATGTGCTTGGAATCAGTGTCTACGTCTCCAAAAAATTATGTCTATGTGATGTGATCTCTCTGATTCACTAATTGATCTCTTAATTGGCTGACACAGCAGTCTCTATCGCATGGCGGGCACTAATTGCTACAAGCGTGCCGCTTGTCTAGCCACATGGTACCGTCTATTGTGCCCCCACTAGAGAAGAGGACAGGGGCTTCACCAAGACACTCCTCATACATAGCACTCAGCATATCAAACTGTGTCTTCCCAGTTCACACAAACATTATTAACCATTTCATTCCGTTTGATGTTTTTTTTCTAAACCATATTTCTAGAGTGCCACATGTCTAACTTTGTGTTTAGGCAGATCAGTCTAGGGAAAGGTTTCTCAGGCTTGGTTATTAATTATGGCTTGTGGCGTTAGCACTGGGAGAGAAAATCCCTACATTTAATTCTTGGTCTCACGAGGAGCACATAGATCACATAGGCCCTCATTCCGAGTTGTTTGCTCGCTAGCTGCTTTTAGCAGCATTGCACACGCTAGGCCGCTGCCCTCTGGCAGTGTATCTTAGCTTAGCAGAATACGAACGAAAGATTAGCAGAACTGCTACTAAATAATTCTTAGCAGTTTCTGAGTAGCTCCAGACCTACTTCTAGATTGCGATCAGCTCAGTCCGTTCAGTTCCTGGTTTGACGTCACAAACACGCCCTGCGTTCGGCCAGCTACTTCCCCGTTTCTCCAGCCACTCCTGCGTTTTTCCCTGACACGCCTGCGTTTTTTAGAACACTCCCGGAAAACGCTCAGTTACCACCCAGAAATGCCCATTTCCTGTCAATCATTCACCGATCAGCGGTGCGACTGAAAAGCGCCGCAGGATCCACAGCAAATCTACTAAGTTTTTAGTTAAATAACTAAGCGCATGCGCCCTACGTGCCATGCGCATGCGCATTTAGCAACAAATCGCAGCATAGCGAAAATCGGCAACGAGCGAACAACTCGGAATGACCCCCATATATATGCTGTATGCACAGTACAAGAATTCAGAACGAGGGGCCTAATTCATATTCATAAGTCCGTAGCTTGAGAGTTCGCAATTGCGCAGGCTTTTTCGTACACATCAGGATCATGCCCTATGTCTGTGGTAAGGATGGGGATCGAATAAAATATTGATTGCTGCCTCGAGGCTCTGTTCTGGATTCTGTTCTCTTCACTCAGACAGACGACAAGACGGCGCCGCTCTGGTACCGCATCAAAAGCTAAATCCACAACTACACAGGCCGCAGCCTTTCATACTCTATTTGGCACCCCCGTGCTTGACCCCACTACCTCCTCGCCTCTCTCTGACTCCTTGCCGTCAACCATCATGGAGGATACTGGAGCGTCGTCCACTCCAAAACACCACCAGGCTGGGTCTGTCGGTAGTGAATCGGCTGATATGGCGGCAGTCCTCACACAGTTGCGATCTCTTCCGACTCGACAAGACATCCAACACGATCTATCCAATATGGAAAAAAGGATTCATGATTCCCTCCAAGCGAGTCTCTCCACCATCCAGTCTGATCTCACGCACGTAGCAAATAGAGTGGTCGAACTGGAAGATCACAGAGATGAAACGGACTCTAAGCTCGCAGACCTCCACGATCTTGTATCTCGATACTCACGTACCACCACCGAGATGAGACGTAGACTGGATGATATAGATAACAGAGGTAGGCGGAATAACCTGAGGGTTAAAGGTCTACCAGAGGATGTGCTGCCTCAGGGTTTGGTTGCGGCACTGACCACAATATTCAACGGCCTTCTTGGTGCCGACCCTAGCTCTCAAATAGTGTTTGATAGAGCACACCGGGCACTACGGCCGAGGGGAGCACCCACGGAGCGGCCTAGAGATGTCATCTGCCGGCTACATTACTTTCAGGTGAAAGAGACTATCCTACAGAAGTTCAGACAGACCCCGACCATAGATTTTGAAGGCCACCACATACAGATCTTCCAAGACCTTTCTTGGGTGACCCTATAACAGAGACGTCTTCTCCAACCCCTCACAGAGGCCCTTCGGAAGAAGGAGATAAGATTCCGATGGGGCTTCCCTTTAAGCGTCCAAGTCACCCGCGATGGGAACCGATATGTTCTTGAGGACTATGATGGTGTCCCATCCTTCTGCACCACGATGGGTCTACCGTTAATTTCACTGCCAAATTGGACAGACCCACTGCAGCTCCCAACTACGGCACCACCCCGCAGGGAATCTTGGAAGAAAGTGGGCACCTCCAGACGCCGTAATCGGACTGGCAAGACTGATGAAATGTCTGAAATTCCATGATTGCGTTTGCCATCCTATATTGTGATATCCTTTTTTTTTTCTTATCTATATTACCTAACTGAATGCTCACATTGATCTTTCTTATTGGTTGCTTATTATATGAGCTACTACTGCTCTGAGATTATCTGTTATTTTTTAACGTTAGACGTTACCTCCACACTTAAAATGGGAGGTTTCTTATGGGCAATATGGAATTAGGTGGCGTGATGAGAGGTGGCGGCTGATCGACTATCCTCCGCTCACTTCCTTCCTGACCATGACGTATCCCTTTAAAATACCCTTTTACTTAACTGTCTAAAATTGTTGAGCCCGTTATCAACCTCTGGACCCCCCTCTCTGCTGTACATTTTTTTAGACCATGGGATGCTTAATATTTACCCATGGCTATCAATGCAGAGATTGCTACTATATGTTGTTATCTGTGTTTTGTTTTATTTTTTTTCTTCTGTGCGTTGCATGGTTTTTTCTTCTCTTTTTGCATGTTCAAATTTCTATGTCTCCCTTCCTTCCCTCATGTGTTCACCCACCTACCCCCTCCCTCCCGTGCCACTGTCAATTCCAGGTTATTCGCGATACGGCATTATGTTGGAGCCATGGCCATGACGTATCGATCGGTCAACTGTTCCCTATACTTTTATCAATATGGCTAGCTTAAAAGTTGTTTCCTACAATGTAAAGGGTTTAAATATCCCGGAAAAGAGATCAGGCCTACTACACACCTTACATACAGATGGGGCAGAGGTTGTTTTCTTACAGGAAACACATTTCAAGCGGGGGACATCCCCGGGTCTTCGCTCGCGTCACTTTCCCAATGGTTACTTTAACGATTACTCTGGAGCGAAGGCTAGGGGTGTTGCCATTATCTTTGCCAAACATCTGAGACAGTTAGATGTCTCCGAAAGGTTGATTGGTGATGGGAGGGGGATTCTGGTTAGAGTTACCATGGCCCATCAGACATTTACCTTTGTAAATCTATACCTTCCTAATCAAGGTCAAACTCGGTTTCTTAAGGAAGCTTTGGAGTTAATCGAGCAAAACCTGATGGGTACTTTGGTTGTGGGAGGTGATCTTAATTGGGTCCTTGAGCCCCACTTAGATTCCTCCTCTGGGTCTCCACGGAATACCCTTAGGGAATCCAGAAGATTTAGAGCTGTCCTACATGATTTTCAACTGGTAGACGCTTGGCGTCTTCTGCACCCTTCAGATAGGGACTTTACCTTTTACTCACCCCCACATAACTCATATTCTCGGATAAATTACCTCTGCGTGAGCCATGCCCATCTGGATCTATTGATTGATGCAACGATTGGCCAAATGACTATATCAGACCATGCCCCGATTACGCTCACACTTTCTCTTCGTCATCCTCCCCCCAAACATTGGCGCTGGCGGTTTAATGAACAACTCCTTTGGGACCCTGTTTGCCGAGCCCAGATTGAGACGGCAATAGATGATTATATCTCTCTGAATGCGACTGGTGATGTATCCCCGGTTACATTGTGGGAGGCACATAAATGTGTGATCAGAGGCCAGTGCATACAACTAGGATCACGCCTGAAAAAAAAGAAGGCCGAGTGTAGAAACGCCCTACTAGAGAAAAACAAAACACTGGAACTGGCTCATAAGTCCACACTAGCATCAGACACTTTCGCCGAACTCCAAACAGCGAGGCAAGCCCTTAATACCTTACTCAGCGATGGTACTCGCAGGGCGTTCCGTAGGTGTCGACATAAATATTATAGATGGGGAAATAAACCCGGTAAACTTCTGGCACGTGCTCTTAGAGCCCAGAGATCTTTAACATACATATCCAAACTCACGGGTGATGACGGGGTGTCCCGGGCCTCTGATACTGAGATAGCGAAGATTTTCCATGATTATTATTCAGCCTTATACAATCTGACCTCTGCGCGGACTGTAGATGCACGCAGAGATCACAAGAACAATATACAGAAATTTTTGGACGAAATCACTTTCCCGACTCTCCCAATGGACATAGCTCGAACCCTGGATGACCCTTTTACTGAGGAGGAGTTATTGGCCGCCCTGAAGTCATCCCCTAATGGTAAAAGCCCAGGACCGGATGGTTTTCCAGTCACATATTATAAAGCTTTCCAAGATAAACTCGGCCCCCTTCTCCTGCAGGCCTGCAATGCCATATCATCAACAGCCCCTTTATCGGGACAGTCCCTGAGTGCCCATATTACTGTCATCCCAAAAGACTCTAAAGACCCGACGCTCCCTTCCAGCTATAGACCGATATCGCTGTTAAATGTAGATGTTAAACTATTTGCAAAGCTCATGGCTAATCGCCTTAAGCAATTACTGCCAGATATAATACACCCTGATCAGGTCGGCTTTGTTATGGGCAGAGAGGCAAGGGATAACACTATCAGAGTTATTGATTTAATAGCGCACGCGCAAATAACTGATACTCCCCTCATGCTCCTCTCCACTGATGCAGAAAAGGCCTTTGATCGGGTGGATTGGGATTTTATGGAGGCAGTGCTTCGGCGCTTGGGTCTGGGAGATGTTTTTCTACAGAAGATTCTCTCTTTATATAGAGCCCCGTCTGCGCGGGTTAGAGTAAACGGCGTTCTTTCTGAACCCATATCAATTAAATTCCAATGGCACGCGCCAGGGCTGCCCGCTGTCACCCTTAATCTTTGTCCTATGCATGGAGACATTGGCTCGTGCGATCAGATCCAACCCTAACATTGCGGGCTTGCGGGTGGGCAAAACTGACCATCGTCTAGCCCTCTTTGCAGATGACTTGTTGGCGGTCATGACGAATCCTTTGATTTCTCTACCCAACCTTATGAAAGAATTTGCACGGTTCGGAAACATGTCAAACTTTAAAATTAATTATTCGAAATCTATGGCAATGAATGTCACACTCCCACCTACAATGGCGTCCCTCTTGACGCAGTCATTTCAATTTACATGGCAAAAATCCCATATTACATATTTAGGAATTCAAATCCCATCGACACTCACCACTATAGTTACCATTAATCATACCCCTCTGCTTCGCAGGCTGAGACAGGAGATGAGGCAGTGGCTCACGCAGAGGTTCTCATGGCTAGGCCGTATAAATATAGTGAAGATGAACATTCTCCCCAGGTTACTATACCTCTTTCAAACCGTCCCTTTGAAACTTCCCCCTCAATTCTTAGCTGAAACACACAAAGCGATAAGCCACTTCATTTGGGGCGGACGGAAGCCTAGGTTCAAGCATAGCCATTTATCTAGGCTGAAATCTCAAGGCGGACGACAGCTGCCTATGATTTCTACATACTACCATGCCACAATATTACATAGAATTGTAGACTGGTCCTGCCCCACCTCACATAGGAAACAATGGGTTGACCTGGAATCATATTCCACCAATCTTAACCTACAGGCAGTGCCCTGGTCTCTTAAATTTAGTCGCTCACCACATCCCACTGTGGGGCCCACCTTAGCTTTGTGGCGGACGCTTCGATACAAGATGGGAATCTCGACTAAAAGAACATCCCTTATGCCTATCTTCGATAATCCGTTATTCCCCCCGGGAAGGTCCAATAAGATTGCCTCTAGATGGGGAGAAGCGGGAGTGACCAGGGTAGTTCACTTGCTTGCATGTGGCAAACTCAAAACATTCTCTGAAATACAGAGAACAGGCGATATACCTGCTAAGGATTATTGGTTTTACCTTCAGGTGCGTCACTTTGTTACCTCACAGAGAGAGACAATAGACTTTTATAAGGCACTCACTCCCTTTGAATCCATGTGCAACCAGGAGATAGCCCCCTCACATGTAGTGTCGGGCATCTACAAGATTCTTCAACAGGGCTCCTTCCCTACTGTCCCCTCTTTTTGTGATGCCTGGGATAAAGATTTACTACATCGGGGAATCAAGATCCAATGGGACTCACATTGCAAGGTTATAGCACAATGCTCCACTAGTCTGGACGTTGTGGAGACACAATACAAACTACTGACGAGATGGTGTAGATGCCCGTCCCTGCTACATAAATTTTACCCCTCAGTTTACCCTCTGTGCTGGCGATGTGGTAAGGATACCGGTACACTGATCCACATTTGGTGGGACTGTCCGTCAATTGCCCCATTCTGGCACACGATTAAAGAACTATCGACAAAGATTCTGGGAGGCCCAGTACCCTCAGGACTGGACTTTTGGTTATTATCACATGCCGATATCCCCCTCTCCCGCTACAAGAAGTCCCTCCTTAAACACTTAAATAATGCGGCACGAGCGGTACTTCCGGTACATTGGCGGTCCACTAAACCACCGACAGTATGGGAATGGTTCCAACGCATTGACTTCTATATGCATATGGAAGATGTCTATTCTGCCGCTTTAGACAAATACTCAGACTATATAGCTACTTGGCTTCTTTGGATAGACTTTAAGACCACTAAGACCTATACTGATTACGCACCCTGAATACATACTGATGATGGAGGTGATCGAGATTTCCGCACTGACCTCAAAATGTTCTATGTCTGTGGCCTTCCAACTCTCCCCCCCCTTCCCTTTTGTTCTTCTTCTCCCTCTCTCCCTTTTTCCCCTTGTCCTCATTTCTCTGTTTATTTCCAAATGTTTGCCGCCTTACGCTCTGTATTAATACTGTGTTATTGAACAATATTGTTGCAAGGTTGCTCTTTATTTCTGATTCGGTAACCTGAACTGAACGTTACATGGTTTAAGATAACACGTATGAATCTGTTAATCCTTCTTCTTCATAACCATTTAGTTATGCTTTGTAACTACAGTTGATAAGCTATGAGACGGCTGTCTACGTTCTATTTTTGATATGTACGCTGAAATGTTTGGAAAATGTTTTATATTGCAAAATGAAAAATAAAGAATTAAAAAAAAAAAAATATTGATTGCTGTGATATTTTTCTAATTGATTAAATAAGAATGGGGGGGGGGGGGGGGGGGAATAAATAAGTACATTTTACTCTGAAAAAAAGCTGCCAAACACAATAACTTCTTGTGTCGAAAGGGAGCCAGTGGTGTATAAAGCTTCGCATTCAATCGGTCTCAAAATCATGTTACATGCATCTAAAAAACATACCATACACAAGACACTACAAAAACTAATCCATGCTCTCATAGGGGGTCATTCCGAGTTGTTAGCTCGTTGCCGATTTTCACAACGGAGCGATTAAGGCGACAATGCGCATGCGCATGGTACGCAGTGCGCATTGTCGAAGTCGGAAAATATTGCAATACACACACCACATGCAAACACCACACAGATGGCATCCATATATGTACTTAGTCTGGCGTGCGTGCAGCATACTCGCAAATTGCGTACAATCGCCTCCCACGGGAGTGCGCGTACGGGCGTGGTATGAGCAATTACAGAAAGATTCTTACTTGCAATGGAAATTAATACAGCCACATGCCACATGACCCAGCCTGTGTCGAGTCACTGTTCACATACACACTAATCTAACCAAACATGCACATCCTTCCAAAACAATGTCTTGTTCACTCCAATGTTTGAACAGACCCCCTGGTCTGTGAAGAAAGACAAACACAAACCAAACAAGACATCGTTTGGTGGGGGCCAGAACAATGGGAGACAAATATCCCAATAGATACACACAAGCTTGTGGTTGCAAATTATTAACTACTGGCAGCCTGCAGTCTAGAAAACCTTTGAAAGATAGATATAATAAGCAGGGAAACAAATATATATATATATATATATATATATATTTGTGTGTATCTTGAGAATGGTTGGTCATTTCATGTGTAGGATCATGTTGCTTGGAGATAGCATGACAGGGTAACCTAATGAACATGGAAATATCTGTCACACATTGCATGTTTCCCAAACTTGGTGCACACATTGCACATAGTCTCCCCTTTCCCCTCATGCAACTTTTACTTATTTGCAAGGCACAACAAGGGAATTATACACCTTTACAGTATGCGAGGGGACAGTAACTGATCAGAGCATCATGCATGGTATCTACGTGTTCGGATAATTATGAGTAATAATCCGGTGTTGGTTTGGAGAAGATCGCATGTCGTTGCGAATAGTTATTCGCAAAGGCAGATTAAAGGTGTATTTGTGTTTATTATGTACTTGGTATGCGGTGGGAATCCAGAGCTGACCAGCAGTACACACCCCTGGATCAAGGTATCGCCCATCTCTTCAAACCGACCAATGACCTCTCCTGTACTGTAAACGACCATCCCTCCAACCAATCAGTGGAGAGCATACAACCTTATTGTATTGTATTTTGGGCAAGGGTATATACACCTTGCACCTGGGCCGGTAACTCTCTCTCTCTGCTTTTTAAAGACTCATAGGTCGTCTCGCCAGACGGCTGGGGACCATATCCGGGTAGCGCAAGCGACAAAGCGTACGTATCATTGGGTGTGACTCTTTCTCTGTGATTGAATTGTATTGTGTTGTACCATTTATATTTTAACTTATTGTAATCCCCTTTTACAAATATATTATTGCTTGTTGCTGCTTTGGACCACAACATACAATCAAATACTGGTGTTGCATTCAGTTTCTGTTGAGCGTTTGTATAGTGTAATTGCCACACCTAGAACTGCCTCGTGCTCTCAGCGTGTCGGTCTGTGTGTATGCACTGAGTGTAAGCTGCACGGCTATTCCGGCGTGTGTACGCAAAGTGCGTGCACAGGCCCTCATTCCGAGTCGTTCGCTCGGTATTTTTCATCGCATCGCAGTGAAATTCCGCTTAGTACGCATGCGCAATATTCGCACTGCGACTGCGCCAAGTAATTTTACAATGGAGATAGTATTTTTACTCACTGCTTTTTCATCGCTCCGGCGATCGTAGTGTGATTGACAGGAAATGGGTGTTACTGGGCGGAAACAGGCCGTTTTACGGGCGTGCGGGAAAAAACGCTACTGTTTCCGGAAAAAACGCAGGAGTGGCCGGGGAAACGGAGGAGTGTCTGGGCGAACGCTGGGTGTGTTTGTGACGTCAAACCAGGAACGACAAGCACTGAACTGATCGCAGATGCCGAGTAAGTGTGGAGCTACTCTGAAACTGCTAAGTAGTTTGTAATCGCAATATTGCGAATACATCGTTCGCAATTTTAAGATGCTAAGATACACTCCCAGTAGGCGGCGGCTTAGCGTGAGCAACTCTGCTAAAATCGCCTTGCGACCGATCAACTCGGAATGAGGGCCACAGTACGGGACTGTGGCCCTCATTCCGAGTTGATCGGTCGCAAGGCGATTTTAGCAGAGTTGCTCACGCTAAGCCGCCGCCTACTGGGAGTGTATCTTAGCATCTTAAAATTGCGAACGATGTATTCGCAATATTGCGATTACAAACTACTTAGCAGTTTCAGAGTAGCTCCACACTTACTCGGCATCTGCGATCAGTTCAGTGCTTGTCGTTCCTGGTTTGACGTCACAAACACACCCAGCGTTCGCCCAGACACTCCTCCGTTTCCCCGGCCACTCCTGCGTTTTTTCCGGAAACGGTAGCGTTTTTTCCCGCACGCCCATAAAACGGCCTGTTTCCGCCCAGTAACACCCATTTCCTGTCAATCACACTACGATCGCCGGAGCGATGAAAAAGCAGTGAGTAAAAATACTATCTCCATTGTAAAATTACTTGGCGCAGTCGCAGTGCGAATATTGCGCATGCGTACTAAGCGGAATTTCACTGCGATGCGATGAAAAATACAGAGCGAACGACTCGGAATGAGGGCCTGTGTACGCTAACTGGGGACAGAGTACGTAGGTAAAGGATTTATTACAGCGGCCGCAGCGGCTTCAGTTACAGTGTGGAATAGGGGTTAGTGGCTGCTTTCCAAGAAGTCTATCGAACTTCTCAGTTGAGGGCATCGTCCGGCTCGTCTCATACCCGGCTTTTGCACAACATTGCAGGCGCTTGCCAGCAGCAAAGGGTGGATTAGCATTATTATATTGTGTTGAGCTATCTTGTGCTGCTGAACCGCGCCTGTACTGCATTGGTTAGGGATGCTTGCGTGAACCGCAAGGACAAAGGAAAAAAAAAAGCAATTTAAAAGTTTTTTCTTTTTTTCTTTTGCACATGTAACCTTGCGTAAAGGCGCACACAGCGTACCCATACTTTGCATCCATCCCACATATTGTTGCCATAGGTTATAACGGTCATTTATAGGTTTGTGTGAAACCGGATACATCTGTGTTGCTATATACATTTGAAGTAACTGTGATAATAATATAGTTGTAAGAACACAAAACGCAGCTCTGGCCTAGTCTTTTAGGTTAAACAGAGCAATTGTGGGGTGTGTTCGTGAGCGACAATAGTTTATATCGCTCACATTTATACTGTGTGATTTGTTTTAGTGCGGGCGCACTTTTGTACACGTGGCCTGGACAAAGTACGTGAGCGCGCACAAGCGTGAAAAGGCACGTGCGGTTGCATAATTACGCAAGTTGCGTAAGATCGCTAACGTCAAGGACAAACCACACAATAGTTCAATTTAAAGCGGAGTAGTAGATGTTTATCTACAAACAGCACATAACTATCCGGTTTCAAACGCAGATAAGAATAACATTGATAAAGTGTGTTACCTCTGGGGAAAGCTATCAGTTAACAGGAAAGGATATTTTTCTGATCAGAAAACTATAGAGTGTTAGTGTGGGCTGAAAAAGGTGTGAATGTATTGAACCCCGCTTGGTGGACTTGGTGAACTCGGTGAAACTCGGTGAACTTGGTGAGCACGGTCTAGGTGAACACGTGCAACGGAGTGTGATAAAGCTTTGTGAAGTTGATGTTTTAAAGGTTTTTTTTTGGTATTACACTCCGGCTGTTTTGGAGCACAGTGTGAAGACTCCAGTGATCCTACAACTTATAGATAGCACGTGTCTTTAAGCGGTACGATTGGACCGCACGGTTGTGTGAGCGATATGTGGCACAACGTGATACAAAGTTTTGCATATTTGTGCATAAATCTCGTCATCATACGCGTTGTGTAAAGCACATGCAAGCATGATTTGTGTAAAAATTGTCTTTTAGGCAGATATTCACTGGGTACGGTAAGTTACTCCTAAAGGCCCAGGGGATATAGGCCGAAGTAGGGCCTGCACTGGCTACGCGTGTCTGCTAAATAGGGCGGATCCGTGGTACTCGGAGCAGAAGAAGTTAGTGGAAGAACTTTGAGGACTTCCACCATTTGACTACTGTGTTTGGAGCATTTTAGGAAGTTTTCCCGTGTTAAAAGGGTCCACAATGGGAGCCAAGTGCACAACACAGGGACGTTCCTCAGTCAGGGTTCAGACAGCAGAATTGAGACCCAGGGGGTCAGCTCGGTTGGTAATGTGGGGGAAGTATGGTCCCCACACTGAGACCTTTTGTGATGAATGGACACGAATGACTGTGGGGGATAAAGCATCATTTCCTGGGATAGGTAGTTTTGATCCAGAGGTACTACACAATGTAAGGATTAGAATATGCCTGCTCAAATCCAGAAAGCAAAGGGTAAGGCATACAGATTGTTTAAACTTGTGGCAACAAGAAGGGGATGTGCAAAGGGAGCTTGCTCGCACAGCAAGTTCCAAACCAGGCAGAAGCGTGAATGCGACAGCACCACCACCACCATATGTTGATGGAGAGAAGAGTGTCACCACCAATGATACAAAGGTAGAGGTCAGGGAAATGCGCAGCGAATGTATTAAAACTAACGCTTGTACCTTGTACCCTGTTTTACCTTCTCCCCAAGATTACAGCAACATAGAGGATGAGCTTAGCATGATCTCAGCCCTTGCCCTGGCTGCCACCATACACGACACAAGGGTGGGCATTGCCCAACCACCAAGGGCAGTGGCCGCATCAGCCAGTGAGGGGGCAGATGAGATCGTGGTGACTGGTAAGTACGGTACCGTCCATTATGCAGAAACAGTGACTCCCCGTATTGTAGAGACAAACAAGAAAGATGTGGTTGCGTTGCATCCAGTTAGGGTGATTGCAGTCCCTAACGGGAGAACTGACACTCAGGGGGTGAACCCAATCAGGAACATTGCAATGTACTGTCCCTGGTCCCGTATGGAGCTGAGGTCAATTATGGCAGAATTCCCTGACCCCAGAAAGGATTTAGTCGGATGCCAGAAATATATAAGAGATTTAGGACTTTCCCAAGAACCCACAAACAAAGATTGGCGGACGGTGTTGCGAGCGAGTCTCCCCTCTAACA
The DNA here is from genome assembly GCF_028390025.1 of Pseudophryne corroboree. NCBI lineage: Eukaryota > Metazoa > Chordata > Amphibia > Anura > Myobatrachidae > Pseudophryne > Pseudophryne corroboree. Next base: position 999,457,708 of record NC_086445.1, read on the forward strand.
TTGACATCCCAAAATTTATTACAGACTGCAACCTAGATGCAGAAGTGCCACTCACTGATGCTTACAATCAGGAGAATGTCAGGCAAATCAATATACAACTAGGTTTGTATTTGCCAGCCGTAGTTAGATGGAATAAGATTTTTTCCATAAGACAGAAAGAGAATGAACTGGCATCCGAATATTTCCACAGAGCTTTGATGGAAATAGCTAAATTCACTGGGGTTGAGGATATTAGAGACAATGTCAACCACAGGGAAGTAGCTGTCTCTGTATTAATGGAGGTATTGAAGGAGGCACTGAAAACGAGGGTGCAAACTTCTATGCCAAACTGGAGGGGTATTACGGTGACTGCACTTAGGGAATCAGCACTGGAGCATGACCGTAATATCCAGAAAACCAGGGAGGCACAAGGGGAGCGGTTGATGGTGAGGAGCATGCAAGCACTGGAAGGAGCACCAACTCGACCAAAACCCCAGGCCCCTGACACATGGAAAAAGCCAAGAGTTTGTTATCTGTGTAAATGGGAAGGGCATTATGCCAGAAATTGTAACAGCACACAAAAATTCAGACCCCTAGACAAGAACACGAGCAAAGTAATTATACACATAGAGGAGATCAGGGATCATACAGGAGAGAGAACGAGCTGCATAGAGGGGAAACAAGGAGGTACCCACCACGGGAGGACTGGCGAGCCCCCGAAGACTTACCGTTATCCCCCTCACATATCATAGCCGCCAACGCCCAAAGGGTGGGTCCACGGCCCCAATAGAGGTTAGGCCACACCTGTAGTCTGCAGCCTGTGAAGCTGATTGCTGGCCCTGGGAATGAACCTGAGGTCTTGGTCAAAGTAGCAGGAACACTACAACCATTTCTTGTAGATACAGGGGCGACCAGATCTGTACTCAAAGCTCCAACCAATTTACTGACCACGGGCAAAACAATTTCGGCAATGGGAGTAACAGGAACGGTGCAACACTACCCTTTGAGTAGACCGGCAGAGATTACGATAGGGCCCCTGCAGACCAAACACTCTTTTCTGCTGGCTGCATCGGCTCCGACTAACCTGCTTGGAAGAGATTTATTGTGTAAAATGCGGTGTGTCATATATTGTACTCCTGAGGGTGTCTTCTTGGATATACCCGAGAATCACGTTCAAAAAGTGCAAGATATATTAGACACCCCTCAAAGGCTAATGTCGCACTCTGCTGTTATAGACAAGTGTCCATCAAAGGTAGAGGAAATGATCTCACAAATACCGGGTTCCCTTTGGACCAAAGATGGACAAGACACTGGATTGATGGCGAATGTAGCCCCAGTAGTAGTACAAGTAAAAGATGGTAGGATAGCTCCAAAAATCCCTCAGTATCCTCTGAAGCCAGAGGTGGAATTAGGAGTGTACCCCGTCATAGAGCGCTTGCTACAACAGGGCATCCTAGTCAGGACGTCCAGCACTGCCAATAGTCCCATCTTCCCTGTGAAAAAGAGTGGGGGGAGGGGTTACCGGCTAGTGCAGGATTTAAGAGGGGTGAACAAAATAGTTGAGAGTCAATTCCCCGCAGTGCCCAATCCAGCTATCATCTTGATGCAGATCCCCGCAACCTCTTCATACTTCACTGTCATTGATCTCTGTTCTGCCTTCTTTTCTGTCCCTCTCCACCCCGACAGTCAGTACCTTTTCGCCTTTTCTTACAGGGGAGTACAGTACACCTGGACTCGGCTTCCCCAAGGCTTCATTGACAGCCCAAGTATCTTCTCCCAAGCACTGCATGACTGTTTGCAATCCTTTCAACCTGAAAATGGCTCAGTGCTAATACAGTATGTTGATGACTTATTGTTGTGCTCTGACTCATTTGAAACGTCCTTGGCAGATACGAAGCAGCTGCTGCTTCACCTCTCCCAGACAGGACACAAGGTTTCAAAGGTTAAATTACAGTTGTGCAGTAAAAGGGTGAGGTATTTGGGGCATTGCTTGACACAAGGACAACGACACCTCACTGCTGATAGGATAGAAGCGATTCGCAACATGACTCTGCCACAAACCCAGCAACAGATCCGCACTTTCCTAGGAATGTGTAGGTACTGCCGAAACTGGATCCCAGGGTTCTCCATACTGGCTTTACCCTTGCAAGAGATGGTCTCTTCAAACAAACTAGATCGGATTTCGCACACAGATGAGTCCAAACTGGCATTTGAGAGACTCAAACAGTGCCTATCACAGGCACCTGCATTAGGTATGCCAGATTATGGTAAACCCTTTGAATTGTACGGTACAGAGATTGCTGGGTGTGCGGCAGGTGTTTTAACACAGAAACATGGTGATGCCAGCAGACCAGTAGCATACTACAGTGCACAGTTGGACACTGTAGCATGGTCTCTCCCCACATGCTTGCGAAGTGTTGCAGCGATAGCTTTGCTAGTGAGTAAGAGCGAAGACGTAGTGTTAGGACACAACCTGACCATCCATACACCTCATGCAGTATCAGCCTTACTGAAGTCTGCCCAAACCAGACATGTCTCATCTGCGCGGTTTACAAGGTGGCAATTATCACTAATTGCCCCTGTAAACATCACCATAAAGAGATGCAGCTCACTAAATCCTGCAACTTATCTGCCAGGTGTGCTTGGACAGGCACAAAGGGTGGAGGATGAGAATGATGGTGAAGGAGGATTTAGTGCAGACACTGATACGCATGATTGTATGGAATATCTGAACCAGACTTTCACTGCAAGACCTGACATTAGTGACAACCCACTGGAAAACGTAGATTTTACTTTTTACACTGACAGTAGTTGCCACAGACAGACGGACTCGGGAGACCTGTGTACTGGATACGCAGTCATAGATGACAGAGGTATCATAGCAGCTGAGCCCCTGGGCCCACCGCACTCAGCACAAGCTGCTGAGCTGGTCGCCCTAACCAGAGCGTGTGAACTGGCCAAGGGTAAGTCAGCTAATATATACACAGATTCTAGGTACGCCTTTGGAGTGGTGCATGATTTCGGGGCCCTATGGCGCCTCAGAAATTTCATGACAGCAGCTGGCACACCCGTGGCGCATGCGACCCACATCAAAAGATTGCTATCAGCAATACAAGACCCCGACAGAGTGGCTGTTATCAAGTGCAAAGCCCACACTTACAGTCAAGACCCAGTGTCACTTGGTAACAGCCGGGCAGACGAAGCTGCCAAGGCAGCAGCAAGTTCAGCCACACTAACCAACATCACACCACTGATGACATTTAACACAATAAGCACACAACAACTCATTGAAATGCAAGATTTGTGTTCCCTGCAGGAGAAGTCCGTCTGGAAGGCGAAGGGATATGGAAGAGAATCTTCGGGCCTCTGGACAGATGGGCACGGTAAGCCAGTGGACCCAAGGCATATCTTCCAGCCCTAGCGGAAGCAGCTCACGGCCTGGCCCACTTGGGCAAGGAAGGTATGTGCAAACTGGTCAGGGCATACTGGAGTGCACCAGGGTTCTCATCTCATGCAGGTAGGAGGGCAATGGCTTGTATTACCTGCATGAGAAAGAATGTTGGGAAGACAATACCGACGGAACCATCCCATATCCTTCCTACGGACGGACCCTTCCAGGTAATACAAATAGACTTCATACAGTTACCACCCTGTAGGAATCTGAAATATGTCCTAGTGTGTACAGATGTCTTTTCAAATTGGGTAGAAGCATTCCCCGCTGCCACAAATACTGCTACGTTCACTGCAAAGAAAACTGTGCAGGAATTTGTGTGTAGATATGGTATCCCTAGAATAATTGAAAGTGATAGGGGTACCCATTTTACAGGTGAAGTCTTTCAGGTCATGTGCAAACTGATGGGTATTAATAGCAAGCTACATACTCCGTACCGGCCACAGGTGAGCGCAAAGGTGGAGAGAATGAATAGCACTATTAAGAACAAGCTTAGCAAAGTGATGGTTGAAACTGGATTGTTGTGGCCAGAGGCATTGCCACTAGTGTTGTACAGCATCAGAACCACTCCCAGGTTACCACTTAACCTATCACCCTTTGAAGTTCTTTTTGGGCGACAACCTCACGTAATGATTGACCCCCAGGATGATTTGAAATGTAATAATGAAGTGACTGTGCAATATTTGGTTAGGACGAGCCAGCAGCTCAGAAATCAACAAAGAAATCTAAAGCTGGTGATTCCTGACCTACCAAACAGTAATTGTCATGACATTGAACCTGGGGACTTTGTGATGATTCGAAATTTTCTACGCTCATGTTGCCTCATTGACAGGTGGGAAGGACCGTACCAAGTTTTATTGACCAGTACAACAGCACTAAAGGTCGGCGAAAGAGAGACTTGGGTCCACTCGTCCCATTGCAAGAAAGTTGCAGACCCGGAGACAGCTCGTGATAAGGAGAAAGGTGAAGAGAACCTTGTATCGCTGGAGCAGCTATTCCGGGAGAACTAAAAAGGCAAGACTGTTGAGCGGTACCCGAGCGTAGGGAGCGGAAAGAGCAAAGATGGTTGGTGCAGCCAGAGACGGTTAACAAAGATCAAGGAAGGTTGTCGCACCAGTTTTTCTTTTTTCACCTCCCCACTACTTTCTCTTTGTTTTTTTGTTTTTCTCCCTCATCTTCCTATTTTTGTCCCTAACGAAATGGATCCATCCCAAGAGACTGTATTCCGGCTTTTTCTGGTGGTTTTGTTTTTGTGCAGGACAATTTGTTTTTGTGAGGGCCCCCGAGACGTCAAGCAAGGATCTGGAGTGAGTTCTGATGGAGAGTACGGGTTGGTAGGACCCCAGGATCAGCGTATCACTTTCACCAAGGCTAGCATCAGAAAAAGGAAATCCACAAACCGGAATCCAACTCATCAATCACAAAAAAATGTCATTTTTGTATGTACCATTACATGTCTTCTGTTCATCTCTGTAGGGCTAGGTTAGTGAAACACACATAGTCATTAGATAATAGGGACACATAATTGCTCACACATATGGATCCCCACGATGTATCATCAGATAAATGTGCTCCCCATTTATCATATAGCTCGGTGGAGTTTGTTGGACCATGTACAGACCCTTAATACGGGATGAGAAGGAATATAATGAATACTTCGCAAAGCCTAGAAGCTAGTGATGCACGATGATACATCCCCCTCAGGCAGTTACTCATACATACACGTTTTTCCTATCACACTAGGCCATCCATTTCTCACCTATGACCTTTTCTCCCTCTTCCAAGGTACATACTCGCCCATTGTAATGTATAGCATGTAAATATTCTTTGCTGTTACTAATATTAGTGGCAGTTATTGTTGACTGCCAAAGGGTGGACTGTCGAAGTCGGAAAATATTGCAATACACACACCACATGCAAACACCACACAGATGGCATCCATATATGTACTTAGTCTGGCGTGCGTGCAGCATACTCGCAAATTGCGTACAATCGCCTCCCACAGGAGTGCGTGTACGGGCGTGGTATGAGCAATTACAGAAAGATTCTTACTTGCAATGGAAATTAATACAGACACATGCCACATGACCCAGCCTGTGTCGAGTCACTGTTCACATACACACTAATCTAACCAAACATGCACATCCTTCCAAAACAATGTCTTGTTCACTCCAATGTTTGAACAGACCCCCTGGTCTGTGAAGAAAGACAAACACAAACCAAACAAGACATCGTTTGGTGGGGGCCAGAACAATGGGAGACAAATATCCCAATAGATACACACAAGCTTGTGGTTGCAAATTATTAACTACTGGCAGCCTGCAGTCTAGAAAACCTTTGAAAGATAGATATAATAAGCAGGGAAACAAATATATATATATATATACATATATATATATATATATATATATATGTATTTGTGTGTATCTTGAGAATGGTTGGTCATTTCATGTGTAGGATCATGTTGCTTGGTGATAGCATGACAGGGTAACCTAATGAACATGGAAATATCTGTCACACATTGCATGTTTCCCAAACTTGGTGCACACATTGCACATAGTCTCCCCTTTCCCCTCATGCAACTTTTACTTATTTGCAAGGCACAACAAGGGAATTATACACCTTTACAGTATGCGTGGGGACAGTAACTGATCAGAGCATCATGCATGGTATCTACGTGTTCGGATAATTATGAGTAATAATCCGGTGTTGGTTTGGAGAAGATCGCATGTCGTTGCGAATAGTTATTCGCAAAGGCAGATTAAAGGTATATTTGTGTTTATTATGTACTTGGTATGCGGTGGGAATCCAGAGCTGACCAGCAGTACACACCCCTGGATCAAGGCATCGCCCATCTCTTCAAACCGACCAATGACCTCTCCTGTACTGTAAACGACCATCCCTCCAACCAATCAGTGGAGAGCATACAACCCCATTGTATTGTATTTTGGGCAAGGGTATATAAACCTTGCACCTGGGCCGGTCACTCTCTCTCTCTGCTTTTTAAAGACTCATAGGTCGTCTCGCCAGACGGCTGGGGACCAGATCCGGGTAGCGCAAGCGACAAAGCGTACGTATCATTGGGTGTGACTCTCTCTCTGTGATTGAATTGTATTGTGTTGTACCATTTATATTTTAACTTATTGTAATCCCCTTTTACAAATATATTATTACTTGTTGCTGCTTTGGACCACAACATACAATCAAATACTGGTGTCGCATTCAGTTTCTGTTGAGCGTTTGTATAGTGTAATTGCCACACCTAGAGCTACCTCGTGCTCTCAGCGTGTCGGTCTGTGTGTATGCACTGAGTGTAAGCTGCATGGCTATTCCGGCGTGTGTACGCAAAGTGTGTGCACAGTACGGGACTGTGTACGCTAACTGTGGACAGAGTACGTAGGTAAATGATTTATTACAGCAGCCGCAGCGGCTTCAGTTACAGTGTGCAATAGGGGTTAGTGGCTGCTTTCCAAGAAGTCTATCGAAAATTCTCAGCATGCGCTAAGTATTTTAGCACAAAACTTAGTAGATTTACTCACGTCCGAACGAAGAATTTCCATCGTTGAAGTGATCGGAGTGTGATTGACAGGAAGTGGGTGTTTCTGGGCGGAAACTGACCATTTTCTGGGAGTGAGCGGAAAAACGCAGGCGTGCCAGGATAAAACGCGGGAGTGTCTGGAGAAACGGGGGAGTGGCTGGCCGAACGCAGGGAGTGTTTGTGACGTCAAACCTGGAACGAAACGGGCTGAGCTGATCGCAGTGTAGGAGTAAGTCTCGAGCTACTCAGAAACTGCTAAGAATTTTCTATTCGCAATTCTGCTAATCTTTCATTCGCAATTCTGCTAAGCTAAGATACACTCCCAGAGGGCGGCGGCCTAGCGTGTGCAATGCTGCTACAATCTGCTAGCGCGCGAACAACTCAGAATGACCCCCATTATCTCCCACATTAATAATCCTTACTGGTCTTACCAAGAAGAGACTCTCACCACTACCATCCATTCTGAATGCAGCTGCGAGGTTAATCTTCCTTGCTAGGCATTCATTGTCTGCAGATCTGCTCTGTCAGTCCCTTCATTGGTTACCTATATTCTACCATATTTAATATAACATAATTTTACTCACACACAAGGCTATTGGGGGTCATTCCAAGTTGATCGCTCCCTGCCGTTTTTCGCAGCGATCAGTTAAAAAAACTGCAAATCTGCGTACGCGTAGGCACCGCAATGCGCACACGTAGGCACCGCAATGCGCACATGCGACGTACGGGTACATCGAGCATCGTGATTTTGCACAGGTTCTAGCAACGCTTTCAGTTGCACTGGTGGTTGCAAGAAGATTGACAGAAAGTGGGAGTGTCTGGGTGTCAACTGACCGTTTTCTGGGAGTGTTTGGAAAAACACAGGCACGGCCAGGCGATTGCTGGATGGGTATCTGACGTCATTACCGTGTCACTCGTCGTAATCATTGCACAGGATAAGTAACTACAGGGCTGGTCTTGTTTTGCACAAAATGTGTTTGCAGGCGCTCTACTGCACAGGCGTTCGCACTCCTGCAAAGCAAAAATACACTCCCCCGTGGGTGGCGACTATGCGTTTGCACTGCTGCTAAAAACTGCTAGTGAGCGAACAACTTGGAATGACCCCCATTAACCAAACTACACCAATGTATATCTCTTCTCTTATCTCAAAATATCACCCTACACGACCTCTCCACTCTGCAAAAGATCTACATCTCTCATTCACACCCATTACTCACTCACGGTTGCAGGACTTTCTTCTGGCTGCACCCACTCTATGGAATTCCCTCCCACGCACAATAAGACTCTCCTCTACTCTCCAGACCTTCAAGTGTTCCCTGAAAACCCACTCAGGCAAGATTATCAAATTCCAGAACCACTTGCTTAACCTTCGTAAGTTTTCCTATCCAATTATATCCCCCTGTACAGTCCACACATGTACTGGCCTCGGTTCATCATTGCTGTGTGGCCATATCATACAGCCCACCGAGAACCTTTGCAATCTGGTGGACAACTATGCAATAGATAACACCTATCCTTGTGTATCCATGCCTATTTCCCCATATATTGTAAGCTTGACAGCAGGGCCTTCCTACCTCTATGACTGTTTGTTATTACCCAGTTTTGTGTTATCATTGTGTCCAGTTGTAAAGCGAAATAGAATTTCCTGCGCTATATAAGAACCTGTTAATAAAACAAATAAATAATATATATAATATATACTAGTATCCTGTCCCCCATCACATGCATACCAGTTGCATATGGACACATTGCAGTCACGTTTAATTCTGTGGAGTGTGTATGCCCAGAGGCACAGTAGCGGTTGAGATACACAATATCAGAAACACTGACGTATCTATAACGGGTGCAGTGTGTGCGGTGCACACGGGCCCCTGAGTAAAATGGGGGCCCCCACCGCACACGCTGCACCCATTTTTTTAATACTTACCCCTCTAGAGTCCCGCGCCGATGTCAGCAGCGCTGTGGAATCAGCATGAAAATGGCGCAGCGGCCATTTTCATGGAGTTCTGCGCATGTGCAGTGGAGAAATCACTGGGAAAATGGCCACCGCGCCATTTTCCCGGTGATCTGCACTTGTGCAGTAGAGTCTGAGCCCTCTAGTGCTCAGACTCTCCAGCGCTGCCAGCAGAGAAGAGTGGGCACGAACGGAGGAGGCAGCACCTGGGCCTCCTCCTCTCTTGATCAGAAATGTTTTGGAAATGAGCTGGGGGTTCCTGGGCAGTGGCTACTCAGACGCTCGGAGGGTGGTCCGTGTTATGGTAGTAACGCAGGCGTGAAGGCAATACTGAGACAGAAAATATGCACTTACCATAGGCAGAGACAATTAACTCCCGGCCAGCCGCAGGAGCTGTGCTGGCTGGGAGTTACTCCACAAATACAAAAGCATCGCCGTTGTGCGATGCTTTTGTATTTGTGCGGGGGGGCGGCACTGACATGCGGGGGGGCAGACTAGTCCTGTGCTGGGCGTCCCCCCGCAAGTCAGGGAAGATGATCGTAGCTGTGCTGAATTTAGCACAGCTACGATCAACTCGGAATGACCCCCATAGTCAACATAATTTGATTAATTTCATTTCAACATCATTTTTTGAGGCTTGAGTGAGTCATAAAATATCTGCAGATCAGTTTACTCTCTTCCACAAAATGTCTCTGCCCCATGACAGATAAAGCTGTGCGGAGAGCCGGCAGTGTGATCAGCTCTGTGTTCCCGATGAGCAAACAAGCTGATCGCTGTGTAAAAAATAAAATAAAGTAAAAAAATAATAAAATCATACTTACTGTACCTACCCAGGGACCAGTCACCAGTGCTCTTGTGGGGGCTGCCTGTCATCGGGGCTCCCTGCTGCTCCTGTGACCCCCGGTGCAGTAAAGTGATACTGCAAAGCGGCAGCTCACTTTACAGCACTGGAGGTTACAGCAGCAGAGAGCCCTGATGACCTGCAGCCCTTCAGGAGCACGATAACCTTTCCGTGGGTAGGTGAGTATGAACATGTCACAACTGAGGGCCTGAGCTGACGGGAGGCAGCCTAAGTTGTAGGGGCTGAGATGTAACGGAACCTGGGAGGTTGTATCAGACCCCTAGACATGTAAGTAACATGTAGAATAACTGCCCGAAGGCGTGACCACGACAACCAGGATAAAAGTCAATGATGTTTATTATGACAAACTCCGTAACACAGCAGCAGTAAAAGGAAACATAAAAGTCAACAGAGGATAAATACAATTCCTGGGTACTACAGGGTGGCAAGGGCCACAGGCACTGGTAGTGTGAGACAGTTCTTATAATCTTCTAGTTGGAAAGTCCTTACCAGGCCTGACTGTAGCAATGGAGAGAACCCAGGATCGTACCAGCTGGTGTTCCAGGAAAGGCTGGGCTGCTGAAGATAAAACGGCTGCTGTGGATACTGGCTGGAACCAGACTGTTGTTGGTACGGAGTGGATACTGGCTGGAACCAGTTAAATAATAAACGAACTTGAGAGCGATGAAATAATAATGAAGTTTGGAGTTTGAGAGCGGTGAAATAATAATACCGGTGGAGAGTGGTAAACTGCAGAAAAGGACACCGGCCCTTTAAGAGAAGCTATACACTGCTGGAAGCTGGGCTGGAAGCAGGTGATTGTTTGAAAGCGGTGAAATAATAATACCGGTGGAGAGTGGTAAACTGCAGAAAAGGACACCGGCCCTTTAAGAGAAGCTGTACACTGCTGGAAGCTGGGCTGGAAGCAGGTTATTGTAGTAGCTGGAAACAGGTGAGTCCAGAATGGATCGGAGAGTCAGGCTACACCGCAGATGGAATGCTGGTGCGGGTCTCTATAGCAGAAGTCTGGAGACAGGAGCTGGAACCTGGAAGACAACCACAGGAGAGAGACAAACTGGAACTAGGTTAGACAACCAAAGCACTGACGCCTTCCTTGCTCAGGCACAGCTTATTTATACCTGCAGCAAGGAAGGGGTTGGCTAGGCAATTATGCAGATTAACAATACAGACAGCAGATTGGTGGAAATGATCAGATGACAAAATCCAAGATGGCTGCGCCCATGCAGACACTTGGAGGGAAGTTTGGTTTGTAATCCATGTGAGAATTGAAACAGCAATGGCGGCGCCGGCCACAGGAGACAGGAGACGCCAGACTGATGATTGCACATCTAAACCACGCGGGCACAGCGGAGGCCGCGGCTGACGTAATCGCCACTCTGACACTCTGCATGCAGGAACTCAGGGACAGCGGTGGAGGCCGCGGGGAACGCCATTCCAGATGTTACATGGCGCCGCGGTGACCGCGTCTCAGAGTGACAGGAGAGGAGGCAGGAATGTGGACATCAGTGTAACGGATGGGATCCGGTCCTGGAACGCTGAGCCAGCCTCAGGAGGCATCTGAAGGGTAAGTAATGGCGTCCAGATACCCGGATCGTGACAGCACCCCCCCCCTTTAGGAGTGGCCCCAGGACACTTCTTAGGCTTTAAAGGAAACTTTGCGTGGAAATTTCGGACCAAGGCAGGAGCATGGACGTCTGAGGCATTGGTCCAAGAGCGTTCTTCAGGACCATAGCCCTTCCAGTCAATGAGGTATTGTAACTGACCGTAACGGAAACGTGAGTCCAAAATCTTGGCCACCTCGTACTCGACTCCCCGTTGAGTCTGAACTTTGGGAGCTGGAGGAAGTGCGGAATGAAACCGATTCAGGATCAGCGGTTTCAACAAAGAAACATGAAATGTCCTGGGTATTTTCAAGAAGGATGGTAACTGTAACCTGTAGGCAACAGGATTGATGACTTGTTCAATCTTGAAGGGTCCGATGTAGCGAGGTGCAAATTTCATGCTGGGAACTCTCAACCTCAAATTCTTCGTGGACAGCCACACACGATCACCCACCTTGAGAGCAGGAACCGCTCTACGCTTCCTATCGGCAAACTTCTTATACCTGAATGAGGCTTTAAGCAGGGCTGCGCGGACGTTCCTCCAGTTATTTGAAAACTGATGCAAGGTGACATCCACTGCTGGAACAGAAGTTGCGGGAAGCGGTTGGAATTCTGGGACTTTAGGGTGGAATCCATAATTAATGAAGAATGGTGTAGAAGAAGATGAGGAATGGTATTGATTGTTGTGGCTGAACTCGGCCCAAGGAAGGAGTTGAACCCAGTCATCTTGAGAGGAAGACACATATATACGGAGGAAGGCCTCCAAGTCCTGATTCACCCTCTCGGTTTGACCATTGGTCTGAGGATGGTAAGCCGTGGAAAACTTTAACTTGACTTGGAGGGCTTGACACAAACTTCGCCAAAATTTGGCTACAAATTGTACTCCACGATCCGAGATGATCTCTTCAGGAAGACCGTGAAGTCGGAAGATCTCTTGTATAAACACTTGAGCCAACTTGGAAGCTGACGGAAGACCGGTGAGAGGGATGAAATGTGCCATCTTGGTGAACCGGTCAACTACCACCCAGATGGTATTAAACTTGTTGCAGATAGGTAGATCGGAAACAAAGTCCATCGACAAATGGGTCCAAGGTCGACGGGGAACAGATAATGGAACCAGTTGCCCCGCAGGCGACTGGCGGGAGACTTTGTGTTGGGCACACTTTGGGCAGGAGGCAATAAATTCCATAACGTCCTTCTTCAGAGTTGGCCACCAGTAGGACCTAGAAATAAATTCAAGGGTTTTCTGAATGCCTGTATGTCCAGAAAAACGGGAAGCATGGGCCCAATGCATGAGCTTCTTCCTTAGAACTGGCTTAACAAAACTTTTCCCTGGTGGAGGCGTAGAGTCCATCCCTACCGTGGAGAATGCCAACGGATTAATAATAGGATGCTTGTCTGCAGACTCGGACTCATTTTCTTGCTCCCATGAGCGGGAAAGGGCATCGGCCTTACGATTCTGAGAACCCGGACAGAACTGGAGTTTAAAGTCAAACCTAGAGAAGAAAAGTGCCCATCTGGCCTGACGAGGATTCAGACATTGTGCGCCTTTGAGATATAAAAGATTTTTGTGGTCGGTAAGTATGGTGATTGAGTGGGAAGCTCCCTCCAACAGGTATCTCCACTCCTCCAGAGCGAGCTTGATGGCTAGCAACTCCTGATCGCCAATGGCATAGTTGCGCTCAGCTGGGGAGAACTTCCGGGAGAAGAAACTGCAAGGATGTAGATGTCCATCTTTGGGCCTCTGGGATAACACTGCTCCTACTCCAACGGAGGAGGCATCTACCTCTAAGATAAAAGGAGAGTCGGTGTCGGGCTGTTTCAGAACTGGTGCAGAGATGAACCGTTGCTTCAGAAGGTGAAAGGCCTGTGTAGCTTCCTCGGACCACTTGGACGGATTAGCACCTTTCTTGGTTAATGCAGTGATAGGCGCCACAATGGTGGAAAAGTCTCGTATAAATTTTCTATAATAATTGGCGAACCCTAAGAACCTCTGGACCCCTTTGAGGCTTAAGGGTATAGGCCAATTCTGGATTGCTTGGAGTTTCTCAGGATCCATCTCTAGTCCGGAACCGGACACAATGTAACCTAGAAACGGAATGGTTTTAACTTCAAACACACACTTCTCCAATTTACAATAGAGGTGATTGACACGGAGACGGGAAAGAACCTCTTTTACCCAGAAACGATGATCTTCGACATTATTAGCAAAGATGAGGATGTCGTCTAGATAAACCACGACATGGCGGTACAAGATGTCCCTGAAAATCTCATTCACGAAGTGCTGGAAGACTGCTGGAGCGTTGCTCAATCCGAAGGGCATGACGAGGTACTCATAATGTCCGTCACGGGTGTTAAAGGCGGTCTTCCACTCGTCACCCTCACGGATTCGGATGAGATTGTAGGCACCCCTCAAGTCCAGCTTTGTGAAAATAGTTGCACCACTAACTCTATCAAAGAGCTCGGTAATCAGGGGTAAAGGGTATCGGTTCTTGACGGTAATGTCGTTCAGACCTCTGTAGTCGATGCACGGACGCAGACCACCGTCTTTCTTCTTAACGAAGAAGAAGCCTGCGCCGGCTGGAGAAGAAGATGGTCGGATGAAACCCTTCGCCAGGTTCTCTTTGATGTACTCTTCCATGGAGTGTGTCTCAGGCAGAGACAACGGATAAGTTCGGCCTCGCGGTGGAACCTTCCCTGGAATGAGGTCGATTGGGCAGTCCCATTCTCTATGAGGAGGAAGGATATCAGCAGAGGCTTTACTGAACACGTCCGTGAAGTCTTGATATGGAGGAGGCGGAACATCAGATGACCTGGGGAAGGAAGAACAAACAGGAAGAACTTTGGCTAAACAAGTCTCAGCACAGGAGGGACCCCATGCCAGTATTTGCGTAGTCGTCCAGTCAATTGATGGGTTGTGGAGACGGAGCCATGGAAGGCCTAAAACCACTGGATGTGTGGCTCTTGGAATCACTAAAAAAGAAATATACTCAGAATGAAGAACTCCCACTCTCAGACGAACTGGAAGAGTCCTTAAGGAAATGACTGCGTCAAAAATCTTGCTGCCATCCACGGCAGTCAAAGAAATGGACGAGGACAGTCTCTCGGTGGGTAGGGACCACCGTTTAACATAAGCTTCGGTTATGAAATTCCCAGCTGCTCCGGAATCAAGGAGGGCAATGACGTTCCTGTAACGTTGAGCAATTTGGAGCGACACTGGGAGGTTACAGTCATGAGGAGATGGAGAGGAGATCATTACTCCTAGCCGGCCCTCTCCTTGGCGAGCTAGGATCTGGAGTTTCCCGGACGTTTGGGACAGGCATTGATAGTGTGCGACGGAGCTGCACAGTAGAGACAGAGAGACTCAGAGAGACGTCTTCGGCGCTCAGCGGGAGATAGACGGGAACGACTAATTTGCATAGGCTCATCCTTGGATGGAGATGGTTGACGAGGAGGAGGAGCAGAAGATTTAGGAGTAGATGATCTTCCTCGCTCGGTTGCTCTCTCTCTGAAACGTAGATCAACCTTCGTGCAAAGAGAAATTAGCTCATCCAACTTAGAGGGCAAGTCTCTGGTAGCTAACTCATCCTTGATGCGTTCTGATAAGCCATGCCAGAATGCAGCATACAGGGCCTCGTCGTTCCATGCCAGTTCGGATGCCAGGATTTTAAACTGTATAAGATACTGTCCCACAGTACGTGTTCCCTGGCGTAAACAGAGAATCTCAGATGAAGCAGATGTTATCCGGCCTGGCTCGTCGAAGATGCGCCTGAATGTAGCTACAAAGTCAGTATAGGAGGATAGCAGGGGATCAGACTTCTCCCATAAAGGTGATGCCCAGTCAAGGGCTGAGCCACTGAGAAGGGAGATGATATAGGCAATTTTGGTACGGTCACTGAAGAAATTGCCAGGTAGAAGCTCAAAGTGGATTTCACATTGATTGAGAAATCCCCTGCAAAACCTTGGAGATCCATCAAATTTTGCTGGCGTTGGAAGATGAAGATGTGGACTGGAAATGGGTAAGGTGGGTGGGGTTACAGCTGGTGTCACTGTAGTGGACGCACCGGACGTGCCAGGTCCACGGAGGGTCGTTTGAATCCCATCCAGCCGTGTAGAGAGATCCTAGAGACAGCGGATGATGTGGCCCTGTGCAGCCTCCTGATGTTCAAGTCGGGCTGCCAGTTCTTGCATCGGCCTGGCCGCTTGATCCTGGTCTCCGGCTGGATTCATTAGGTCAGTGCTTACTGTCACAACTGAGGGCCTGAGCTGACGGGAGGCAGCCTCAGTTGTAGGGGCTGAGATGTAACGGAACCTGGGAGGTTGTATCAGACCCCTAGACATGTAAGTAACATGTAGAATAACTGCCCGAAGGCGTGACCACGACAACCTGGATAAAAGTCAATGATGTTTATTATGACAACTCCGTAACACAGCAGCAGTAAAGGAAACATAAAAGTCAACAGAGGATAAATACAATTCCTGGGTACTACAGGGTGGCAAGGGCCACAGGCACTGGTAGAGTGAGACAGTTCTTATAATCTTCTAGTTGGAAAGTCCTTACCAGGCCTGACTGTAGCAATGGAGAGAACCCAGGATCGTACCAGCTGGTGTTCCAGGAAAGGCTGGGCTGCTGAAGATAAAACGGCTGCTGTGGATACTGGCTGGAACCAGACTGTTGTTGGTACGGAGTGGATACTGGCTGGAACCAGTTAAATAATAAACGAACTTGAGAGCGATGAAATAATAATGAAGTTTGGAGTTTGAGAGCAGTGAAATAATAATACCGGTGGAGAGTGGTAAACTGCAGAAAAGGACACCGGCCCTTTAAGAGAAGCTATACACTGCTGGAAGCTGGGCTGGAAGCAGGTGATTGTTTGAGAGCTGTGAAATAATAATACCGGTGGAGAGTGGTAAACTGCAGAAAAGGACACCGGCCCTTTAAGAGAAGCTGTACACTGCTGGAAGCTGGGCTGGAAGCAGGTGATTGTAGTAGCTGGAAACAGGTGAGTCCAGAATGGATCGGAGAGTCAGGCTACACCGCAGATGGAATGCTGGTGCGGGTCTCTATAGCAGAAGTCTGGAGACAGGAGCTGGAACCTGGAAGACAACCACAGGAGAGAGACAAACTGGAACTAGGTTAGACAACCAAAGCACTGACGCCTTCCTTGCTCAGGCACAGCTTATTTATACCTGCAGCAAGGAAGGGGTTGGCTAGGCAATTATGCAGATTAACAATACAGACAGCAGATTGGTGGAAATGATCAGATGACAAAATCCAAGATGGCTGCGCCCATGCAGACACTTGGAGGGAAGTTTGGTTTGTAATCCATGTGAGAATTGAAACAGCAATGGCGGCGCCGGCCACAGGAGACAGGAGACGCCAGACTGATGATTGCACATCTAAACCACGCGGGCACAGCGGAGGCCGCGGCTGACGTAATCGCCACTCTGACACTCTGCATGCAGGAACTCAGGGACAGCGGTGGAGGCCGCGGGGAACGCCATTCCAGATGTTACATGGCGCCGCGGTGACCGCGTCTCAGAGTGACAGGAGAGGAGGCAGGAATGTGGACATCAGTGTAACGGATGGGATCCGGTCCTGGAACGCTGAGCCAGCCTCAGGAGGCATCTGAAGGGTAAGTAATGGCGTCCAGATACCCGGATCGTGACAGAACAGCAATGATGGTGGGGAGTCACGATGTAGGGGTAAAAGTAGTGCCGTCAGCAGCGGTAGTGGCGATGTCTGCGTCAGCGCATATGCAGCACATACTCGGGGTATAATGCTGCGTAGAGGCATTGCGGGAACAGCTTTCTCGCAAGCTCTGTCCCTGCATGCGATAATTGATACATCCATGCGATGTAGTCAATTATCGCAGTGCGGATTGGCCCAATTTTATCACATCCCAGTCGCATCCTCAGATGCGGATTGTCATAAATTGGCGCCTAAGGGTGCAGACACAACATTTTTTCATATTCCACACTTGCCTACTGTCCTGGAACATTCCTAATTTTGGGGAATTCTCCTGGGCTTGGGAATGGACATCAACCATCAATGTTTAGCAAATTCCAATGTTTATCCACCATTGATGACTGACTTCCGTTGGAGATGTGGTGATGGTCTCTTTTTCCTCTGACGCATATCGCTCAGCTCTGCCTTCCCCTTGCCTGTCCTTTCCCCCATTCTCTTATTGGCCCTTTCCTGCTTCATGTGTGCACTTGAGCCATCATCAATGGTTCAAAACATTGATGTTTTTCCATTGAATGGTTTCTTGCAATCAATGGAAAGCACTGTTGGCAAACCCTTCAATGTCTTAGGTTCAAGGGAAAGTAGGCAACCCTCATGGATCCCACCCACTTCTCCAGTAAAGTGGGCAGAGCCTTTATGATGTGATTCGCTGTGCATTGCTCCTCAGGGGCAGGGCCGTGATTATGCTGTTTGCAGCACCACGCCCCCACGGAACTCCTGGAGGACACAACCATAACATCAGTAAGGCACATTCTGTGACAACAATCTGCATTATTAAATTGTACCATCAGTGACAAATAAAAGTATACAGAGACAACTTTCAATGTGGAAATGTTAGACGGGCTTTTTCCGTTTCAGATGACTTTATAAATACAATCCTGGGAGTGTCAGATCCTCTGGTAAATAATCCCTGCTCGCCGCTGCTGCAAGCGTATTTTGGTGAGTGACCCACAGATTTATGCTGACATGATTTAAAGCTGCTCTTATTGCGTCCAGGGCAGTGAAACAGGAAAGAATCGTGTGCTCCCTGGTACTTACAGAAATTTATAAATACCAAATGGGATTTCCTGTAAGTGCTAACGAAAACAATGTGGTTTGATGCTAATTAGTAATAAACATCTAAATGGCTCATTTGCAAAGAGTGCAGAGCTGCATCCATCAGTGAGCTAATCACAGATCTACATATACATCATTCTCAGGGTGAAATGTGCTTCAGACAGCAAGATACAGCACTTAGAGGGGTTTCAATCTTACTAACGTGTCTACATTGTGGGTTCTGCTCTGGGACCTCTGGAAACGAAGCAGGACCCTGATACTTATTTAAATAACAATGTACATAGGAGGCGGGGGTCATTTGTGAACCAGAAAATCAGGCCCCCAATGTAATTTCTTATGCACATGTGACTATTTAGCCACTGGCCGCATACAGTAGATCAGGATTAGGCAATGTGTATCACTCCAGCTTCTGCGGAACTTCAAATCCCAACATGCCACGCAAAAATTGTGCTGGTAGGGCATGCTGAGATGTGTAGTTCCAAGGCAGCTGGAGAACCACAGGTTGCCTACCCCTGCCTTAGTGCATGCCCACATTGCTTGCATGAAAGCATTCTGCATGACCGTTTGTGTGATTTCAGGTCTATTTGGAAATTGTGCATTACTCGCAACATCTGGGAGAAGGAAGTGGGGACATCCATGCCTCATGGGAAGAGGGCGTGTCCTCACATCACACCCCCGTTAGCCTCTCTTTGGGTGGCATCCCTCATTGGTTAGATGCCCTGCACATGCCCTGTTCTGCAGAGCAGCCATGATGAGTTCTGCCCCAACCTTCCCCGAAAAAAGTGGGACTGCCCCATTAAAAGTGGGACTATTGGAGGTTACGGGTGTAGTAGCGCGCCACACCATTTATTCTTCCTCCAGGGGGGTCGTGGACCCCCAAGAGGGAGAATAGTTGTCAGTATGCTGGGTATCGGGATTCCGGCACCGGTATACTGAGTGTGGGATCCCAACAGCCGGCATACTGAATACCACCCGGAGGTTACGCAGGTGCATTGGAGTAAAAGTATCTCTATGCTGCAAATTATCATTTTATAAGTATCCTTTAAATTCAGCAAACAGTAGATGTCATCAAATGTCGTATAAATCTAAATCAGTGATTCTCGGCTATTGTGACCGGGAGGAGTGCAGGTGTATTCATAATGCTACCTAACCACAAAGTTCTGGGATATCTGGATTGTCAGTTCATGGAGTCACAACTGGGCAGCAAGGCTGGCGTAGTGGTTAGCAGCACTTCTTCAGGGCACTGAGGTCATGAGTACAATTCCTGGCCAAGGACAATCTGTGTACAGTTTGTATATTCTCCTAATTTTTACTCCCACTTCCCAAAAACATATTTGGGTTATTTGGCTACTGACGAATAAATGAACCCTAATGTGTATGTGTGTCCATGGCAGTATAGATAGATTGTAAGCTCTGCTGGAGCAGCGACTGATGTGAATGACTGAAATATCTATATACAGTATGTGCTGTAATATGTATGCGCTATATATATATATATATATATATATATATTCTTCAAAATGCACAAGTAATTTTTGGTCTTCTATTATGAGTCATAATAAAGTTTATATTTAAATAATGAATTCAATTTAAAATTCCTTCACATTTACTTTCTACATTTCGTACGACATAGCATGGGTTTACATAAGCTTAGATATCAGTAACACAGGCAAGAGCTTTCTGTTTGGAGAGGGTTTCTAATGGGCCCTACACCTTGGGCGATAATACTGAAAGATATGAACGATCTCGTTCATTACTGACCGAGATACCGTTCATACTGCCACAGGCTCGGACTGGCCCACAGGGGTACAGGGGAAACCACTGGTAGGCCCCCCTGCCTGGGGGGGCTTCCTCCTCTAGGGATCAGGTTCTAGACTGTGCACTTGAATTATATATTACACATATGTTACCTTATACTGCACAGGATTATGATGTATTCTCTACAGTACATTGCTGTCATTAATCTGGCACATTATCATGCATGCACTAGCATTAATTACTATATAAATTATCAAGGAGTCCAGACCAGGTACTCTATAATGGTTAGCCAAGCCTCTGTGGTGGCTTCGGAGGATGGCCACACCTCTAATCATGGGCCCCTACCACTGCATACTCCCGGTGGGCCCTTCATGCTCCAGTCCGACACTGTACTGTATCTTTACAGGGGCAGACTAGATGGGCCAAGTGGTTCTTATCTGCCGTCAAATTCTATGTTTCTATGTTTAAGTGTGGAGGCACCAGCGATGAATGATGCGCGGCCCCGCGCTCGTTCATCGCTGGTGCCCCGTCGCTTGGTCATGCAGGCCAATATGGACGATCTTGTGCATATTTGCCTGCACTGCTATGGAGCCGGGTGACGGAGGGAGTGAAGAAACTTCACTCCCCCTGTCACTGCTCCCCAGACGCCAGGTCACCCGTATCCGCTGTCAGGCAGCTCGGCGGTGGATCGCAGTGTATGTAGGGCCCAGAAGAATTTCTGGACCCAGGGTTCATCTATGGAAACCCGGTGATGAAACTGCAGGTGTTTCAGGATAGGTCAGTATTGGGGATGATACATCATGTGCACAGCCTTCTATATACAGCACTGCAGGGGGGATCTAGCAGCTAGAAACGTCTTGTATTGAATCCCTGTCAGTGCAGAGGCGACCCCAGTTCCAACTTCCTACACAGAAGGCACGTCCAGCAGGGGAAAGTAGGCCATTGTGTCGCTGTCAGGGAGCATATTTATTAGAGATGAGCGCCTGAAATTTTTCGGGTTTTGTGTTTTGGTTTTGGGTTCGGTTCCGCGGTCGTGTTTTGGGTTCGAACGCGTTTTGGCAAAACCACCGAATTTTTTTTGTCGGATTCGGGTGTGTTTTGGATTCGGGTGTTTTTTTCAAAAAACACTAAAAAACAGCTTAAATCATAGAATTTGGGGGTCATTTTGATCCCAAAGTATTATTAACCTCAAAAACCATAATTTACACTCATTTTCAGTCTATTCTGAATACCTCACACCTCACAATATTATTTTTAGTCCTAAAATTTGCACCGAGGTCGCTGTGTGAGTAAGATAAGCGACCCTAGTGGCCGACACAAACACCGGGCCCATCTAGGAGTGGCACTGCAGTGTCACGCAGGATGTCCCTTCCAAAAAACCCTCCCCAAACAGCACATGACGCAAAGAAAAAAAGAGGCGCAATGAGGTAGCTGTGTGAGTAAGATTAGCGACCCTAGTGGCCGACACAAACACCGGGCCCATCTAGGAGTGGCACTGCAGTGTCACGCAGGATGGCCCTTCCAAAAAACCCTCCCCAAACAGCACATGACGCAAAGAAAAAAAGAGGCGCAATGAGGTAGCTGTGTGAGTAAGATTAACGACCCTAGTGGCCGACACAAACACCGGGCCCATCTAGGAGTGGCACTGCAGTGTCACGCAGGATGTCCCTTCCAAAAAACCCTCCCCAAACAGCACATGACGCAAAGAAAAAAAGAGGCGCAACGAGGTAGCTGTGTGAGTAAGATTAGCGACCCTAGTGGCCGACACAAACACCGGGCCCATCTAGGAGTGGCACTGCAGTGTCACGCAGGATGTCCCTTCCAAAAAACCCTCCCCAAACAGCACATGACGCAAAGAAAAAAAGAGGCGCAATGAGGTAGCTGACTGTGTGAGTAAGATTAGCGACCCTAGTGGCCGACACAAACACCGGGCCCATCTAGGAGTGGCACTGCAGTGTCACGCAGGATGTCCCTTCCAAAAAACCCTCCCCAATCAGCACATGATGCAAAGAAAAAGAAAAGAAAAAAGAGATGCAAGATGGAATTGTCCTTGGGCCCTCCCACCCACCCTTATGTTGTATAAACAAAACAGGACATGCACACTTTAACCAACCCATCATTTCAGTGACAGGGTCTGCCACACGACTGTGACTGATATGACGGGTTGGTTTGGACCCCCCCCAAAAAAGAAGCAATTAATCTCTCCTTGCACAAACTGGCTCTACAGAGGCAAGATGTCCACCTCATCTTCACCCTCCGATATATCACCATGTACATCCCCCTCCTCACAGATTATCAATTCGTCCCCACTGGAATCCACCATCTCAGCTCCCTGTGTACTTTGTGGAGGCAATTGCTGCTGGTCAATGTCTCCGCGGAGGAATTGATTATAATTCATTTTAATGAACATCATCTTCTCCACATTTTCTGGATGTAACCTCGTACGCCGATTGCTGACAAGGTGAGCGGCGGCACTAAACACTCTTTCGGAGTACACACTTGTGGGAGGGCAACTTAGGTAGAATAAAGCCAGTTTGTGCAAGGGCCTCCAAATTGCCTCTTTTTCCTGCCAGTATAAGTACGGACTGTGTGACGTGCCTACTTGGATGCGGTCACTCATATAATCCTCCACCATTCTATCAATGTTGAGAGAATCATATGCAGTGACAGTAGACGACATGTCCGTAATCGTTGTCAGGTCCTTCAGTCCGGACCAGATGTCAGCATCAGCAGTCGCTCCAGACTGCCCTGCATCACCGCCAGCGGGTGGGCTCGGAATTCTGAGCCTTTTCCTCGCACCCCCAGTTGCGGGAGAATGTGAAGGAGGAGATGTTGACAGGTCGCGTTCCGCTTGACTTGACAATTTTGTCACCAGCAGGTCTTTCAACCCCAGCAGACTTGTGTCTGCCGGAAAGAGAGATCCAAGGTAGGCTTTAAATCTAGGATCGAGCACGGTGGCCAAAATGTAGTGCTCTGATTTCAACAGATTGACCACCCGTGAATCCTTGTTAAGCGAATTAAGGGCTGCATCCACAAGTCCCACATGCCTAGCGGAATCGCTCCCTTTTAGCTCCTTCTTCAATGCCTCCAGCTTCTTCTGCAAAAGCCTGATGAGGGGAATGACCTGACTCAGGCTGGCAGTGTCTGAACTGACTTCACGTGTGGCAAGTTCAAAGGGCATCAGAACCTTGCACAGCGTTGAAATCATTCTCCACTGCACTTGAGACAGGTGCATTCCACCTCCTATATCGTGCTCAATTGTATAGGCTTGAATGGCCTTTTGCTGCTCCTCCAACCTCTGAAGCATATAGAGGGTTGAATTCCACCTCGTTACCACTTCTTGCTTCAGATGATGGCAGGGCAGGTTCAGTAGTTTTTGGTGGTGCTCCAGTCTTCTGTACGTGGTGCCTGTACGCCGAAAGTGTCCCGCAATTTTTCTGGCCACCGACAGCATCTCTTGCACGCCCCTGTCGTTTTTTAAAAAATTCTGCACCACCAAATTCAAGGTATGTGCAAAACATGGGACGTGCTGGAATTTGCCCATATTTAATGCACACACAATATTGCTGGCGTTGTCCGATGCCACAAATCCACAGGAGAGTCCAATTGGGGTAAGCCATTCCGCGATGATCTTCCTCAGTTGCCGTAAGAGGTTTTCAGCTGTGTGCGTATTCTGGAAAGCGGTGATACAAAGCGTAGCCTGCCTAGGAAAGAGTTGGCGTTTGCGCGATGCTGCTACTGGTGCCCCCGCTGCTGTTCTTGCGGCGGGAGTCCATACATCTACCCAGTGGGCTGTCACAGTCATATAGTCCTGACCCTGCCCTGCTCCACTTGTCCACATGTCCGTGGTTAAGTGGACATTGGGTACAACTGCATTTTTTAGGACACTGGTGAGTCTTTTTCTGACGTCCGTGTACATTCTCGGTATCGCCTGCCTAGAGAAGTGGAACCTAGATGGTATTTGGTAACGGGGGCACACTGCCTCAATAAATTGTCTAGTTCCCTGTGAACTAACGGCGGATACCGGACGCACGTCTAACACCAACATAGTTGTCAAGGCCTCAGTTATCCGCTTTGCAGTAGGATGACTGCTGTGATATTTCATCTTCCTCGCAAAGGACTGTTGAACAGTCAATTGCTTACTGGAAGTAGTACAAGTGGGCTTACGACTTCCCCTCTGGGATGACCATCGACTCCCAGCGGCAACAACAGCAGCGCCAGCAGCAGTAGGCGTTACACGCAAGGATGCATCGGAGGAATCCCAGGCAGGAGAGGACTCGTCAGAATTGCCAGTGACATGGCCTGCAGGACTATTGGCATTCCTGGGGAAGGAGGAAATTGACACTGAGGGAGTTGGTGGGGTGGTTTGCGTGAGCTTGGTTACAAGAGGAAGGGATTTACTGGTCAGTGGACTGCTTCCGCTGTCACCCAAAGTTTTTGAACTTGTCACTGACTTATTATGAATGCGCTGCAGGTGACGTATAAGGGAGGATGTTCCGAGGTGGTTAACGTCCTTACCCCTACTTATAACAGCTTGACAAAGGGAACACACGGCTTGACACCTGTTGTCCGCATTTCTGGTGAAATACCTCCACACCGAAGAGCTGATTTTTTTGGTATTTTCACCTGGCATGTCAACGGCCATATTCCTCCCACGGACAACAGGTGTCTCCCCGGGTGCCTGACTTAAACAAACCACCTCACCATCAGAATCCTCCTGGTCAATTTCCTCCCCAGCGCCAGCAACACCCATATCCTCCTCATCCTGGTGTACTTCAACACTGACATCTTCAATCTGACTATCAGGAACTGGACTGCGGGTGCTCCTTCCAGCACTTGCAGGGGGCGTGCAAATGGTGGAAGGCGCATGCTCTTCACGTCCAGTGTTGGGAAGGTCAGGCATCGCAACCGACACAATTGGACTCTCCTTGTGGATTTGGGATTTCGAAGAATGCACAGTTCTTTGCTGTGCTGCTTTTGCCAGCTTGAGTCTTTTCATTTTTCTAGCGAGAGGCTGAGTGCTTCCATCCTCATGTGAAGCTGAACCACTAGCCATGAACATAGGCCAGGGCCTCAGCCGTTCCTTGCCACTCCGTGTGGTAAATGGCATATTGGCAAGTTTACGCTTCTCCTCCGACAATTTTATTTTAGGTTTTGGAGTCCTTTTTTTACTGATATTTGGTGTTTTGGATTTGACATGCTCTGTACTATGACATTGGGCATCGGCCTTGGCAGACGACGTTGCTGGCATTTCATCGTCTCGGCCATGACTAGTGGCAGCAGCTTCAGCACGAGGTGGAAGTGGATCTTGATCTTTCCCTAATTTTGGAACCTCAACATTTTTGTTCTCCATATTTTAATAGGCACAACTAAAAGGCACCTCAGGTAAACAATGGAGATGGATGGATTGGATACTAGTATACAATTATGGACGGGCTGCCGAGTGCCGACACAGAGGTAGCCACAGCCGTGAACTACCGCACTGTACTGTGTCTGCTGCTAATATATAGACTGGTTGATAAAGAGATAGTATACTCGTAACTAGTATGTATGTATAAAGAAAGAAAAAAAAAAAACCACGGTTAGGTGGTATATACAATTATGGACGGGCTGCCGAGTGCCGACACAGAGGTAGCCACAGCCGTGAACTACCGCACTGTACTGTGTCTGCTGCTAATATATAGACTGGTTGATAAAGAGATAGTATACTCGTAACTAGTATGTATGTATAAAGAAAGAAAAAAAAACCACGGTTAGGTGGTATATACAATTATGGACGGGCTGCCGAGTGCCGACACAGAGGTAGCCACAGCCGTGAACTACCGCACTGTACTGTGTCTGCTGCTAATATATAGACTGGTTGATAAAGAGATAGTATACTCGTAACTAGTATGTATGTATAAAGAAAGAAAAAAAAAACCACGGTTAGGTGGTATATACAATTATGGACGGGCTGCCGAGTGCCGACACAGAGGTAGCCACAGCCGCGAACTACCGCACTGTACTGTGTCTGCTGCTAATATATAGACTGGTTGATAAAGAGATAGTATACTCGTAACTAGTATGTATGTATAAAGAAAGAAAAAAAAACCACGGATAGGTGGTATATACAATTATGGACGGGCTGCCGAGTGCCGACACAGAGGTAGCCACAGCCGTGAACTACCGCACTGTACTGTGTCTGCTGCTAATATAGACTGGTTGATAAAGAGATAGTATACTCGTAACTAGTATGACTATAAAGAAAGAAAAAAAACCACGGTTAGGTGGTATATACAATTATGGACGGGCTGCCGAGTGCCGACACAGAGGTAGCCACAGCCGTGAACTACCGCACTGTACTGTGTCTGCTGCTAATATATAGACTGGTTGATAAAGAGATAGTATACTCGTAACTAGTATGTATGTATAAAGAAAGAAAAAAAAACCACGGTTAGGTGGTATATACAATTATGGACGGGCTGCCGAGTGCCGACACAGAGGTAGCCACAGCCGTGAACTACCGCACTGTACTGTGTCTGCTGCTAATATAGACTGGTTGATAAAGAGATAGTATACTCGTAACTAGTATGTATGTATAAAGAAAGAAAAAAAAACCACGGTTAGGTGGTATATACAATTATGGACGGGCTGCCGAGTGCCGACACAGAGGTAGCCACAGCCGTGAACTACCGCACTGTACTGTGTCTGCTGCTAATATATAGACTGGTTGATAAAGAGATAGTATACTCGTAACTAGTATGTATGTATAAAGAAAGAAAAAAAAACCACGGTTAGGTGGTATATACAATTATGGACGGGCTGCCGAGTGCCGACACAGAGGTAGCCACAGCCGTGAACTACCGCACTGTACTGTGTCTGCTGCTAATATATAGACTGGTTGATAAAGAGATAGTATACTCGTAACTAGTATGTATGTATAAAGAAAGAAAAAAAAACCACAGTTAGGTGGTATATACAATTATGGACGGGCTGCCGAGTGCCGACACAGAGGTAGCCACAGCCGTGAACTACCGCACTGTACTGTGTCTGCTGCTAATATAGACTGGTTGATAAAGAGATAGTATACTCGTAACTAGTATGTATGTATAAAGAAAGAAAAAAAAACCACGGTTAGGTGGTATATACAATTATGGACGGGCTGCCGAGTGCCGACACAGAGGTAGCCACAGCCGTGAACTACCGCACTGTACTGTGTCTGCTGCTAATATAGACTGGTTGATAAAGAGATAGTATACTCGTAACTAGTATGACTATAAAGAAAGAAAAAAAAACCACGGTTAGGTGGTATATACAATTATGGACGGGCTGCCGAGTGCCGACACAGAGGTAGCCACAGCCGTGAACTACCGCACTGTACTGTGTCTGCTGCTAATATATAGACTGGTTGATAAAGAGATAGTATACTCGTAACTAGTATGTATGTATAAAGAAAGAAAAAAAAACCACGGTTAGGTGGTATATACAATTATGGACAGGCTGCCGAGTGCCGACACAGAGGTAGCCACAGCCGTGAACTACCGCACTGTACTGTGTCTGCTGCTAATATAGACTGGTTGATAAAGAGATAGTATACTACTAATATTATATATACTGGTGGTCAGGTCACTGGTCACTAGTCACACTGGCAGTGGCACTCCTGCAGCAAAAGTGTGCACTGTTTAATTTTAATATAATATTATGTACTCCTGGCTCCTGCTATAACCTATAACTGGCACTGCAGTAGTGCTCCCCAGTCTCCCCCACAATTATAAGCTGTGTGAGCTGAGCAGTCAGACAGATATATAATATATATAGTAGAGATGAGCGCCTGAAATTTTTCGGGTTTTGTGTTTTGGTTTTGGGTTCGGTTCCGCGGCCGTGTTTTGGGTTCGAACGCGTTTTGGCAAAACCTCACCGAATTTTTTCTGTCGGATTCGGGTGTGTTTTGGATTCGGGTGTTTTTTTCAAAAAACACTAAAAAACAGCTTAAATCATAGAATTTGGGGGTCATTTTGATCCCAAAGTATTATTAACCTCAAAAACCATAATTTACACTCATTTTCAGTCTATTCTGAATACCTCACACCTCACAATATTATTTTTAGTCCTAAAATTTGCACCGAGGTCGCTGTGTGAGTAAGATAAGCGACCCTAGTGGCCGACACAAACACCGGGCCCATCTAGGAGTGGCACTGCAGTGTCACGCAGGATGTCCCTTCCAAAAAACCCTCCCCAAACAGCACATGACGCAAAGAAAAAAAGAGGCGCAATGAGGTAGCTGTGTGAGTAAGATTAGCGACCCTAGTGGCCGACACAAACACCGGGCCCATCTAGGAGTGGCACTGCAGTGTCACGCAGGATGTCCCTTCCAAAAAACCCTCCCCAAACAGCACATGACGCAAAGAAAAAAAGAGGCGCAATGAGGTAGCTGACTGTGTGAGTAAGATTAGCGACCCTAGTGGCCGACACAAACACCGGGCCCATCTAGGAGTGGCACTGCAGTGTCACGCAGGATGTCCCTTCCAAAAAACCCTCCCCAATCAGCACATGATGCAAAGAAAAAGAAAAGAAAAAAGAGGTGCAAGATGGAATTGTCCTTGGGCCCTCCCACCCACCCTTATGTTGTATAAACAAAACAGGACATGCACACTTTAACCAACCCATCATTTCAGTGACAGGGTCTGCCACACGACTGTGACTGATATGACGGGTTGGTTTGGACCCCCCCCAAAAAAGAAGCAATTAATCTCTCCTTGCACAAACTGGCTCTACAGAGGCAAGATGTCCACCTCATCTTCACCCTCCGATATATCACCGTGTACATCCCCCTCCTCACAGATTATCAATTCGTCCCCACTGGAATCCACCATCTCAGCTCCCTGTGTACTTTGTGGAGGCAATTGCTGCTGGTCAATGTCTCCGCGGAGGAATTGATTATAATTCATTTTAATGAACATCATCTTCTCCACATTTTCTGGATGTAACCTCGTACGCCGATTGCTGACAAGGTGAGCGGCGGCACTAAACACTCTTTCGGAGTACACACTTGTGGGAGGGCAACTTAGGTAGAATAAAGCCAGTTTGTGCAAGGGCCTCCAAATTGCCTCTTTTTCCTGCCAGTATAAGTACGGACTGTGTGACGTGCCTACTTGGATGCGGTCACTCATATAATCCTCCACCATTCTATCAATGTTGAGAGAATCATATGCAGTGACAGTAGACGACATGTCCGTAATCGTTGTCAGGTCCTTCAGTCCGGACCAGATGTCAGCATCAGCAGTCGCTCCAGACTGCCCTGCATCACCGCCAGCGGGTGGGCTCGGAATTCTGAGCCTTTTCCTCGCACCCCCAGTTGCGGGAGAATGTGAAGGAGGAGATGTTGACAGGTCGCGTTCCGCTTGACTTGACAATTTTGTCACCAGCAGGTCTTTCAACCCCAGCAGACCTGTGTCTGCCGGAAAGAGAGATCCAAGGTAGGCTTTAAATCTAGGATCGAGCACGGTGGCCAAAATGTAGTGCTCTGATTTCAACAGATTGACCACCCGTGAATCCTTGTTAAGCGAATTAAGGGCTGCATCCACAAGTCCCACATGCCTAGCGGAATCGCTCCCTTTTAGCTCCTTCTTCAATGCCTCCAGCTTCTTCTGCAAAAGCCTGATGAGGGGAATGACCTGACTCAGGCTGGCAGTGTCTGAACTGACTTCACGTGTGGCAAGTTCAAAGGGCATCAGAACCTTGCACAACGTTGAAATCATTCTCCACTGCACTTGAGACAGGTGCATTCCACCTACTATATCGTGCTCAATTGTATAGGCTTGAATGGCCTTTTGCTGCTCCTCCAACCTCTGAAGCATATAGAGGGTTGAATTCCACCTCGTTACCACTTCTTGCTTCAGATGATGGCAGGGCAGGTTCAGTAGTTTTTGGTGGTGCTCCAGTCTTCTGTACGTGGTGCCTGTACGCCGAAAGTGTCCCGCAATTTTTCTGGCCACCGACAGCATCTCTTGCACGCCCCTGTCGTTTTTTAAAAAATTCTGCACCACCAAATTCAAGGTATGTGCAAAACATGGGACGTGCTGGAATTTGCCCATATTTAATGCACACACAATATTGCTGGCGTTGTCCGATGCCACAAATCCACAGGAGAGTCCAATTGGGGTAAGCCATTCCGCGATGATCTTCCTCAGTTGCCGTAAGAGGTTTTCAGCTGTGTGCGTATTCTGGAAAGCGGTGATACAAAGCGTAGCCTGCCTAGGAAAGAGTTGGCGTTTGCGAGATGCTGCTACTGGTGCCGCCGCTGCTGTTCTTGCGGCGGGAGTCCATACATCTACCCAGTGGGCTGTCACAGTCATATAGTCCTGACCCTGCCCTGCTCCACTTGTCCACATGTCCGTGGTTAAGTGGACATTGGGTACAACTGCATTTTTTAGGACACTGGTGAGTCTTTTTCTGACGTCCGTGTACATTCTCGGTATCGCCTGCCTAGAGAAGTGGAACCTAGATGGTATTTGGTAACGGGGGCACACTGCCTCAATAAATTGTCTAGTTCCCTGTGAACTAACGGCGGATACCGGACGCACGTCTAACACCAACATAGTTGTCAAGGACTCAGTTATCCGCTTTGCAGTAGGATGACTGCTGTGATATTTCATCTTCCTCGCAAAGGACTGTTGAACAGTCAATTGCTTACTGGAAGTAGTACAAGTGGGCTTACGACTTCCCCTCTGGGATGACCATCGACTCCCAGCGGCAACAACAGCAGCGCCAGCAGCAGTAGGCGTTACACGCAAGGATGCATCGGAGGAATCCCAGGCAGGAGAGGACTCGTCAGAATTGCCAGTGACATGGCCTGCAGGACTATTGGCATTCCTGGGGAAGGAGGAAATTGACACTGAGGGAGTTGGTGGGGTGGTTTGCGTGAGCTTGGTTACAAGAGGAAGGGATTTACTGGTCAGTGGACTGCTTCCGCTGTCACCCAAAGTTTTTGAACTTGTCACTGACTTATTATGAATGCGCTGCAGGTGACGTATAAGGGAGGATGTTCCGAGGTGGTTAACGTCCTTACCCCTACTTATTACAGCTTGACAAAGGGAACACACGGCTTGACACCTGTTGTCCGCATTTCTGGTGAAATACCTCCACACCGAAGAGCTGATTTTTTTGGTATTTTCACCTGGCATGTCAACGGCCATATTCCTCCCACGGACAACAGGTGTCTCCCCGGGTGCCTGACTTAAACAAACCACCTCACCATCAGAATCCTCCTGGTCAATTTCCTCCCCAGCGCCAGCAACACCCATATCCTCCTCATCCTGGTGTACTTCAACACTGACATCTTCAATCTGACTATCAGGAACTGGACTGCGGGTGCTCCTTCCAGCACTTGCAGGGGGCGTGCAAATGGTGGAAGGCGCATGCTCTTCACGTCCAGTGTTGGGAAGGTCAGGCATCGCAACCGACACAATTGGACTCTCCTTGTGGATTTGGGATTTCGAAGAATGCACAGTTCTTTGCTGTGCTGCTTTTGCCAGCTTGAGTCTTTTAATTTTTCTAGCGAGAGGCTGAGTGCTTCCATCCTCATGTGAAGCTGAACCACTAGCCATGAACATAGGCCAGGGCCTCAGCCGTTCCTTGCCACTCCGTGTGGTAAATGGCATATTGGCAAGTTTACGCTTCTCCTCCGACAATTTTATTTTAGGTTTTGGAGTCCTTTTTTTACTGATATTTGGTGTTTTGGATTTGACATGCTCTGTACTATGACATTGGGCATCGGCCTTGGCAGACGACGTTGCTGGCATTTCATCGTCTCGGCCATGACTAGTGGCAGCAGCTTCAGCACGAGGTGGAAGTGGATCTTGATCTTTCCCTAATTTTGGAACCTCAACATTTTTGTTCTCCATATTTTAATAGGCACAACTAAAAGGCACCTCAGGTAAACAATGGAGATGGATGGATTGGATACTAGTATACAATTATGGACGGGCTGCCGAGTGCCGACACAGAGGTAGCCACAGCCGTGAACTACCGCACTGTACTGTGTCTGCTGCTAATATATAGACTGGTTGATAAAGAGATAGTATACTCGTAACTAGTATGTATGTATAAAGAAAGAAAAAAAAAACACGGTTAGGTGGTATATACAATTATGGACGGGCTGCCGAGTGCCGACACAGAGGTAGCCACAGCCGTGAACTACCGCACTGTACTGTGTCTGCTGCTAATATATAGACTGGTTGATAAAGAGATAGTATACTCGTAACTAGTATGTATGTATAAAGAAAGAAAAAAAAACCACGGTTAGGTGGTATATACAATTATGGACGGGCTGCCGAGTGCCGACACAGAGGTAGCCACAGCCGTGAACTACCGCACTGTACTGTGTCTGCTGCTAATATATAGACTGGTTGATAAAGAGATAGTATACTCGTAACTAGTATGTATGTATAAAGAAAGAAAAAAAAACCACGGTTAGGTGGTATATACAATTATGGACGGGCTGCCGAGTGCCGACACAGAGGTAGCCACAGCCGTGAACTACCGCACTGTACTGTGTCTGCTGCTAATATAGACTGGTTGATAAAGAGATAGTATACTCGTAACTAGTATGTATGTATAAAGAAAGAAAAAAAAACCACGGTTAGGTGGTATATACAATTATGGACGGGCTGCCGAGTGCCGACACAGAGGTAGCCACAGCCGTGAACTACCGCACTGTACTGTGTCTGCTGCTAATATATAGACTGGTTGATAAAGAGATAGTATACTCGTAACTAGTATGTATGTATAAAGAAAGAAAAAAAAACCACGGTTAGGTGGTATATACAATTATGGACGGGCTGCCGAGTGCCGACACAGAGGTAGCCACAGCCGTGAACTACCGCACTGTACTGTGTCTGCTGCTAATATATAGACTGGTTGATAAAGATATAGTATACTCGTAACTAGTATGTATGTATAAAGAAAGAAAAAAAAACCACGGTTAGGTGGTATATACAATTATGGACGGGCTGCCGAGTGCCGACACAGAGGTAGCCACAGCCGTGAACTACCGCACTGTACTGTGTCTGCTGCTAATATATAGACTGGTTGATAAAGAGATAGTATACTCGTAACTAGTATGTATGTATAAAGAAAGAAAAAAAAACCACGGTTAGGTGGTATATACAATTATGGACGGGCTGCCGAGTGCCGACACAGAGGTAGCCACAGCCGTGAACTACCGCACTGTACTGTGTCTGCTGCTAATATAGACTGGTTGATAAAGAGATAGTATACTCGTAACTAGTATGTATGTATAAAGAAAGAAAAAAAAACCACGGTTAGGTGGTATATACAATTATGGACGGGCTGCCGAGTGCCGACACAGAGGTAGCCACAGCCGTGAACTACCGCACTGTACTGTGTCTGCTGCTAATATATAGACTGGTTGATAAAGAGATAGTATACTCGTAACTAGTATGTATGTATAAAGAAAGAAAAAAAAACCACGGTTAGGTGGTATATACAATTATGGACGGGCTGCCGAGTGCCGACACAGAGGTAGCCACAGCCGTGAACTACCGCACTGTACTGTGTCTGCTGCTAATATATAGACTGGTTGATAAAGAGATAGTATACTCGTAACTAGTATGTATGTATAAAGAAAGAAAAAAAAACCACGGTTAGGTGGTATATACAATTATGGACGGGCTGCCGAGTGCCGACACAGAGGTAGCCACAGCCGTGAACTACCGCACTGTACTGTGTCTGCTGCTAATATAGACTGGTTGATAAAGAGATAGTATACTCGTAACTAGTATGTATGTATAAAGAAAGAAAAAAAAACCACGGTTAGGTGGTATATACAATTATGGACGGGCTGCCGAGTGCCGACACAGAGGTAGCCACAGCCGTGAACTACCGCACTGTACTGTGTCTGCTGCTAATATAGACTGGTTGATAAAGAGATAGTATACTACTAATATTATATATACTGGTGGTCAGGTCACTGGTCACTAGTCACACTGGCAGTGGCACTCCTGCAGCAAAAGTGTGCACTGTTTAATTTTAATATAATATTATGTACTCCTGGCTCCTGCTATAACCTATAACTGGCACTGCAGTAGTGCTCCCCAGTCTCCCCCACAATTATAAGCTGTGTGAGCTGAGCAGTCAGACAGATATATAATATATATAGATGATGCAGCACACTGGCCTGAGCCTGAGCAGTGCACACAGATATGGTATGTGACTGACTGAGTCACTGTGTGTATCGCTTTTTTCAGGCAGAGAACGGATATATTAAATAAACTGCACTGTGTGTCTGGTGGTCACTCACTATATAATATATTATGTACTCCTGGCTCCTGCTATAACCTATAACTGGCACTGCAGTAGTGCTCCCCAGTCTCCCCCACAATTATAAGCTGTGTGAGCTGAGCAGTCAGACAGATATATATAATATTATATATAGATAATAGATGATGCAGCACACTGGCCTGAGCCTGAGCAGTGCACACAGATATGGTATGTGACTGAGTCACTGTGTGCTGTGTATCGCTTTTTTCAGGCAGAGAACGGATTATAAATAAAACTGGTGGTCACTATCAGCAAAACTCTGCACTGTACTGAGTACTCCTAATGCTCCCCAAAATTAGTAAATCAAGTGTCTCTCTAATCTATTCTAAACGGAGAGGACGCCAGCCACGTCCTCTCCCTATCAATCTCAATGCACGTGTGAAAATGGCGGCGACGCGCGGCTCCTTATATAGAATCCGAGTCTCGCGATAGAATCCGAGCCTCGCGAGAATCCGACAGCGTCATGATGACGTTCGGGCGCGCTCGGGTTAACCGAGCAAGGCGGGAAGATCCGAGTCGCTCGGACCCGTGAAAAAAAACATGAAGTTCTGGCGGGTTCGGATTTAGAGAAACCGAACCCGCTCATCTCTAATATATAGATGATGCAGCACACTGGCCTGAGCCTGAGCAGTGCACACAGATATGGTATGTGACTGACTGAGTCACTGTGTGTATCGCTTTTTACAGGCAGAGAACGGATATATTAAATAAACTGCACTGTGTGTCTGGTGGTCACTCACTATATAATATATTATGTACTCCTGGCTCCTGCTATAACCTATAACTGGCACTGCAGTAGTGCTCCCCAGTCTCCCCCACAATTATAAGCTGTGTGAGCTGAGCAGTCAGACAGATATATATATAATATTATATATAGATAATAGATGATGCAGCACACTGGCCTGAGCCTGAGCAGTGCACACAGATATGGTATGTGACTGAGTCACTGTGTGCTGTTTATCGCTTTTTTCAGGCAGAGAACGGATTATAAAGTAAACTGCACTGTCCTCACTAGTAAACTCTCTCCACTCAGTCTCTACACTTCTACAGTAACAGTACTCCTCCTAGTCAGCTCCAGTAAATCTCTCTCAGTCTCTTATAATCTAAATGGAGAGGACGCCAGCCACGTCCTCTCCCTATCAATCTCAATGCACGTGTGAAAATGGCGGCGACGCGCGGCTCCTTATATAGAATCCGAGTCTCGCGATAGAATCCGAGCCTCGCGAGAATCCGACAGCGTCATGATGACGTTCGGGCGCGCTCGGGTTAACCGAGCAAGGCGGGAAGATCCGAGTCGCTCGGACCCGTGAAAAAAAACATGAAGTTCTGGCGGGTTCGGATTCAGAGAAACCGAACCCGCTCATCTCTAATATTTATGCCCTGGTACACAAGAGGGTTAAGTGTAAAATATGGTGAATTATAAAGGAAACCTGATTTTGTATCTATAGTATTTTGCCATGTTTCAATTCTTTTAAACTAAATAATGAGGGAATGCTCGTTTAAGACGACAGACTTGATGAGATGGAGAATGGGTTCCACGTGTGGGAAGGAATCATGCATCACACCCCACAAAACTTACACTGTGTAAAACGTTCAAAGAATAGTTGGATGAAATGTGAAGATTGAGAATATCTAGAGTCTGCTGACATGCGAGTTCTACACAATGTGATCCTTATGGCATGGTAAGGGATCTGTCATGTAACGTGCCTGCAGATAGACGTGGGTGCATCTCACAAGAGGAGGATTGTGCCCAGGGTTGCTACCTCTCTCTGATTTCCTGGATTCTCCAGGATTTGGTGGCAACCCTCCAGGAGGCTTTTCCCTTCACCCGGATTCCTGGATTCTCCTGGAATAAGGGGACCTTGGGTGCACCAGCAGTTCTCCTTGGCAGCCGAGGAACTCAGTGAACTACAGTGACTGTCTCACGAGATGATGACATCAAATCTCGCGAGACTTGTGTTCAGCCCAGACTGAGCCGAAGCTGCCGTGACGCTGTTATCGGCAGCTCTTCCTCAGCGTTTCCCCGGGCTGCGGTGGTGAAGGAACGCCGGCCCGGCTCATGTGAGAAGAGCACCGAGAGCTGACAGGCATGTCACACATATATTTATAATATAATGAGCATGCATGAAACAAATAGAGGCTCAAGTAATATATAGATATATGTATATTTTTTAATCACTAACAGACACCTTTTAGTAGTGCATTTGTTTGTGTAACCTGTTGAAGCTTGATATTTATTAGGTTGTGTGCAACACTTACACTCTTTCACACAATCTAGTTTTAAGGCACCAAATGCCTGTCATTTATCCAAGTGGTGACTATTATATTCCTATTTATATAGATACACTGTTTAATTTAGATTGTTTGTACGTAAAATATTTTATAAATATGGTGCATCAATCTATTTACATGAACATTGCTTGGTGTCGCGATGGGGGAGGGGGGGGGGGTGTTGGGATTGGGGGGGGTGGATCTCCAGGAATCGATGATGCATGAGGTGGCACCCCTAATTGTGCCCAGCAAGCAGAATTCTTCCCTTGCACACAAAAGTTTCACATAAAGAAACTGTTATAATTTGGACGCTCCAGGCAATACTGAAGCAGTGTTAATGGCCGCAGGGTGCCATTCCACGAGTCGCAGGGTGCATGGTGGGGCAAGGGGGTGTCTTCCCTAGAGCACTGCACCCTGTGCGACGGCACCGCTTGTACACCCCTCCCCACAGCCCTAGGCATAACTCCTAGGGAGGGGGTCAGCCGTGCAAATGTTGAATGTATGTACAGGGGACACAGCAGTTACTGTATGGGTGGGTTTTAATGTATGGATTTTGTTTATTATTGCTGTTGTGTTCATTTTTATTGCATCGATTACGTAATAGTGTTTTGTGATTTTACAAATTCAAAGTCAGTTAATCAACCAATCATCTTCACTCCAGAGTTCATTGCAGCTCAACGAAAAGACTTCCTGTTGGAATTGCTGACTCACTTCTGATTCGTATTAATCTTTGAACACGGTACTACAAGACAAGGTACGGGAAACATTTCAGGGGAAAGGTCCATCACATAGCCACCCAACACCTGTGATACCTATCTCAGCCACTAAGACATACACTGCCAACCCCGGGGTGATATACATGGACTACTGTATCTGAAATCAAGTAACTACGTTGTGTTTTTATGTATATTTTTTAACACAAATGTTAGCGCGTGCAATTGCTCATATAAAATTTTACTTAAACCCTGTGTGTGTTTAATTATATTACTTATATTGTTATAGTCATGGCCGATAGGGGTCATAGATTATAGGTCATAGTATATAGGTCAACCATCTATTACTTTTTGCCACCCGTTCCACTCACTAGCCTGGGTGCTGGCCAGTTGGCCCATGTTGTCATATTAATTAGCCCATGGGAGGTCATTCCGAGTTGATCACTAGCTGAAAATGTTCGCTGCGCTGCGATGATGCAAAAAACCGCACATCTGCGCGTGCGTATGCGGCGCAATGCGCACGCGTGACGTACTTTCACAACGGCCGATGTAGTTTAACACAAGGTCTAGCGAAGTGTTTCAGTCACACTGCTGGCCGCACAGTGAATGACAGGAAATGGGCGTTTCTGGGTGTCAACTGACCGTTTTCAGGGAGTGTTCGAAAAAAGGCAGGCGTGCCAGGAAAAACGCAGGCGTGGCTGGGCGAACACAGGGCGTGTTCGTGACGTCAAAACAGGAACTGAACAGTCTGAAGTGATCGCAAGCGCTGAGTAGGTTTTGAGCTACTCTAAAACGGCACAAACTTATTTTGTAGCCACTCTGCGATCCTTTCGTTTGCACTTCTGCTAAGCTAAAATACCATCCCAGTGGGAGGCGGCATAGCGTTTGCACGGCTGCTAAACACTGCTAGCGAGCGATCAACTCGGAATGACCCCCCATGTTGGCTGGTACTGACGGCATCCCTCTGCTGAGCTCAGAGACCGCCAGTGTGACAGTGCTAGCGTGCGCGTCTTCTTTACAAATGAATCCAGTTTTAGGAGAAGCTAGTTATACATACATTATTACAGCACAAACTAAATCACTCTTTACTG
Source organism: Pseudophryne corroboree (assembly GCF_028390025.1). NCBI lineage: Eukaryota > Metazoa > Chordata > Amphibia > Anura > Myobatrachidae > Pseudophryne > Pseudophryne corroboree. Next base: position 999,496,047 of record NC_086445.1, read on the forward strand.
TATAACAACCACAAGAATCCCTGGGGGTGAGCCCCGGTCATGAACGCCGGTCACACGGAGACATTATTAAACATTGAAGACTATTATCTACATAAGCGTAATTTCAAATGAGCAATACATGACATTGGGCATGCCCAGTTATTAGTGTGTTATTATGCAGAATTGTGCACAAAACAGATGTAACTTGTTTCTAAATTAAATTCATGTTACTGGATTATATACTACTAACAGGAAAGCCGTTTATGAATTCTGTTTTCAGTCTACTAAACACTAAAACGAATGACCTTATAAATAGTAAGGTCACACCAGAATGATCAGGAGCTACATTCACATCTAATGACTTAAAGCCTCACTATCCCAGTAAATGATTTTATTAAGGTGCTTCTCCCCTGTACTCTGTGCTGCCATTCTACCAGCTGAGCTGCCCCTTCGTTACTCTAAGCCTACAGCGTGACAAATAAGAGTAGAGAAGGAGGGGAGCAGGAGGACCAATCAGAAGCCAGCTTTTGATTGGTCCTCCCACACATGCCACCAATCCAATGTCATTTAATGTGGGTCAGCAAAACTGATTTGCTATTTCTGTATTATAGAACTGGAAGAAGCTCATTAAAAATGACTGCATGTGGGGGACGTGGGGCTACAGCCCCTGACAGGGTCACCTTAGTAAAAAGAATATTTTACCTGGGTGGTACTGCTGCTAAAAAATGTAGGATTCTGGACTTGATTTAAAGGCATTTCATAGATACTGGATGCATTGCTGCTGCTGTTTCTGTTGGAGTTGACACTAAGGAGGACATTTACTAAGCAGTGATAAGAGCGGAGAAGTGAGCCAGTGGAGAAGTTGCCCCATCAACCAATCAGCAGCTCTGTATAATTTTATAGTATACAAATTATAGATGTTACTTCAGTGCTGATTGGTTGCCATGGGCACTTATCCACTGGCTCACTTCTCCGCTCTTATCACTGCTTAGTAAATGTCCCCCTAACAGTGAATTGCTAACGACAAGGGTGTCAGGTAGAGGGTAGGACAGGTACTGATTACTCAGCCCTAGGGCCGGAAGTAATGAAGTTTTTTATAAAGGGGCAATCACTTGCAAAGCATGGTTTAGCCTTGTAAGCCATTGCCTCTTTAAAAAAATGTCTGAGTTCATCCGACATCTCATACCTCCGGCGATCTCGACCACCATTACATCCGGCCCCTGGACTGTTCTTGAGGTCCGGGATAGCAATGGAGGCTCACCCTTGACTCACACAATCTCGGTTCTCCTCAGCCTAACCTTCCCGCCCGCAGCCTGACCTTAATGCCATCATTCTGACAAAGTCATTTCACTTGTGAACACTCTATGGGGTATATTTACTAAGATTCGTAATTTCCGAAAATAGGTCAAAGTTCAATCACGAATGACATCGACAGTGTAAAACTGCAACTTTTTGAATTGATTACGATGGATTTACTAAGCTGTCGTATTCGTATTTTTCTTTGCTTCCGATGACGATGTCATTCGTTTTTTTTAACCTATTTTTACGGCAGTGATTAGCAAAACACTGCCGTTTTTTTTTACAATCAATCTCGGCCGGATCTGTGTGATCCGTGCTGGGGTTCTTATTTTTTTTTTTTTTAATTAAACAATGTAAAATCACAAAAAAAAATGCGTGGGGTCCCCCCTCCTAAGCATAACCAGCCTCGGGCTCTTTGAGCCGATCCTGGTTGCAGAAATATGGGGAAAAAATTGACAGGGGTTCCCCCATATTTAAGCAACCAGCATCGGGCTCTGCGCCTGGTCCTGGTTCCAAAAATACGGGGGACAAAAAGAGTAGGGGTCCCCCGTATTTTTAAAACCAGCACCGGGCTCCACTAGCTGGACAGATAATGCCACAGCCGGGGGTCACTTTTATACAGTGCCCTGCGGCCGTGGCATCAAAAATCCAACTAGTCACCCCTGGCCGGGGTACCCTGGGGGAGTGGGGACCCCTTCAATCAAGGGGTCCCCCCCCCCAGCCACCCAAGGGCCAGGGGTGAAGCCCGAGGCTGTCCCCCCCCCCATCCAATGGGCTGCGGATGGGGAGGCTGATAGCCATTTGTGATAATGAAAAGATATTGTTTTTAGTAGCAGTACTACAAGTCCCAGCAAGCCTCCCCCGCATGCTGGTACTTGGAGAACCACAAGTACCAGCATGCGGCGGAAAAACGGGCCCGCTGGTACCTGTAGTACTACCACTAAAAAAATACCCAAAAAAACACAAGACACACACACCGTGAAAGTATAATTTTATTACATACATACACACATACATACATACTTACCTTATGTTCTCACGCAGGTCGGTCCTCTTCTCCAGTAGAATCCAAGGGCTACCTGTTGAAGAAATTCTACTCACCAGATCCATGGGTCCAGGCTCCTCGGCAAATCCAGGGTTAATCCACGTACTTGAATAAATAAAAAAAAACGGTGTCCCGACCACGAACTGAAAGGGGACCCATGTTTGCACATGGGTCACCTTCCCACGAATGCCAGAAACCCACTTTGACTTCTGTCTAAGTGGGTTTCTTCAGCCAATCAGGGAGTGCCACGTTGTAGCACTCTCCTGATCAGCTGTGTGCTGCTGTCCTCACTGACAGGCAGCACGCGGCAGTGTTACAATGTAGCGCCTATGCGCTACATTGTAACCAATGATGGGAACTTTCTGCCCTGCGGTTGACCTAAAGTGACGTCACCGCTGAGCAGAAAGTTCCCAGCATTGGTTACAATGGAGCGCATAGGCGCTACATTGTAACACTGCCGTGTGCCGCCTGTCAGTGAGGACAGCAGCACACAGCTGATCAGGAGAGTGCTACAACGTGGCACTCCCTGATTGGCTGAAGAAACCCACTTAGACAGAAGTCAAAGTGGGTTTCTGGCATTCGTGGGAAGGTGACCCATGTGCAAACATGGGTCCCCTTTCAGTTCGTGGTCGGGACACCGTTTTTTTTATTTATTCAAGTACGTGGATTAACCCTGGATTTGCCGAGGAGCCTGGACCCATGGATCTGGTGAGTAGAATTTCTTCAACAGGTAGCCCTTGGATTCTACTGGAGAAGAGGACCGACCTGCGTGAGAACATAAGGTAAGTATGTATGTATGTGTGTATGTATGTAATAAAATTATACTTTCACGGTGTGTGTGTCTTGTGTTTTTTTGGGTATTTTTTTAGTGGTAGTACTACAGGTACCAGCGGGCCCGTTTTTCCGCCGCATGCTGGTACTTGTGGTTCTCCAAGTACCAGCATGCGGGGGAGGCTTGCTGGGACTTGTAGTACTGCTACTAAAAACAATATCTTTTATTTTACAACAAAGGCTATCAGCCCTCCCATCCGCAGCCCATTGGATGGGGGGGGACAGCCTCGGGCTTCACCCCTGGCCCTTGGGTGGCTGGGGGGGGGGGGACCCCTTGATTGAAGGGGTTCCCACTCCCCCAGGGTACCCCGGCCAGGGGTGACTAGTTGGATTTTTGATGCCACGGCCGCAGGGCGCTGTATAAAAGTGACCCCCGGCTGTGGCATTATCTGTCCAGCTAGTGGAGCCCGGTGCTGGTTTTAAAAATACGGGGGACCCCTACTCTTTTTGTCCCCCGTATTTTTGGGACCAGGACCAGGCGCAGAGCCCGATGCTGGTTGCTTAAATATGGGGAAACCCCTGTCATTTTTTCCCCATATTTCTGCAACCAGGATCGGCTCAAAGAGCCCGAGGCTGGTTATGCTTAGGAGGGGGGACCCCACGCAATTTTTTTGGCAAAAATAAGCACTTTCCCACCCCTTCCCACTGATATACATGCACGGATCTCATGGATCCCTGCATGCATCTCAAATCACGGAAAAAAAAAGCAGGTCTGTTTTTTTTTAGGACTTTTTTACGAGTTGTAATTTTTCACGGCAGTGTTTTGTGTTTTTTTGCTTTGCACTTCTTAGTAAATGACCGAGATTCATATCTAAACAGGCGTAATTTGACCGATGGTGTATTCATTCGTAATTTTTTACCTGAACTAGCAAAAAATTACGAATGCCCTCATCACTGCCGTGATTAGTGTTTAGTAAATGACCGAGATTAACCGAGATGACACTTTGAAGAAAAAACGGCATCTCGGTCAAAATCGGGAGCTTAGTAAATATACCCCTGAGAATGTTGTCACGCTGTCTGTTGACATTTTAACAATGTCAACACCATTACTGTAGACATTGTGGTGTCAGCATAATTATTGTAAACTTTTTGACTACATCCGGTTTAAAATCAGGGAGTATTCACAGATGAGGCTGTGGTAGGGTTGCCACCCTTCCAGGACAGTACAGTCCAAAAATCAGGACATCTGTCTGGAGGGTTAGCAATCCCGGACAGCCAGTGTCCGGAAATTCACAACGTCGGCCAGTCCTTACCTGGCTCACCTCCGACAGTGTACCTGTTATAGCGTGCCCAACATGGCTGCCTCACCTGGTATGCCCATGGTATGAAAAATACATGGACATGGCGGTCATGTTGTGACCATGCTACCAGCGTTAGGACACTGCAACCACCCATTTTGTGTCATCTCTACGAGGTGTGACCTATTCCACCCATTGTAATCCTACATAGTGCACCCAAGATGGCTGCCTCACCTGGTTCCTTTTGCAGATAGAATATACTGTATAAACCATGGAAGTTATTATTACCCAAAATGTCTGCACCAACCCTGTATTATGCTTATTAAGCTCTCTAGGTTTTCTTTTTACTTCTGTGTTACTTTATCAATTTTTGTACTATGGGGGTCATTCCGACCCGATCGCTCGCTGCAGTTTGTCGCAGTGCATCGATCGGGTCGGAACTGGCAATGCACCGGTACCGCAGTGCGCCGGCGCATTGCAGCCGTTGGTGCCTAGCGATTGCCTCTGAGACAGAGGCGGTTGCCGGGCGGGAGGGGGCTGAACGGCGGCGTTAAGCCGCCGTTTAGGGGGAGCGGTCCAGCCAACGCAGGCGTGGCCGGACCATTTGGGGGGGGGGGCGGTCTGCGGCGGCTGCGCTGGCCGGTAGCTACTCTTGAAGTGCAAAGGCATTGCCGCTGTGCGATGCCTTTGCACTTCTGCGAGGGGGGGCCGGACTGACATGCGGGGTGGACTAGCCCTGTGCTGGGCGTCCCCCCGCATGTCAGTGTAAATGCTCGCTCGGAATGACCCCCTATGTGCTTATTTTTTATGCCTGTAAAGTGCTTTGTAGAAAGAGCGTTATTTAAATGAAATTATTACTATTATATATTATTATTATTATATATTATTTTCTCTGACGTCCTAAGTGGATGCTGGGGACTCCGTCAGGACCATGGGGAATAGCGGCTCCGCAGGAGACAGGGCACAAAAGTAAAAGCTTTAGGATCAGGTGGTGTGCACTGGCTCCTCCCCCTATGACCCTCCTCCAAGCCTCAGTTAGGTTTTTGTGCCCGGCCGAGCAGGGTGCAATCTAGGTGGCTCTCCTAAAGAGCTGCTTAGAGTAAAAGTTTTGTTAGGTTTTTTTATTTTCAGTGAGTCCTGCTGGCAACAGGATCACTGCATCGAGGGACTTAGGGGAGAGAAGTGAACTCACCTGCGTGCAGGATGGATTGGCTTCTTAGGCTACTGGACACCATTAGCTCCAGAGGGATCGAACACAGGCCCAGCCATGGAGTCCGGTCCCGGAGCCGCGCCGCCGACCCCCTTGCAGATGCCGAAAAGTGAAGAGGTCCAGAAACCGGCGGCAGAAGACTTTTCAGTCTTCATAAGGTAGCGCACAGCACTGCAGCTGTGCGCCATTGTTGTCAGCACACTTCATAGCAGCGGTCACTGAGGGTGCAGGGCGCTGGGGGGGGCGCCCTGGGCAGCAATGATAGTACCTTATTCTGGCTAAAAATACATCACATATAGCCCCTGGGGGCTATATGGATGTATTTAACCCCTGCCAGGTCTCAGAAAAACGGGAGAAGAAGCCCGCCGAAAAGGGGGCGGGGCCTATTCTCCTCAGCACACAGCGCCATTTTCCCTCACAGAAATGCTGGTGGGAAGGCTCCCAGGCTCTCCCCTGCACTGCACTACAGAAACAGGGTTAAAACAGAGAGGGGGGGCACTTATTTGGCGATATGTATATATATATTAAAATGCTATAAGGGAAAAACACTTATATAAAGGTTGTCCCTGTATAATTATAGCGTTTTTGGTGTGTGCTGGCAAACTCTCCCTCTGTCTCCCCAAAGGGCTAGTGGGGTCCTGTCCTCTATCAGAGCATTCCCTGTGTGTGTGCTGTGTGTCGGTACGTGTGTGTCGACATGTATGAGGACGATGTTGGTGAGGAGGCGGAGCAATTGCCTGTAATGGTAATGTCACTCTCTAGGGAGTCGACACCGGAATGGATGGCTTATTTAAGGAATTACGTGATAATGTCAACACGCTGCAAGGTCGGTTGACGACATGAGACGGCCGGCAAACCAATTAGTACCTGTCCAGGCGTCTCAAACACCGTCAGGGGCGTTAAAACGTCCTTTTACCTCAGTCGGTCGACACAGACACGGACACTGACTCCAGTGTCGACGGTGAAGAAACAAATGTATTTTCCTTTAGGGCCACACGTTACTTGTTAAGGGCAATGAAGGAGATGTTACATATTTCTGATACTACAAGTACCACAAAAAAGGGTATTATGTGGAGTGTGAAAAAACTACATGTGGTTTTTTCTGAATCAGATAAATTAAATGAAGTGTGTGATGATGCGTGGGTTTCCCCCGATAGAAAATTATTGGCGGTATACCCTTTCCCGCCAGAAGTTATGGCGCGTTGGGAAACACCCCTTAGGGTGGATAAGGCGCTCACACGCTTATCAAAACAAGTGGCGTTACCGTCTCCAGATACGGCCGCCCTCAAGGAGCCAACTGATAGGAGGCTGGAAAATATCCTAAAAAGTATATACACACATACTGGTGTTATACTACGACCAGCAATCGCCTCAGCCTGGATGGGCAGCGCTGGGGTGGCTTGGTCGGATTCCCTGACTGGAAATATTGATACCCTTGACAGGGACAGTATTTTATTGACTATAGAGCATTTAAAGGATGCATTTCTTTATATGCGAGATGCACAGAGGGATATTTGCACTCTGGCATCAAGAGTAAGTGCGATGTCCATATCTGCCAGAAGATGTTTATGGACACGACAGTGGTCAGGTGATGCAGATTCCAAACGGCACATGGAAGTATTGCCGTATAAAGGGGAGGAGTTATTTGGGGTCGGTCCATCGGATCTGGTGGCCACGGCAACAGCTGGAAAATCCACCTTTTTACCCCAAGTCACATCTCAGCAGAAAAAGACATCGTCTTTTCAGCCTCAGTCCTTTCGTCCCCATAAGGGAAGAAGACTGCAGCAGGCAGCCCATTCCCAGGAACAGAAGCCTTCCACCGCTTCTGCCAAGTCCTCAGCCTGACGCTGGGGCCGTACAAACAGGTGCGGTGGGGGGTCGTCTCAAGAGTTTCAGCACGCAGTGGGCTTACTCGCAACTGGACCCCTGGATCCTACAAGTAGTATCCCAGGGGTACAGATTGGAAATTCGAGACGTCTCCCCCTCGCAGGTTCCTGAAGTTTGCTTTACCAACGTCTCCCTCCGACAGGGAGGCAGTATTGGAAACAATTCACAAGCTGTATTCCCAGCAGGTGATAATCAAAGTACCCCTCCTACAACAAGGAAAGGGGTATTATTCCACACTATATTGTGGTACTGAAGCCAGACGGCTCGGTGAGACCTATTCTAAATCTGAAATATTTGAACACTTACATACAAAGGTTCAAATCAAGATGGAGTCACTCAGAGCAGTGATAGCGAACCAGGAAGAAGGGGACTATATGGTGTCCCTGGACATCAAGGATGCTTACCTCCATGTCCCAATTTGCCCTTCTCACCAAGGGTACCTCAGGTTCGTGGTACAAAACTGTCACTATCAGTTTCAGACGCTGCCGTTTGGATTGTCCACGGCACCCCGGGTCTTTACCAAGGTAATGGCCGAAATGATGATTCTTCTTCAAAGAAAAGGCGTCTTAATTATCCCTTACTTGGACGATCTCCTGATAAGGGCAAGGTCCAGAGAACAGTTGGAGGTCGGAGTAGCACTATCTCAAGTAGTTCTACGACAGCACGGGTGGATTCTAAATATTCCAAAACCGCAGCTGTCTCCGACGACACGTCTGCTGTTCCTAGGGATGATTCTGGACACAGTCCAGAAAAAGGTGTTTCTCCCGGAGGAGAAAGCCAGGGAGTTATCCGAGCTAGTCAGGAACCTCCTAAAACCAGGAAAAGTGTCAGTGCATCATTGCACAAGGGTCCTGGGAAAAATGGTGGCTTCTTACGAAGCGATTCCATTCGGCAGATTTCACGCAAGAACTTTTCAGTGGGATCTGCTGGGAAAATGGTCCGGATCGCATCTTCAGATGCATCAGCGGATAACCCTGTCTCCAAGGACAAGGGTGTCTCTTCTGTGGTGGCTGCAGAGTGCTCATCTACTAAAGGGCCACAGATTCGGCATTCAGGACTGGGTCCTGGTGACCACGGATGCCAGCCTGAAAGGCTGGGGAGCAGTCACACAAGGAAAAAATTTCCAGGGAGTGTGATCAAGTCTGGAGACTTCTCTCCACATAAATATACTGGAGCTAAGAGCAATTTACAATGCTCTAAGCTTAGCAAGACCTCTGCTTCAAGGTCAGCCGGTATTGATCCAGTGGGACAACATCACGGCAGTCGCCCACGTAAACAGACAGGGCGGCACAAGAAGCAGGAGGACAATGGCAGAAACTGCAAGGATTCTTCGCTGGGCGGAAAATCATGTGATAGCACTGTCAGCAGTGTTCATTCCGGGAGTGGACAACTGGGAAGCAGACTTCCTCAGCACGACCTCCACCCGGGAGAGTGGGGACTTCATCGGGAAGTCTTCCACATGATTGTGAACCGTTGGGAAAGACCAAAGGTGGACATGATGGCGTCCCGCCTGAACAAAAAACTGGACAGGTATTGCGCCAGGTCAAGAGACCCTCAGGCAATAGCTGTGGACGTTCTGGTAACACCGTGGGTGTACCAGTCGGTGTATGTGTTCCCTCCTCTGCTTCTCATACCTAAGGTACTGAGAATTATAAGACGTAGAGGAGTAAGAACTATACTCGTGGCTCCGGATTGGCCAAGAAGGACTTGGTACCCGGAACTTCAAGAGATGTCAAAGTCAGAAAAATATCCCTATACACGCTGCCATATTTGCACCTCACGCTGGTCCGCGCTGCGCATGCGTGCGCTTTCCCGTGATAGCGCATACCCGCTGATACGTGCACCCGCTCACATCGGTATGCGTATTTACGGTAAAGAGTATGTAGTCGTAGCGTGCGACCCAATCGTTACATATTTCCACAATTAACGTAGTTTATAGATCATGGTCCCTTTGATAGATTCTGAAAGTTTGGTTAATATAGAATGTCCCTGAACGGAGGAATCCCTCTTTGTATTGTAGGAAGGGTCTAACAGGAGTCATACAGTAGTGTTTGGTACCCATCGGAAGAGTATTTAAATAGCAATATTCCGGTGTTGGTTTGGAGCGTATTAATCGCTCGTGCGAATAGTTATGGACATAAGAAGTTTATGTCCATTACTATTATTTACTCTTACTCAGGTATGCGGCGGGAAACCCAGTTTCCCACCCACCTGAGCTGTTTGAAATCGTCACAGCCCACCTGTATGAATTACCCAATGACCTTTTGTTATGATGCGAAGCCGAATTCCTGTGTCCAATGGACGAACAGATTGTAGGGACCATTAGATTGCATTGTGTGTGGGGCATAAATAGGCAGGCCGACCACATCCAGCTCTCACTCTTCAACGGTTCTCATTGCTGAAAATCGGGTGCTGGATGTCCAGGCGCATGCGATCGTTTCCCCTTGTGCGTAAGTTTTTCTCCGTGATCATATTGTCTTACTGTGAGCCATCTCTCTCATCTCATCTCATCTCTCTCTCTCTCTCTCTCTCTCTCTCTCTACTCTTTCTCTCGTATTTTCCTTAAAGTATCTCGAATTGTATTGTATTGTATTTATAGTGTAGTTATTTGGTTAGGAAGTCTCTGTTATATTGTAGTGTATCATTTGTACTGTGATTCCTTTTTACAAGTATATTAGTTATAATACATTTAATAGGCTTTGGACCCTAAACAAGTATCTGTGTATTTTCTCATAGTGTTAAGTGTTCTCAGAGCGTCGGTGACGCTCAAGCAGCTTTGTAGTTAATCAGGTTACACCAGGTTGCACTTACACACTGTCTCTACATAAAGGTATACTGTGTATCTCATTGTTAAAGGTATAGATATCAAGGTATAGCGTTGTGAGCGTCTGCGCCGCTGGTGATCTCCTCGTGGTCTCGAGCGTCCGCTACGCCATAGCGAATCATTACGTTTGTCTGTAGCCAATAGTGTGCCAGTCTGTGATCTCTGGGCCGTGAGCGAACGCGACGCTTGAGCGTCTCGCCTACGGCTGAGCGATCGTTACGCAAGTAGCGTACCCTTACAGTACTTCTTGAATAGTCAGCGTACAGTGTTCTTAGACCTCATAAAGGGTTATAAGTACGATAAATAGATTCTGCTTTATCAATTGGCGGCTCGTCCTGTCCTTCACATATCTGCACTAGGTAGATCAGCAGACATTATCCCCCAGCAAAGGGTGGGAGGTTGTCTCGCAGTGCTGACGGGATAAGCGTCTGCTTCACTTAGATAAAGAGTGCTGAAGGAATCCGGGAACCGGAGGTAAGAACAAAACGCTTGTGTCTTTTAAAAAACTGTTTATTTGTCTTCTGTCTTGCGTACACACGCACGCATACATATATCTGCATTTCTTTTTCATTTTCGTATATCACTATCCTGTTTGCCAATTTTATAGTTGATAGAAAAGTGCTAAAAGAGACTTGCTGTTATTTTATAGTTTAAGAATAGAGGTAATAGTTAAAAGTGTAGAGAAACACACAGGTTTGCCTGGGAGATAAGGCAAAGCCAGTGGGGTACGCGGTAGATGATCAGGGATCGTCTACATTGATAAAAGTTTATTGTGTTACGGTGGATCTTTGCATTGCGTACACGTGTCTCTAACAAAGACTAGCGTACGCAATCCAAAGGCCGATGCACGCAGCGTACATTTCGCAACGGAGCGTCCGGTTACGCCCACGTAGCTCAAATCACGAAAAGTTGAATTTTAGCGCAAAGCGATAATTAACGCAAAGGCGATAGTTAGCGCTAAGCGGTAAATAGCGCAAAAGGCGATAAATAACGCAAGTCTATTTTTGGAAAATCTGAAATTTAGTTTAACAGATCCTGCTCCTAATTGGTAACACAGCTGGGCTAAAGAAAATTTCTGCGCAGAAATAGATATTGAAACGAAAGTGTACATGTGTTGAGTGAGTGTGTTTTTATCACATAAGAGGTTGAACCAAAAAGAAATCGGGTACTCGTAAGGGACATACGTGTAAGTGACATATACGGTGGCTAGGGAGGCATCCCTGGTTAAACATAATATTTGAGCATTAGAGTATAGCGGACCAGTACAAGACCAGGAGGTCAGACCAGGAGGTCGTACAGACAAGACCAGGAGGTCATAAGGAGACAAAGAGGTCCGCTATAAAGGTAAGAGGCACAACCCCGGGGGTTGGTGCAAAACCCATATAGGCCATATAAGCTCTGGCTGAAGGAATTCGCAGCCGAAATTTTCGATTCCACTGATCTCTCAGTACATAACAGGTAGTGTTTATGTACTGAACGATTGTACCGCACGTCATTGTGTGCATTAGTAAACCTGACTAGTATCATTTTGCGTACAAAAGTCATAAACGCTAGTTGTACATTCTGACGTGATTTGTGTAATTTTTTATTTTTGAAGGGAAGTTCGCTGGTCACTCAGGAACTATCTAACAACCCCACCTTTACTGGAAAGAGTAAGTGTCCTGCGGGTAACCCTCATATGTTCCAGTAAACAGAAGGTTTCTGGTAGGGCCCTGTATCGAGTACGCCAGCACCATATCGGTGTGATCAGGTCGTATTGGTCGAGGTGGGCGAGTGAGTGGGGTACTCGGTAAACCGCCACCGCCGGCCTATTTTGAATAATTTGGTTTGCTGTAAGGGTTCGCTGAAGACCGTGATATAAAGATCAAAGGAGTAGTAAGCAACACCTGCAGATTATGGGGGCCAGTTGTTCAGGTAGGGGGCGATCAACCTCGGTTCGGGTTGATTCAGAGAACCGACCAGTCGGGTCGGCAAGGTACATCATGTGTGAGAAATATGGAAGTCACACAGAGGTTTTATGTGATGAATGGGAGAGAATGACTGTACGAGACAGGGAGAAATTCCCAAGAATAGGTAGCTTCAGTCCAGAAGTGTTACAAAATTTAAGGAGGAGGATATGTCTCATAAAATCAACAAAGAGACGAATCCAGCATCATGATTATTTACAGTTATGGCAACAGGAAGGTGAGATACAGAGAGGTTTGGCTCTGGCGGCGGGATCTGGGGCAGTCAGGAAACTGATAGCCACAGCCCCGCCTCCACCATACATTGCAGGAGAGAAGTTGATTGCGGAGAAAAACGCACTGGGGTGTAAAACACAAACTCTTAGCAACCCTGTAAATGTTAATGATGTTAACCAAGTAACCCATGCAATTATTGACCCGTGCAAGTTGTACCCTGTTCTGAACTTTCCTCAGGAGTGTGATCAAGAAGACGATTCGGCAACAATTTCAGCGCTCTCTCTAGCGGCCACCATATCAGAAACCACAGTAGGAACTGCTCCACTCACGAGATTAGTGAAGGCCCCTAGCGGAGGGATAGGTGAGGTCGTGTCAACGGGTAAGTACGGCACCATGCATTACACCGAAACAATTTCACCACAAGCTGTAGAATCTACACAGAATGAGGTTGTTAGAGTTAACCCTGTTAGAGTAATAGCAGTTCCCAATGGGAAAACAGATGCATCAGGAGCCACTCCCATAAGGAACATTGCCATGTACACACCATTTTCCCGAATGGAATTAAGAACCATAGTGTCCGAATTTCCTGACCCCAGGAAAGACTTAGTTGCTAGCCAAAAATACATCAGGGATCTAGGGAACACTGTAGAGCCCAACAACAAAGATTGGCAGATACTGCTAAGAGCTTGTTTACCTTCAAATGTCGACTCAGTTCAATTCTTGGCTGATTGTGGACTAGATAAAGATGTGCCGCTTTCAGATGTGTACAACAAAGATAACGTAAAAAGGATAAATTTACAGCTAAAGGAGTATTTCCCAGCCGTTGTTAAATGGAACAAAATATTCTCCATTAGACAAAAAGAGTCCGAAACGGCAGCAGAATATTTTCACCGGGCACTATTAGAAATGGCAAAATACACTGGTATAGAAGACATTAGGACCAACCCAAACCACCAAGAAGTAGCAGTATCTGTACTGATGGATGGTTTAAAGGAAACATTAAAGGCTAGGGTACAGACCACGCAACCATGTTGGCGAGGTCTGTCAGTGTCCACTTTGAGAGAGGCTGCTATTGATCACGACAGAAACATCACCAGGCACAGAGAATCGCAAAGTGATAAGTTAATGTCAGTAAGTATACAGGCGTTGACCACAAAGCAGCCTGCGTATGTACCATCGAATCCTGTAAGTAAGTCAACTGAAATAACTTGTTATTCCTGTAACAGACAGGGACACTATGCACGAGACTGTAGAATAAAGAGTGTACAAAGATCTTTTCAACCCCCTAGACAACGACACAACACAAGACATTGGGAGCAGGGTCCACAGAGGCGGAGTTTTGAGCCACATACAGGGGAAACAAAAAGATACCCCCCGAACAGAGATTGGCATGCCTCTGGTAGTTCCCAGCTAACTCCCTCACAAGTAGTTGCTGCCAACGGGATTCAGGGAGGTCAGCATACCCAATAGGGGTGTGGCCATACCTGTAATCTGCAGCCAGTTAAATTGATTGCCAGTCTTGGAAGTGAACCAGAGATTGCAATCAATGTAGCTGGTAAAACTTTAAACTTTCTTGTAGACACAGGGGCGGCCAAGTCAGTGATAAATTCGACAGTGGGCATGAGAACCACTGGTAGGACCATTCCAGCCATGGGAGTAACAGGAGTAGTCCAGCATTACCCTGTTAGCAAACCAGCCGAGATTACAATAGGGCCTTTGCATACCAAGCATTCCTTCTTGCTGGCTGCATCGGCACCAACCAATCTCCTGGGAAGAGACCTACTATGTAAAATGGGGTGCGTCATTTATTGTACTTCTGAAGGTGTATTCTTGGACATACCTGAGAATCACGCTCAGGAAGTACGAGACATGTTAGACTCCCCATCAAAGTTAATGTCACATTCCATTATGACAAATAGGAATCCATCCCAAGTAGAAGAGATGACATCTCAAATACCAGAGTCACTTTGGACAAAAGACGGACAGGACACTGGATTAATGGCAAACGTAGCTCCAGTAGTTGTACAAGTAAAAGATGGTAGGATAGCTCCAAAAATCCCACAGTATCCTCTGAAGCCAGAGGTGGAGTTAGGAGTTTTCCCAGTAATAGAGCGCTTGCTACAACAGGGCATTCTGGTAAGAACGTCCAGCACTGCCAATAGTCCCATCTTCCCTGTTAAAAAGAGTGGGGGGAGGGGTTACAGGCTAGTGCAGGATCTAAGGGGGATTAACAAAATAGTTGAGAGTCAGTTCCCCGTAGTGCCAAATCCAGCCGTCATCCTAATGCAAATTCCTCCCACTGCCAAATTTTTCACTGTTATTGACCTCTGCTCCGCTTTCTTTTCGGTACCTCTGCACCCTGACAGCCAATATTTGTTTGCATTCACATACAGAGGAGTCCAATACACGTGGACTCGACTACCCCAAGGTTTCATAGATAGTCCAAGTATATTTTCTCAGGCTTTGCATGATTGTTTACAGTCTTTCCAACCAGAGAGTGGATCAGTATTGATACAGTATGTGGATGATTTACTACTGTGTTCTGATTCATTGGAAGCATCCCTGAAGGATACGAAACAGCTCCTGTTTCATCTTTCAGACACAGGTCACAAGGTTTCCAAAGACAAGTTGCAATTATGCCAAACTAAGGTAAAATATTTGGGACACTGTCTAACACAAGGACTGAGACACCTGACCGCTGATAGAATCCAAGCAATTAGAGACATGACTCTACCACAAACCCAGCAACAGATCAGAACGTTTTTAGGAATGTGTGGGTATTGCCGTAATTGGATCCCAGGGTTTTCCATATTGGCGTTACCTTTGCAGGAAATGGTCTCCTCAAACAAACCTGATAGGATTTCGCATACTGACGAATCCGAAACAGCATTTGAGAGACTCAAACAGTGCCTAACGCAGGCGCCAGCACTAGGTATGCCAGACTATGGGAAACCCTTTGAACTATACGGAACAGAAAGTGCTGGTTGCGCAGCAGGTGTACTAACCCAAAAACACGGTGATGCCAGCAGGCCAGTTGCATACTACAGCGCTCAGCTAGACACGGTAGCGCGATCCCTCCCCACATGCTTGCGAAGCGTTGCTGCAATAGCATTGCTAGTAACAAAAAGCGAAGATGTCGTGCTAGGCCACAACCTCACAATCCATACACCACATGCAGTGTCAGCCTTATTGAATTCTGCCCAAACCAGACACGTCTCATCAGCGAGGTTTACAAGATGGGAATTGGCACTAATGGCCCCAGTAAACATCACCATAAGGAGATGCAGTGCATTAAATCCTGCAACATATCTCCCAGGTGTGCCTGGTCATGCACAAAGGGTGGAAGGTGAGAGTGCTGGGGAAGGAGGATTTAATACAAAGGAAGATACACATGATTGTATGAAATATTTGACCCAAAATTTTACCGCAAGGCCTGACATCAGTGACAATCCACTGGAAGATGCAGAACTCACGTTCTACACGGACGGTAGTTGTCACAGACAGTCAGACTCGGGAGACTTGTGTACTGGATACGCAGTCGTAGATGACCAAGACACCATAGAAGCGGAACCGCTAGGCCCACCTCACTCAGCCCAGGTTGCTGAACTGGTCGCCCTAACCAGAGCATGTGAATTGGCTAAGGGTAAGTCAGCCAATATCTACACCGATTCTAGATACGCATTCGGGGTAGTCCATGATTTCGGAGCCCTATGGCGCCTCAGAAATTTCATGACGGCAGCTGGTACACCGATAGCGCATGCAGCTCACATAAAAAGGCTTCTAACAGCGATACAGGAACCCGACAGAGTGGCTGTTATCAAGTGTAAAGCACATACATATAGCCAAGACCCAGTATCACTTGGTAACAGCCGAGCAGACGAAGCTGCAAAGCTTGCAGCTGCTACCCCCATACAGACAGAATCCACACAACTGATGGTATTTAATACCATCAACACACAGAAGTTGTGTGAAATGCAGAATTTGTGTTCCGCACAGGAAAGAGCAGTCTGGAAGGCAAAGGGATATGGCCAGGAGTCCTCAGGGCTCTGGACGGATGGACATGGTAAACCAGTGGCCCCCAAGACATATCTTCCATGTCTGGCTGAAGCAGCTCACGGGCTGACTCATCTAGGCAAGGAGGGGATGTGCAAATTGGTAAGAGCATACTGGTGCGCCCCAGGATTCTCCTCTCATGCGAGTAAAAGAGCAATGTCATGCCTTACCTGTCTGAGAAAGAATATTGGAAAGGCAATACCTACAGAACCATCCCATATCCCACCTGCCGGCGGCCCTTTTCAGGTAATACAAATTGACTTCATTCAATTACCCCCATGTCGGAATTTGAAATATGTACTTGTTTGTATAGATGTTTTCTCGAATTGGGTCGAAGCATTTCCAGCGGCTACAAATACCGCTATGTTTACAGCTAAGAAAATTGTGCAGGAATTTGTATGTAGATATGGTATCCCTAGAATAATCGAAAGTGATAGGGGTACCCATTTTACAGGTGATGTCTTTCAAGGAATGTGTAAGTTGATGGGAATTGATAGCAAGCTGCACACTCCGTACCATCCACAGGCGAGTGCGAAGGTCGAAAGAGTGAACAGCACTATTAAAAATAAATTGAGTAAAGTAATGGCAGAGACAGGATTGACATGGCCAGAAGCTTTACCCATTGTTTTGTATAGCATCAGAACCACTCCCAGGTCCCCTCTTAATCTGTCCCCTTTTGAAATCTTGTTTGGTCGACAACCGCATGTCATGATTAACCCTCAGGATGATTTGAAATGTAACAATGAAGTAACTGTAAAGTACTTAATTAACATGAGTAAACAGTTGAGGAATCAAAATGAGAATCTGAAGTTGGTGATTCCTGATCTACCTGATAGTAATTGTCATGACATTGAACCTGGGGATTATGTAATGATACGAAATTTTCTACGCTCAGGTTGTCTTATTGATAGATGGGAAGGACCATACCAGGTCTTATTGACTAGCACCACAGCATTGAAGGTTGCTGAGAGAGAGACTTGGGTCCATTCATCCCACTGCAAGAAGGTTGCTGATCCAGAGAAGTCCCGTGATAAGGAACAGACGGTAGAGGTTGTATCACTGGAGTGTCTGTTCCAGGAGGACTGAGGCGGCACCTGAGCCTTGAAGACCGAAAGCAGTTGTCGACTCCCCAATCCCTTTTATTGTTTTTCTCCACTTCCCATCCCCTCTCCCTTGAAATTTCTTTTTCCCCCTTCTCATACTTCTCCATTTCCTCCTCAAAGATGGACTTGCCCCAAGAGACTGTGATCCGGATTTTCCTGTTGACCATGATGTTGACCAGAGCAGTCTGTTCCGGCGAGAGTACCATGGAGGTCGAGAGAGGTTCTGGAATGGGTTCCGATTATGATGATGAAGGCGTAGTTTTCCAAGATCAACCTAACCAACAAGCAAAGGCGAGTATCAGAAAACGATCCGATAGAAGAAATTGTGATGGATTGTTAGCTGAAGAAAACTGTATCTGTAGGCTCTGTGACAATTTGGTTGAGGATGGGTGCATAAAGAAATGCCAATCCAGTTTTAATATCCATATGGACCGGCATCCATTGAGTGACTATCACTCCTTAGTGGGTAATGTGTTAAACAAAACAGATTGTTGGGTATGCTCTCAAGTACCTCAGGGTCATAGCAAATCAGGGCTAGTACCATTTCCTTTAACGATAGGGGAGGTACTTGAGTTAAATGGTGGGAGACCGGTGGACAGGAGGTTTAATATCTCCAGCCCTCCTAGTTTGAAGCTCCACCAATACCATGTGGATAGGTCCCTCTTATGTTTCAACATCTCCAATCCCCGACAGCCGGGAAATTGGGAAGTGTCATGGAGCAACCTGACCATGACCTTCTCGCATAGAGCAGATAGAATGCCTACAGATACAGAGCTTGTACGCCACATAGCCAGTAGAGGAAAATCTTTCAGGTATAGATATACCTTAGGAAATAGGATTACTAGAGTTGGAGAAGTATCACCAGGATACTGTGCACATATCGTACAACCCGATACGTGTATTAAACAGATGGAAGAATTAGGGTCAGGAGATTTCACCTGGAAGGTATGTAATATGGTAATGTCCTACTCCGTCCCATATGTTCTCCCCGATGATGCTTATTTCATATGCGGGAGAAAGGCGTACAAGTGGCTTGCCCCAAACTCTGAAGGATTGTGTTATATTGGAAAAGTATTGCCTGAAGTGATGACTGTAACTCATGATAAAATGAAAGACATACACCGTGGTGCCCAAGCTCCTTATACTCACACTCATTACGAGCACCGAGTTAAAAGACAACTGTCAGAAAGGTTAGAGCATCCGGCCTCTGATCTGATCCATGAATCCACCGGGATTCAGGTTCTGGTGGCGTTAGATTTCACTCGCACCGCTCGAGGAGTGATGAATTATAGATACATTTCCGCACTCGCCAATTTGTTAGATAATATCACTGAAATGTATGATGACACGTTTAGATACACTGGAAGAGAACTCCAAGCTTATAAAACAGAACTGGTACAGCATAGAATGGTTCTTAATTACCTCACAGCAGTGACAGGCGGATATTGTGTTACATTGGCAACACAGTACGGCGTGAAGTGTTGCACGTATATCACAAATAGCACCGAGGATCCGGTCGAGGTCATAGACCAAAAGATGGACGATATTCTCCAATTGAAGTGGGAATTTCGCCGAAAACACAATCTCACTCTTGCTGCTGTAGGTAATGAGCTGACTGGTTGGGTGTCATGGTTGAACCCGCGAAATTGGTTCTCCGGTTTGGGAGACTGGGCTCAAGGAGTCATAATGGATGTTGGAAAGTTTCTCCTATGTATTTTAGGTGTCGTTATATCTATTGGATTGATATTTAGATGCGGGCAGGCTTTAATGAGGTGCAAACAAAGTACAAGAGTGATGAGTTTGAGGAGTGAGGAAACTGTAATTAACCTGGATTTGATTTATGACCCAATGATAGAAACCAGGATGTGATGAAAATGCGATTATACGGTCCGTTTCTTTCACCTGTTTTTCTGCTTTTCTCCAAGATAAAAAAAGACCCCCTTGGACGAGGAAGTTGACGAGACGCTATACAGACAACGGATGGACCAAAGAAAGAGTTTTGACCACTTGAGAAATGGACACTTGATGAACTTTGCCATGGATCCCCAGTTTCCCTAGTATTTTTAAACTCACGCTAGCCCAACATTTTTTGTAAATCTGATGGCACTGACAAAGCTTGTTGCTCATGCCTAAGGAGCAAAACAGCGCAAAGAAGACGACTTTCAACTGATACCGAACAAAACTTCGACGACAGATGTACATTTACCTGACATAGAATATCATTGCATTTTCCATAAGTGTTCTTCATCTTCATCTCTATAACCCTCAGGTAATAACACACATAGTATAGGGAATACAGGCACAGATATCAGCAATCACATATTCCCCCATTCATGTATCATCAACTAAAATGTGCTCCCCATTTTGTTCAAAAACCGAAAAGAGCTCGGTAAAGTTTGACAGCCCATCCACAGACCTGTACCACAGGATAAGAAGGAATTCAAATGTATACTTCGCAATACCTCGAAGCTTGATTTACAACACGTACGGCACGATGATACATGACCCCCCAAACATGGACTCATACACACATGCTTCTGCTATCTCACTAGGTCATACCCTCTTCACACCTACTCCTCTCTCCTCCCCTACCCAACCATGGAAATGAATTAACCCCTGACATATATTTTTCTCCTTTTAAAATGTTTTAGAAGGTGGCAGTTATTATTGACTGCCAAAGGGTGGACTGTCAAAGTCAGAAAAATATCCCTATACACGCTGCCATATTTGCACCTCACGCTGGTCCGCGCTGCGCATGCGTGCGCTTTCCCGTGATAGCGCATACCCGCTGATACGTGCACCCGCTCACATCGGTATGCGTATTTACGGTAAAGAGTATGTAGTCGTAGCGTGCGACCCAATCGTTACATATTTCCACAATTAACGTAGTTTATAGATCATGGTCCCTTTGATAGATTCTGAAAGTTTGGTTAATATAGAATGTCCCTGAACGGAGGAATCCCTCTTTGTATTGTAGGAAGGGTCTAACAGGAGTCATACAGTAGTGTTTGGTACCCATCGGAAGAGTATTTAAATAGCAATATTCCGGTGTTGGTTTGGAGCGTATTAATCGCTCGTGCGAATAGTTATGGACATAAGAAGTTTATGTCCATTACTATTATTTACTCTTACTCAGGTATGCGGCGGGAAACCCAGTTTCCCACCCACCTGAGCTGTTTGAAATCGTCACAGCCCACCTGTATGAATTACCCAATGACCTTTTGTTATGATGCGAAGCCGAATTCCTGTGTCCAATGGACGAACAGATTGTAGGGACCATTAGATTGCATTGTGTGTGGGGCATAAATAGGCAGGCCGACCACATCCAGCTCTCACTCTTCAACGGTTCTCATTGCTGAAAATCGGGTGCTGGATGTCCAGGCGCATGCGATCGTTTCCCCTTGTGCGTAAGTTTTTCTCCGTGATCATATTGTCTTACTGTGAGCCATCTCTCTCATCTCATCTCATCTCTCTCTCTCTCTCTCTCTCTCTCTACTCTTTCTCTCGTATTTTCCTTAAAGTATCTCGAATTGTATTGTATTGTATTTATAGTGTAGTTATTTGGTTAGGAAGTCTCTGTTATATTGTAGTGTATCATTTGTACTGTGATTCCTTTTTACAAGTATATTAGTTATAATACATTTAATAGGCTTTGGACCCTAAACAAGTATCTGTGTATTTTCTCATAGTGTTAAGTGTTCTCAGAGCGTCGGTGACGCTCAAGCAGCTTTGTAGTTAATCAGGTTACACCAGGTTGCACTTACACACTGTCTCTACATAAAGGTATACTGTGTATCTCATTGTTAAAGGTATAGATATCAAGGTATAGCGTTGTGAGCGTCTGCGCCGCTGGTGATCTCCTCGTGGTCTCGAGCGTCCGCTACGCCATAGCGAATCATTACGTTTGTCTGTAGCCAATAGTGTGCCAGTCTGTGATCTCTGGGCCGTGAGCGAACGCGACGCTTGAGCGTCTCGCCTACGGCTGAGCGATCGTTACGCAAGTAGCGTACCCTTACGGTACTTCTTGAATAGTCAGCGTACAGTGTTCTTAGACCTCATAAAGGGTTATAAGTACGATAAATAGATTCTGCTTTATCACTCACAGAGGACTCATGGCCTCTGCCGCTAAGAAGGGACTTGCTTCAGCAAGTACCATGTCTGTTCCAAGACTTACCGTGGCTGCGTTTGACGGCATGGCGGTTGAACGCCGGATCCTAAGGGAAAAAGGCATTCCGGAAGAGGTCATTCCTACCCTGGTCAAAGCCAGGAAGGAGGTGACCGCACAACATTATCACCACATGTGGCAAAAAAATGTTGCGTGGTGTAAGGCCAGAAAGGCCCCACGAAGAAATTTCAACTCGGTCGATTCCTGCATTTCCTGCAAACAGGAGTGTCTATGGGCCTCAAATTGGGGTCCATTAAGGTTCAAATTTCGGCCCTGTCGATTTTCTTCCAGAAAGAATTGGCTTCAGTTCCTGAAATCCAGAAGTTTGTCAAGGGAATACTGCATATACAACCCCCTTTTGTGCCTCCAGTGGCACTGTGGGATCTCAACGTAGTTCTGGGATTCCTCAAATCACATTGGTTTAAACCGCTCAAATCTGTGGATTTGAAATATCTCACATGGAAAGTGACCATGATGTTGGCCCTGGCCTCGGCCAGGCGAGTGTCAGAATTGGCGGCTTTGTCTCACAAAAGCCCATATCTGATTGTCCATTCGGACAGGGCAGAGCTGCGGACTCGTCCCCAGTTTCTCCCTAAGGTGGTGTCAGCGTTTCACCTGAACCAGCTTATTGTGGTACCTGCGGCTACTAGGGACTTGGAGGACTCCAAGTTGCTAGATGTTGTCAGGGCCCTGAAAATATAGGTTTCCAGGACGGCTGGATTCTTCGCTGGGCGGAAGATCATGTGATAGCACTGTCAGCAGTGTTCATTCCGGGAGTGGACAACTGGGAAGCAGACTTCCTCAGCAGACACGATCTACACCCGGGAGAGTGGGGACTTCATCCAGAAGTCTTCCACATGATTGTGAACCGTTGGGAAAAACCAAAGGTGGATATGATGGCGTCTCGCCTCAACAAAAAACTGGACAGGTATTGCGCCAGGTCAAGAGACCCTCAGGCAATAGCTGTGGACGCTCTGGTAACACCGTGGGTGTTCCAGTCAGTGTATGTGTTTCCTCCTCTGCCTTTCATACCCAAAGTACTGAGAATTATACGGCAAAGGGGAGTAAGAACGATACTCGTGGCTCCGGATTGGCCAAGAAGAACTTGGTACCCGGAACTTCAGGAGATGCTCACGGAAAATCCGTGGCCTCTACCTCTAAGACGGGACCTGATTCAGCAGGGACCGTGTCTATTCCAAGACTTACCGCGGCTGCGTTTGACGGCGTGGCGGTTGAACGCCGAATTCTAAGGGAAAAAGGCATTCCAGAAGAGGTCATTCCTACACTGGTTAAAGCCAGGAAGGAGGTGACTGCACAACATTATCACCGCATTTGGAGAAAATATGTTGCGTGGTGTGAGGCCAGGAAGGCCCCCACGGAGGAATTTCAATTGGGTCGATTCCTACATTTCCTGCAAACAGGATTGTCTATGGGCCTCAAGTTGGGGTCCATTAAGGTTCAAATTTCGTCCCTGTCGATTTTCTTCCAGAAAGAATTGGCTTCAGTTCCTGAAATCCAGAAGTTTGTCAAGGGAATACTGCATATACAACCCCCTTTTGTGCCTCCAGTGGCACTGTGGGATCTCAACGTAGTTCTGGGATTCCTCAAATCACATTGGTTTAAACCGCTCAAATCTGTGGATTTGAAATATCTCACATGGAAAGTGACCATGATGTTGGCCCTGGCCTCGGCCAGGCGAGTGTCAGAATTGGCGGCTTTGTCTCACAAAAGCCCATATCTGATTGTCCATTCTGACAGGGCAGAGCTGCGGACTCGTCCCCAGTTTCTCCCTAAGGTGGTGTCAGCGTTTCACCTGAACCAGCTTATTGTGGTACCTGCGGCTACTAGGGACTTGGAGGACTCCAAGTTGCTAGATGTTGTCAGGGCCCTGAAAATATAGGTTTCCAGGACGGCTGGAGTCAGGAAAACTGACTTGCTGTTATCCTGTATGCACCCAACAAACTGGGTGCTCTTGCTTCTAAGCAGACGATTGCTAGTTGGATGTGTAGTACAATTCAGCTTGCACATTCTGAGGCAGGCCTGCCACAGCCAAAATATGTAAATGCCCATTCCACAAGGAAGGTGGGCTCATCTTGGGCGGCTGCCCGAGGGGTCTCGGCTTTACAACTTTGCCGAGCTGCTACTTGGTCAGGGGCACACCCTGGCTGAGGAGGACCTGGAGTTCTCTCACTCGGTGCTGCAGAGTCATCCGCACTCTCCCGCCCGTTTGAGAGCTTTGGTATAATCCCCATGGTCCTGACGGAGTCCCCAGCATCCACTTAGGACGTCAGAGAAAATAAGAATTTACTTACCGATAATTCTATTTCTCGTAGTCCGTAGTGGATGCTGGGCGCCCATCCCAAGTGCGGATTGTCTGCAATACTTGTACATAGTTATTGTTACAAAAATCGGGTTATTATTGTTGTGAGCCATCTTTTCAGAGGCTCCGCTGTTATCATGCTGTTAACTAGGTTCAGATCACAGGTTGTACAGTGTGATTGGTGTGGCTGGTATGAGTCTTACCCGGGATTCAAAATCCTTCCTTATTGTGTACGCTCGTCCGGGCACAGTATCTTAACTGAGGCTTGGAGGAGGGTCATAGGGGGAGGAGCCAGTGCACACCACCTGATCCTAAAGCTTTTACTTTTGTGCCCTGTCTCCTGCGGAGCCGCTATTCCCCATGGTCCTGACGGAGTCCCCAGCATCCACTACGGACTACGAGAAATAGAATTATCGGTAAGTAAATTCTTCTTCTTATTATTATTATTATTATATGTTACACTTACAATAAGGTCCCATTACTCTATAAGGCTATAAAAATAAACATAAAAAATACAAATGACAGTCTTATCTGAGATCTACGTCGCTCCCACAAGTTGTCTTTGCCAATGTAACGTGTAACTTACAAGCAGTTGGTATTTTACATTTAGTGATTGCATAAAGCAGATTATATTTCACATCTCCTGACCTTGGAAGCCACAAAATGCAGCAATGATAAGCAGCCCATGATCTTCAGTGTCTATATCATGTACTCTGTCGGTGACAGAGAGCGCTGTGGTTAGGGGTGATAGGGAATGATCTCCCGGCGACCTCGCTGCCTCCTCTGCTGACCTCCAGCGATATTTAACCTCCCTTTTAACATCTGTGGTCCCATGCGGGCAGCTGATGATGTAGAAGGTAGTTAATGCAGGGACGCTCCTCTGCAAGGTTACACGGAATCAATAGGAGATGTGTTGAATGTGGTATCACTATCAAGTCTCATCTCTCTCTTAAAACTGAAATATCCACAGTGGGACGTGATTCTGGTCTCACCACAGTCAGGGGATAAATATGCAATACAGCTGCCCTCACCCGCGGGCGTTAGAATGGTTTGCAGAGCATAAAAAAAGGAGACCATCAATATATCAAATTATTTCACCCACCCTTCATTTGCATTAAAAGGCAGCATTTGTGTTAAGGGGGTCATTCTGACCCGTTCGCTCGCTGCGTTTTAACGCAGCAGTGCGAACGGGTCCCTACTGCGCATGCGTCGGCGCCGTAGTGCCAGACGGCCGAAGGCCGTAGCAGGGATACGATCGCCTCTGCCTGATTGACAGGCAGAAGCGATCGCTGGGCGGAATGGTGGCGTTTGACTGCCGTTTCGTGGGTTTGGTCCGGCCAACGCAGGCTTGGCCGGACCGAACGGGGGGCGGGCCGCAGCGGCTGCGTGACTTCACACGCAGCCGCTGCGGGCCGGGGAGCGATTAATAGCTCCCGGCCAGCACGCTAAAGCTGCGCTGGCCGGGAGCTACTCTTGAAGTGCATAGGCATCGCCGCCGAGGGGGGGCCGCACTGACATGCGGGGCGGGATAGCACTGTGCTGGGCGTCCCCTCGCATGTCAGGGAAGAAGATCGTAGCTGTGCTAAATTTAGCACATCTACGATCAACTCGGAATGATCCCCTATGTTACTGACGGTTGTGCATTTCTCATTTCTGATTCAGGGGGGGAACCTGAATTGCACATCCTATTACTAAAGATATCAAGAGGTGCTATCATGCTGAGGCTTCTAATACTGTGTTGGAGGAAGAGAGATGCAGATGCACACTCCAAGCACTAAGAACACTGATAGTAACAATAATTTATATAAACCCTCACAATTAACATGGAGTATAATTGAAGTTCTTAGCACACATTTGCGCAAATATGCGGGCCCATGTACCGCGGCCAGGTGACTTCATCACATGGGTCCCTAACATCCCTAATATTATCACATTCTATAAATTATTAAGGACTTACCTCTAAATAGGGCCTTATCAATGTGTGATCTGAAATGCAGGAACCCAGATAATGAAACACCTGAGGGTGAATGGGAGGAGTGCCAATACCAGAGGAAGGAAGCCTCGCCTTCCAGTGTACAATATATACACAAATATAGTGGAAAAAGGGGGGGACCTGAATTGCACATCCTATTACTAAAGATATCAAGAGGTGCTATCATGCTGAGGCTTCTAATACTATGCTGGAGGAAGAGAGATGCAGATGCACACTCTTAGCACCTCTAGTGATGTGCACCGGACATTTTTCGGGTTTTGTGTTTTGGTTTTGGATTCGGTTCCGCGGCCGTGTTTTGGATTCGGACGCGTTTTGGCAAAACCTCCCTGAAAATTTTTTGTCGGATTCGGGTGTGTTTTGGATTCGGTTTTTTTTTTACAAAAAACCCTCAAAAACAGCTTAAATCATAGAATTTGGGGGTCATTTTGATCCCATAGTAAGATTAACCTCAATAACCATTATTTACACTCATTTTCAGTCTATTCTGAACACCTCACACCTCACAATATTATTTTTAGTCATAAAATTTGCACCGAGGTCGCTGGATGACTAAGCTAAGCGACACAAGTGGCCGACACAAACACCTGGCCCATCTAGGAGTGGCACTGCAGTGTCAGGCAGGATGGCACTTCAAAAAAATTGTCTCCAAACAGCACATGATGCAAAGAAAAAAAGAGGCGCAATGAGGTAGCTGTGTGACTAAGCTAAGGGACCCAAGTGGCCGACACAAACACCTGGCCCATCTAGGAGTGGCACTGCAGTGTCAGACAGGATGGCACTTCAAAAAAATAGTCCCCAAACAGCACATGATGCAAAGAAAAAAAGAGGCGCAATGAGGTAGCTGTGTGACTAAGCTAAGCGACCCAAGTGGCCGACACAAACACCTGGCCCATCTAGGAGTGGCACTGCAGTGTCAGGCAGGATGGCACTTCAAAAAAATTGTCCCCAAACAGCACATGATGCAAAGAAAAATGAAAGAAAAAAGAGGTGCAAGATGGAATTGTCCTTGGGCCCTCCCACCCACCCTTATGTTGTATAAACAGGACATGCACACTTTAACGAACCCATCATTTCAGCGACAGGGTCTGCCACACGACTGTGACTGAAATGACTGGTTGGTTTGGGCCCCCACCAAAAAAGAAGCAATCAATCTCTCCTTGCACAAACTGGCTCTGCAGAGGCAAGATGTCCACCTCATCATCATCCTCCGATTCCTCACCCCTTTCACTGTGTACATCCCCCTCCTCACAGATTATTAATTCGTCCCCACTGGAATCCACCATCTCAGGTCCCTGTGTACTTTCTGGAGGCAATTGCTGCTGGTGAATGTCTCCACGGAGGAATTGATTATAATTCATTTTGATGAACATCATCTTCTCCACATTTTCTGGAAGTAACCTCGTACGCCGATTGCTGACAAGGTGAACGGCTGCACTAAACACTCTTTCAGAGTACACACTGGAGGGAGGGCAATTTAGGTAGAATAAAGCCAGTTTGTGCAAGGGCCTCCAAATTGCCTCTTTTTCCTGCCAGTATACGTACGGACTGTCTGACGTGCCTACTTGGATGCGGTCACTCATATAATCCTCCACCATTCTTTCAATGGTGAGAGAATCATATGCAGTGACAGTAGACGACATGTCAGTAATCGTTGGCAGGTCCTTCAGTCCGGACCAGATGTCAGCACTCGCTCCAGACTGCCCTGCATCACCGCCAGCGGGTGGGCTCGGAATTCTTAGCCTTTTCCTCGCACCCCCAGTTGCGGGAGAATGTGAAGGAGGAAATGTTGACGGGCCACGTTCCGCTTGACTTGACAATTTTCTCACCAGCAGGTCTTTGAACCTCTGCAGACTTGTGTCTGCCGGAAAGAGAGATACAACGTAGGTTTTAAATCTAGGATCGAGCACGGTGGCCAAAATGTAGTGCTCTGATTTCAACAGATTGACCACCCGTGAATCCTGGTTAAGCGAATTAAGGGCTCCATCCACAAGTCCCACATGCCTAGCGGAATCGCTCTGTTTTAGCTCCTCCTTCAATGTCTCCAGCTTCTTCTGCAAAAGCCTGATGAGGGGAATGACCTGACTCAGGCTGGCAGTGTCTGAACTGACTTCACGTGTGGCAAGTTCAAAGGGTTGCAGAACCTTGCACAATGTTGAAATCATTCTCCACTGCGCTTGAGTCAGGTGCATTCCCCCTCCTTTGCCTATATCGTGGGCAGATGTATAGGCTTGAATGGCCTTTTGCTGCTCCTCCATCCTCTGAAGCATATAGAGGGTTGAATTCCACCTCGTTACCACCTCTTCATTCAGATGATGGCAGGGCAGGTTCAGGACTGTTTGCTGGTGCTCCAGTCTTCGGCACGCGGTGACTGAATGCCGAAAGTGGCCCGCAATTCTTCGGGCCACCGACAGCATCTCTTGCACGCCCCTGTCGTTTTTTAAATAATTCTGCACCACCAAATTCAATGTATGTGCAAAACATGGGACGTGCTGGAATTTGCCCAGATGTAATGCACGCACAATATTGGTGGCGTTGTCCGATGTCACAAATCCCCAGGAGAGTCCAATTGGGGTAAGCCATTCTGCGATGATGTTCCTCAGTTTCCGTAAGAGGTTGTCAGCTGTGTGCCTCTTCTGGAAAGCGGTGATACAAAGCGTAGCCTGCCTAGGAACGAGTTGGCGTTTGCGAGATGCTGCTACTGGTGCCGCCGCTGCTGTTCTTGCTGCGGGAGGCAATACATCTACCCAGTGGGCTGTCACCAGTGGCGTAACTAGAAATTTTTCTCCCCCAAGCCAAAAAATTCGTTGGCGCCCCCACCCCCACCATAATTGGGAGTAAGAAATGGATAAATATGCGCGCGCCAAAGGCGCGCGCTGCAAAAAAAGGGGCGTGATTTTGTTGGAATGGGCGTGGTTTCTCATAAAGGGGCGTGGTATTGCAGGAAAAGACTACCTTATACCCCAGTTTTGCAACCTGCACGCCCAGACGTTAGCCACCACAGGAAAGAAAAATAATCCTGATTCATGCCCCTTACATTATTTGTCATTTTTCCTCCTTATAGTAATGCCCAGTATACATTATGCCACATACTGCAATGGCCCTTAGACATTATTCCACACACAATAATGCACATGACACATTATGCCACACACCATAATGCCCCCGACACATTATGCCACACACCGTAATGCCTGTGACACATTATGCCACACACCGTAATGCCCCCGACACATTATGACAGGAATCGCAATGCCCGTTATACATTATGCTACACACTGCAATGCCCCTGATACATTATAGCACATACAATGCCTGTGACACATTATGACACACACCGCAATGACCTTGAGACATTATACCACAATGCCCGTGATATAGTATACCATACACCGTAATGCCTGTGACACATACCGCAATGCCCTGCCCGTTATACCCTATGCCACACACCGCAATGCCCGTTATGTATTATGCCACACTGCAATGACCCTGAGACATTATACCACATACCACAATGCCCGTGATATAGTATACCACACACCGTAATGCCTGACACATTATGACACACACCGCAATGTCCGTGATACATTATGCCACACACTGCAATGACCCTGAGACATTATACCACATATCACAATGCCCGCGATATAGTATACCATACACCGTAATGCCTGTGACACATTATGACACACACCGCAATGTCCGTGATACATTATGCCACACACCGTAATGCCCATTACACATTAAGTCCTACAGTAAGGCTTCTAATTACTTTTCAATTACCTTCTCGTTGTCAGGGGTTTCATGCACTGGGTGTCATGCTCGTTGCCAGGTGTTTCATGCACTGGGTGTCATGCTCGTTGTCAGGTGTTTCATGCACTGGGTGTCATGCTCGTTGCTAGGAGGTAGTCCTTGTTGCTAGGGCTGTGCTCCCAGTGCCACATATGACCCCAGTGCCAGATATTCCCCCGCGGTGCCAGGTACTCACATGCCCCCGGTGCCAAATATAGCCCCCCCCATGTGCCAGGTACACATATACCCCCCCCCCCAGTGCAACATATGCCCCCAGTGCCAGATATTCCCCCCCAGTGCCACATATGCCCCCAGTGCCAGATATTCCCCCCGTGCCAGATATGCCGCCAGTGCCATATATTCCCCCCCAGTGCCACATATGCCCCCAGTGCCAGATATTCCCCCAGTGCCAGATATCCCCCCTAGTGCCAGACATCCCCCCCCAGTGCCAGACATCCCCCCCCCCCAGTGCCACATATGCCCCCAGTGCCAGATATTCCCCCCGTGCCAGATATGCCACCAGTGCCATATATTCCCCCCCAGTGCCATACATCCCCCCCCCAGCGCCAGATATCCCCCTAGTGCCAGACATCCCCCCCCAGTGCCAGACATCCCCCCCCAGTGCCATATATGCCCCAGTGCCAGACATCCCCCCCCCCCAGTGCCAGATATCCCCCCCAGTGCCAGACATATATGCCCCAGTGCCAGACATCCCCCCCCCCAGCGCCAGATATCCCCCCCAGTGCCAGACATCCCCCCCCCCAGTGCCATATATGCCCCAGTGCCAGATCTCCCCCCCAGTGCCATATATGCCCCAGTGCCAGACATCCCCCCCCCCCAGTGCCAGATATTCCCCCCAGTGCCGCCGCCGCCGCCGCTTATTGGAGGGACACGGAGGGCACAGATCGCCTCTCCTGTGTCCCTCCTGCTGCATCATCTCCGGCGGCCGCGGGTCTAATAGGGGGAAGTGCCGTCCGTGAGCCAATTAGAGCTCACGGACGGCACTTCCCCCTATTAGACCCGCGGCCGCCGGAGATGATGCAGGAGGGACACAGGAGAGGCACACGCTGTGCCGTCCGTGTCCCTCCAACAAGCGGCGGCGGGAAGGAGAAAGCAGTCTGACATGCGGGCGCTCGTCCGCATGTCAGTCGGCTGTAATCAGTGGCGCCCCCGCAGCCCCTCGCCCCCAAGCCACCGCGAGGACTGCGGGGGCAGTAGTTACGCCACTGGCTGTCACAGTCATATAGTCCTGAGTCTGCCCTGCTCCACTTGTCCACATGTCCGTGGTTAAGTGGACATTGGGCACAACTGCATTTTTTAGGACACTGGTGACTCTTTTTCTGAGGTCTGTGTACAATTTCGGTATCGCCTGCCTAGAGAAATGGAACCTAGATGGTATTTGGTACCGGGGACACAGTACCTCAATCAAGTCTCTAGTTGCCTCTGAATTAACGGTGGATACCGGAACCATGTTTCTCACCGCCCAGGCTGCCAAGGCCTGAGTTATCCGCTTTGCAGCAGGATGACTGCTGTGATATTTCATCTTCCTCGCAAAGGACTGTTGGACAGTCAATTGCTTACTGGAAGTAGTACAAGTGGTCTTCCGACTTCCCCTCTGGGATGACGATCGACTCCCAGCAGCAACAACAGCAGCGCCAGCAGCAGTAGGCGTTACACTCAAGGATGCATCGGAGGAATCCCAGGCAGGCGAGGACTCGTCAGACTTGCCAGTGACATGGCCTGCAGGACTATTGGCTTTCCTGTGTAAGGAGGAAATTGACACTGAGGGAGTTGGTGGTGTGGTTTGCAGGAGCTTGGTTACAAGAGGAAGGGATTTAGTTGTCAGTGGACTCCTTCCGCTGTCACCCAAAGTTTTTGAACTTGTCACTGACTTCTGATGAATGCGGTACAGGTGACGTATAAGGGAGGATGTTTCTAGGTGGTTAACGTCCTTACCCCTACTTATTACAGCTTGACAAAGGCAACACACGGCTTGACACCTGTTGTCCGCATTTGTGTTGAAATAATTCCACACCGAAGAGCTGATTTTTTTTGTATTTTGACCAGGCATGTCAATGGCCATATTCGTCCCATGGACAACAGGTGTCTCCTCGGGTGCCTGACTTAAACAAACCACCTCACCATCAGAATCCTCCTTGTCAATTTCCTCCCCAGCGCCAGCAACACCCATATCCTCATCCTGGTGTACTTCAACAGTGACATCTTCAATTTGACTATCAGGAACTGGACTGCGGGTGCTCCTTCCAGCACTTGCAGGGGGCGTGCAAATGGTGGAAGGCGCAAGCTCTTCCCGTCCAGTGTTGGGAAGGTCAGGCATCGCAACCGACACAATTGGACTCTCCTTGGGGATTTGTGATTTAGAAGAACGCACAGTTCTTTGCTGTGCTTTTGCCAGCTTAAGTCTTTTCATTTTTCTAGCGAGAGGATGAGTGCTTCCATCCTCATGTGAATCTGAACCACTAGCCATGAACATAGGCCAGGGCCTCAGCCGTTCCTTGCCACTCCGTGTCGTAAATGGCATATTGGCAAGTTTACGCTTCTCATCAGACGCTTTCAATTTTGATTTTTGGGTCATTTTACTGAACTTTTGTTTTTTGGATTTTACATGCTCTCTACTATGACATTGGGCATCGGCCTTGGCAGACGACGTTGATGGCATTTCATCGTCTCGGCCATGACTAGTGGCAGCAGCTTCAGCACGAGGTGGAAGTGGATCTTGATCTTTCCCTATTTTAACCTCCACATTTTTGTTCTCCATTTTTTAATGTGTGGAATTATATGCCAGTATCAATAGCAATGGCCTACTACTATATATACTGCGCACAACTGAAATGCACCACAGGTATGGATGGATAGTTTACTTGACGACACAGAGGTAGGTACAGCAGTGGCCTACTGTACCGTACTGCCATATATTATATACTGGTGGTCAGAAACTGTGCAAAAATGAAATGCACCACAGGTATGGATGGATAGTATACTTGACGACACAGAGGTAGGTACAGCAGTGGCCTACTGT